>NW_027266265.1:35812500-36147899 GCF_022045235.1 Haliotis cracherodii
CTGCTGCTGGAGGCTACAATGGTTCTCTAAGGACAGGATCACGGGGAATCTGGGGCGAATAAATACAAAGGATGAAAACAATAGACAGTCATGTCTCGATAATGAAAGACCAGGCCAAATGTCTATTTGACTCAAGTCATTAAAAAAGTAAAAACGACAAACCCCTTGCATCATTTCAGCGTCCATTGTGAGCTATACCGACTACACTGCCGGCCATAAAAAGTATACACCCAAGTAAATTGTGTCTAAATGAAACAAACAAGAAATGTTTATTTGATGGTTATCGTTTTTATGGTCGTATCATGGTCGTCTTTTGTACCCGAAATTTGCAATGCTTATTGTTTTCAGCCTAATAACGTTTTAATGACGTTTGTAACTTTTTAAAAAAAAATAAAAAAAGGCTACAATCGCTTTGCAAATGCACAAACTGCCGTTCAGGGTGACTTAATGGATGGAGTAGTCAGACTCGGTGACTTGTTCGATCGTAG
Source organism: Haliotis cracherodii (assembly GCF_022045235.1). Classification (NCBI taxonomy): domain Eukaryota; kingdom Metazoa; phylum Mollusca; class Gastropoda; order Lepetellida; family Haliotidae; genus Haliotis; species Haliotis cracherodii. Next base: position 35,812,989 of record NW_027266265.1, read on the forward strand.
CGATCACAGTGATGGTGATATCTGACAAACAACTGTGGATAATGAAATAGTTAATAAAGAATATATGTTATCTTCTTACTCAGAGGTTTGCCACGCGTTGGCCTTGATCATCTTGACGACGTCATCAAATTTGACGCTGCTCGTCAACGTCTTGCCGTGTCTGATGATTGGGATACCGTCTGTTCCGTCCCAGCAGTCCACTGGCGAAGAAACGTCAGAGACGAATAAGACAGAGACTATCCGCCAGTTACACGTATCACTGGATTCGGTGAATATACAGAGTGAGTGAGGATGAGGATACAAAGCTATTTCTGTTATATCACGTCGTGTCACCGTGTTTGGCGAAAAGCCTAAATGGGTGGAGTTGTTTCAATCACGGGTAAAATATTCTCAAACCAAGAGTCATAACTGGGTTTTGAATCTAGTATTTGAATCTATAATCATCGGATCCTGGTACGGTTAAGGGGCGCAACTCTGTACGGTGCATTAGAACCAGTTAGTGAAATTTTTTTGTCGGGATACTCGATCAAAACCAGTTTAGGATAAGAGAACCTACACTCCACACATCGACATCCCATCCGTAGAGCCCTGGCGTACGTTTCCACAGAAGAATCGCTGTTCATCTGATTGCCGGTCAAGTACCTGCAACATTACAATACGGTAAGAACACAACTGTGATAAAGACGGATATGTTGTTATAGTGAGTGAGTGAGTGAGTTGGGTTTAAAGCCGCTTTTAACAGTGTTCCAGTTATATCATAGCGTGTCAGCTTAATGTGGGAGGAAAGCTCGAAGTGATGCAGGTCTCAGACGTTTCCCATTTCGGTGAAACCCACGACCATGGGTATGGTACTGACAAACCTAGAAACATAATCGGGGCGAACCAACAATCATAGGTTTCTGGCGTGCTCAAGGGACGCAACTCTGCACAGCGAATCGCGGCGCCTTAGACGACTGGGCCACCTGTGCCCCCACAGCTAGGACGAGGACGGATATATTGTAATGAATAATGAATATTATTCTAATCCGTAAGTAGCGAGAACGACCTATTTTTCGCCTGTGAAAATCACTATGGATTTTGAAAAAAAGAACATCTCTTTCAGTTGGAATCGGACGGTTAAACTAAGTGATTGTTTCTTTTTTGTTTAGTTTGTTTGTTTGTTGATCAACACCGCACTCAACCATATTCCAGAATACATGACGGTGATATGCAAAAAAAATAATCTGGACCAGACAATCTAGTGATCTAGACATCATGAGCATCGATTCACGCAATTGGGATACGATGACATGCATCAACCAAGTCAGCGATCCTGACCACCCGATCCCGTTAGTCGACTCTTACGACAAGCATAGTCGCCTTTTACTGCAAGCATGGGTTGCTGAAGACCAATTCTAACACTGATCTTCAGGCGTTAGTAACTGAGTGAGTTTGGTTAATATTTGAACAATATTTCAGTTATATCACGGCATGTTAGTCAGCGATGCAGGTCGTAGTCTTTGGGTGATACCACTGAGCACGGGTATGGTGCTGCCAAACCTAGAAACATCATCAGGGAGGAACTGGGATTCGAACCTCTTTCAGGTAAAAAAAATAGACTAGAATATCCGTTTATCAAACACAGACCCGAAATGATTTCAACGGTGCTATGCCATGCGATCGTCAATTTGTCTTTCTATTTTAGTATTAACCAAGTCAAAAAGCGTCCAGACACCGTAGCGTTTTCTTTCATCTCTAACATGCGTTAGAGAGTAGAAGATGTGGGTTATCTCCCCTGGACGGGTACTGGTGTCCTTGACCGCCATCAAGCCCGATCGCGTGCTCCTTTAGCCAACCCATCTAAAGGTCATTGCTGTTAAATAAGGAGGAAACTGGCAATCAAGAAAACGTTGAAATGACGTTCAGCGTTGATTTGACTGGATAAAAACTCTTTCAATACCTCCAGCAAGAAGACAGAGTGAATATAGTGAATAAAGATTCACGTCGCTTTTCTGCACTATTCCGGCAATAATACGGCGTTTTCACACACGGAAATGGGTTTCACACATTAAACTCATGAGGGGCATCGAATCCTGGTCTTAGGCGTGACGAGCGAACACTTCAGCCATGAGGCTACCCCCACCGCCCTCAAGAACACATAGTCGGCACGGGAGAAAATAACGTAACAATACAAAATGGCGTCACTGACGTGTTGTGAGACGAGGCAATCCAGTAGTCACAGAGCGGCTGGGACATGTCCATCGTGATCTGTTCCTGCTCCGGGTTCCATACGCTGTTGTCAGGGGACAGGAGGTAGTCATAGAACTGCAGGGACAGGAGTTATAAAGTTGTTTTTATTTTTTTACATAAATTTGTATTGATTCCAGAGTACCTCAGTATTCAGCCAAGTACTACAGTATACAGTCAGTTATTACAGTATTCAGTCAAGAACTACAATGTGCAGTCACGTACTACTGTAAAGGTATTCAGTCAGGTACTGCAGTATTCAGTCAAGAATTATAATGTTCAGTCACGTACTACTGTATTCAGTCAAGACACATTTCAAATTGCAATAGCATGACACACTAAAGATGACAAATGTAAAGGTTTTGAAACAAACAGTTTTCATATTTCAAAATTAAACATTTGCAACACACAATCAGAATCAAACATAGCATGTATAAAAACGAGCAAAGAATCAATTGTTGAGAATAAAAGGGACCATTTTTATGAAAGTTATTATCGTCGTCCTTTTTTAAAAGCAATATATTCTTGTATTGAATACTAGTATATGTTATAAGTAGCTTGAACAGTATGTCTACTTTCGGTTTGGTTCCATTGATTCCATGTACTTGAAAATGACTTTTTCCCAATAGAAGTGCATGATTTTGATGATTAGAGTATCAAAGTGGTTATAACCATAACCAAATAAGACATTTTGTCATTTTTTAGTATATAAGATCATTCCATTTTTTTAGTTTTATTGCATTCCCAAAAGACATGACAGACAGAAGCTACATATACTCTCTTGGATATACATCTCATTACATGGGTTTGTGTCGTAGCGATTTTCGAAAACCTCAAAAATATGTGTCAGGTGCTGAGATCGTATCCGTTAGTGGCCAGGTGTTTTATTCAGCCCCCGGTCTTTACACTGTTGTCACTGAACATTCACCCTGTGCACTAAAAAAAACCACTCATCCGTTGGTGAACGGCCAGATGGTGGAAACACGTATACGTCCATACACCCGAAACACTGGCAATGGGTACCCGATATGTGGGATGTATGTAAAAAGCTCTTAGCGCCATTAGGCAGCATGGGTTGTATACTCCTAAGGGAGTTGAGAATGATAGCTGGAATTCATTCGAATCAGTTAAATATGTAGTATGGTCACATGATTGCAAGATTTCTATGTTATCCCCTCTTTATAGTGTAGCTTCAGTGAAGAAGTGAGGGGACATTGGGCAAAGCGGCATGGTAACAACAAGTACCATATGTTAACGTCTTTTGTTATGACGCGGCCGGGATCGAACCAGACCTTTCGCTCTCCGGGCAGTCCATTTATCCACTAGAACACAGTTCTAACACTTGTTCTAACACGTAATATATAGTGGGAGTGCGTAGTGCTTATTTTTCCAAACGAATGTTAGAAATATATGAATTCCGACACGAGATTCGTTAGACAAAAAAAACATAACGTTGTTGTAGGGGAGATGTTCTGTGTTCTTCATTTCTCCGTGGGACCCGTGAAGATCCGGTAAGAACAGCTTTTCGGCAACCCATACAACAGGCGACCATGCTTGTCGTAAGAGGCGGTCAGGTGGCCAGGCTCGCGGAAGTGGTTAATGCATGTCATCGTATCCCAGTTGCGTGGATCGATTCTCATGTCAATTGTCTTGCCTAGACTCGATTAGTTACAGACCGCCGTCATATGAATGGAATATTGCAGAGTGCGTCGTTAAACAACAAACAAACAAAACGTCTCCCTGGTCTGATGGTAGAATGTCTGTCCTGGGAGCGGAATATCGGGGTTCGGTCCCCGACCGAAATATAATAAAAATGATACTTGTTGTTACCCTGCCTGGCGTTCGGGTGATAAGAGGCGAGTCGTGGGCTTGGAGTGGGGTATCCATGCTAAACTACGACATGGTATCTCTGTCGGCTAGCACCGACTAAGCGAGGCTTACAGTGTCGACGTCGACATACGGTCAACCATGGGAACATGCGTCACTAGTGGGGGGACGTCTGTATGACATTTTAATTCAAAACGAAGTCGTTGATAAACATGAAGGAGTGATAGCTGACAAACCTCTTTCTCTGTGAAGTGCATTGACCCAAGCGTCCCCCTCATTTGATCATCGACAAAATGTTTGATCATCAGTTTGGCTGTTTCTACTGAAAACGTTTCCTACAAGGAAACAACATGGCCATTAGTACATGTGACAATAGTTACGACAGATCAACGTCAGTTGATCATTTTGGGCCGGAGGAACTTTGGGGTTGAACTGACAATAAAATTCAAGTTTCCACCCTTGCCGAACAAGGCTGGAATAATGGTGTTATAGTGTGGCTGGATAAACGAGTCTATGCATAGTCCAATCAAAATCGCGTAACGAAATCAACATCCGGTTCGTAAACTGTCGTGTAGATTTCGGTCAATTGCAAGTATTGCAATGCATGAGTACCGTCAACTTAACGTCAACAGGTATTTTACAAATCTTTTCATGTTTTTAATCAAGGTGCTCGCTAAGTAAGACCGTTTTATTACAATATAGATCTTAATTATCGATCAGATCGTTTTCATCGTGCGCCGCCATTTTGTTTGAAACAAATACAAGTGATATGAGGGGTGGAATCTGATTGGTCAATAGGAGGGATAAAGAAGGGACATAACTTGTAATAACCACTGGTGGCGCTATGATAGAGCCCAGAAATTCCAGCCTAGTTCGGCAAGGGTGGAAACTGGTCTTTTACTGTCAGTTAACTCCTCGGGAAAATGGGTGGAACTAGTACCTACTACCGTAGACATGCAGTAAGGGTTGTCTGCAACGGATCAGGAGGCCAGAGTGAGTGACTTGGCTGTATTCCGTTCATTGTGACCCGAAGTGTAGATTGTTGCTCACGCTTTCAATCACTGGTATGTCGGGTCTACGCTTGACTGTTTTTTACAAATCGCGGTGATGAAGTTGGAATACAGCTATCACCCACTCATTCAGATCATATTGTGATTATATATATACCACAATGATAACAATGATGATATCAAAATGAAGCGAAAGATTCTGCTCATATATATCACCCTACATTCTTGCCGTCATCTGAAACGATCACTATTAAAATATCAACATACGTTTTGTTCTGTCTGAAGAAAATCGACGAAACGTTCAGGACGCATTTGCCTGGAAATAAAAATAGCTTATTGGTCATTTGAATTTATATACACATATCCAGTTAATCGGAAAAATGGGAAAAAGTGCAAGCCAAAAAGCACATTGCATTTTCTAGAAAACACAATGTCATTTTTGTGCCAGGCATTGGTTTCAACAATTTGAAGCCATAATTATTATTATTTTTCACGCATTTTCGGGGATAAATTAGTTTCGATGAATTTCACTGAAAGTAGGCATCGCAAGGGAGCCCATATTTCAAAAGACTGCTATAAATACCTTTCGCCTGTCTTCCCACTTAAGTACTGGTTAAAATGTTTGGAAATTATCTGAAAACAAGGAAATAGGTGTTAATCTATATCTAATAAAATCATTTACTTTGAAAGACTTTGAAAGATTTTATAACGAAATTATAATCAATATCAATAATGACAAATGATTATTATCAATAGAGTGCGTTTCATTAAATTACTCACAATAATATTATCAAATAACATATAATTGTACAATATTAATACATATTTCATATTGCAACATTTCTAAATATAATACATTGCAAACTATTAAAAATTAACCATTATGATTACGTCACGATATTGTTCAATAATCATATAAACCTTTCCGTGCAATATTAACACATCACTTACATCATCAGAGTGAACGAGTTCTTCAAATAACATGTAAAATTCTTGGAAAACCATTTTTTCTTTGAGCTTGAGATGCTGAAAACAAAAGAACAATAATAAAATGAAATTCCTTTCTGCACAAGACACTATCGTTATAACAACCAGTAATTTCAAAAACGTCCGTGAGGTAAACAATAGCACGATGATAGTACTGATGTCGGTTACATTGGCAAAGGACCCGTGAAGATCCGGGTAGAATAGGTCTTCAGCAACCCATGCTCGCCGTATAAGGCGACTAGGCTTGTCGTAAATGGGATCGGGTCAATTGGATCGGGTGGTCAGACTCGCTGACTTGGTTGATGCATGTCATCGATCCCAATTGCGTGGATCGATGCTCATGATGTCAATCACTGGATTGTCTGGTCCAGACTCGATTACTTACAGACCGCCGTCATATAGCTGGAGTATTGCTGAGTGTGGCGTTAAAGAACAACAACATTGGCAAAGAAACCAAGCTGTAGTTTGTTTGACCTGTTTGCCGCACTCAGCAATATCCCGGATATTATAGAGCGAAGGGCTGGGACGAGTCCAAATTTTCTACCCGGGAACCCAACCCCCTATTACCCGACCCTACCCGGGTACCCGTCTCAAGAGATAGGTACAAAATGTCCGATTAGGAAACGTTTGACCGTAGTCCTGTCAAAATGTATTAAGAGCAATTTGCTCACGCATACACTGAAGTTGACTGAAGTTTTATCTTTATGCAAAACTATAAAGTCAGAGAAGGAATATATTTAGTAAGTAACTAACGACGGATCCGGGTAGTCCTGTGGGTCCCAGGGTCGTACTCAGCATCCACCCGACCCGAGTACCCGGGTTACCCCCCCACACACACACACACCCCACACCCCTCACACCCCACCCGCCCCCCAGCCCTGTGAGAGCGGTCTGTAAATAATCGAGTCTGGACCAGACAATCCAGTGACCTCATGCGCATCGAGCTACCCAATTGCATCAACCAATCAGTTATTCTGACCACCCTATCAGTTTAGTTGCCTGTTACGACAAGTATTGGTGACAAATAATGCATGGAGGTACAAATTATAGCAACTATAAAGCAATGAAGATGGAAATCAGGATATCAACTTTGGAATTGGTGAGGGTATGTTACAATTCCAAGTCTACAATACCATATCCTAAAGTATTCCGGTTTAGAATAATTGGTCTTCAACAACTCTGCTTGTCGTAAGAGGCGACTAACGGGATCGGATAGTCAGGCTCAGTGACTTGGTTGATGTCATCGTATCTTGATTGCGTTGATCTATGCGCATGATGTCAATCACTGGATTGTTTAGTTCAGACTCGATTATTCACAGACCGCCGTTATATAGCCGGAATATTGCTGAGTGCGGCGTTGAACTACAAATAAATGCTAAACAAATGGTGAAGCATGTGTTGGTGTGGGAAACATTGTAAGGGAGATAACTAAATAGCAAGTTGAATAACCGAAAGAGTAAGGGGTAAAATCCCTATAAATTAGGACTCTTCTTTCCTGCAAACCCGACCACCTCCGTGGTCTAGTAGTAGAAAGGAAAGTCCGGGGTTCGATCCCCGGCCGCGTCATACCAAAAGACGTTAAAAGATGGTACTTGTTGTTACCCTGTCTGGCGCTCCGCATTAAGGGGCTAAAACAAGGACTGGTCGGTTCGGAGTCAGTATACTGTGTCTGAGTGGGGTATTCATGTTAAACTGCGGCATGGTATCTCAATAAGCTAGCACTATAAATCGGCATCAGTCCGGACTAGAACAAGCAGCCACACAAACACTGACACGTACATGCACGTCGCTATATAAGTGCAATAATCTTGGACGTTAAACCCCATTTCACCTCACACCTCCTGCAAACCCTGTTTGGATTCCACGTTCGAATTGGTACCCAGCAACCTATGCGTGTCGTACGAAGCGTCTTAATGGATCGTGTGGCATCAACGAAGTCGAGGTTTGCTCAGAATATCAACCATGGTTAAGTCCGTTCCAAACATCTTACTCAATCCATGGCAATCAGATGCCACTCAAAGCAATTCAAATCCTGAATATTCTTGGAAAATATTTCATTCTGAGTTAATCAGTGAGTTTTGGTTTAAAGTCCCTTTAAACAGTATTTCAGATCTATCCCGGCGTGTCAGCTTGGGTTGGTGAGTGAGTGCGTTATGGTACAGCACCGTTTCAGTGAGTGAGTGAGTGAGTGAGTGAGTGAGTGAGTTGGGTTTAAAGCCGCTTCTAACAGTATTCCAGTTATATCGCGGCATGTCAATGTGGGAGGAAAGCCCGAAGTGATGTAGGTCTCAGACGTTTACCACTTCGGTGAAGCCCACGAGCATCGGTATGGTGCTGACAAACCTAGAAACATAATCGGGGCGAACTGGGATTCGAACCCACAATCATAGGTTTCTGGCGCGCCCAAGGGACGCAACTCTGCACAGCGAATCGCGGCGCATCAGACGACTGGGCCACCCGTGCCCCCAGCGCCGATTTAAAAAGTATTTCAATTTTAGAATACGGGAGCGAATGATGTGTTTGGCTTTATAGGGGGTTTGCAAATAATGTGAGTAATAGAATGGGTGAGTGAATTGTGTTTCAGTTACATCACGACGTGTCAGCTTCATGTCATCTTCTCGAGGCAAGAGAGTTAACTGACTATAAAAGTCCAGTTTCCACCCATGCCGAACTAGGCTGGTATTATGGAGTTACAGTTTGGCTGGACTACCGAGTCTGTGCATAGTCCAATCAAAATCGCGCACCGAAATCGAAATCCGGTTCGTAAAATGTCGTGCAGATTTCTGTCGATTGCAGGATTTGCAAAGCATGTGCACCGTCAACTCGCTGTCAACGGATACTTCCGAGTCTTTTCATGTTTTTAATCAAGGAGCTCACGTGATTTGATGCACTTCGCTTTGTGAGACCCGTTTTATCACAATATAGATCTTGATTGTCGATCAGATCGTTTTGATTGGGCGCCGCCATATGGTTTGAAGCAAATGCAAGTGATACGAGAGGTGGAATCTGATTGGTCCATACGAGAGGCTTAGAAGGGACATAACTCGTAATAACCACTGGTGGCGCTACCGTCGAGCCCAGGAATTCCAACCTAGTTCGGCAAGGATGGAAACTGGACTTTTAAAGTCAGTTAACTCCCTTGCCTCGGGAAGATGGCTTTATGTGTGAGTAAAACACGAAATAAACGTTAACTAATTTGTTGAGACATTGGTTTGAAACAGCCAGAGTCATAATCAGATCACATCCTGAACCTGATTCAAACCCGCGTTTACCGGATCCTTGCACTGCTAAGCGAGGCAACTCTCCCACTCCATTTTGGTCAGTAAATATGTGATGCTTTCAATGCCATCGTCAGCATCTTGTAAAATTAACTGACTAGCGTACTTTATGCAGCCCACACGAAATACAATACAACATGTGTATGTCGAGTGTTAGATCAGCTGTTGCCATATCACATTACAGATCGTCCAGTGAGAAGATATTACATGCATAATGTGATCAAGGAACTGTATCCACGGGATTAACTTGACTTGATTGTATATATTGTACCTTGAGCAGTCTTTTAGCTTCCTTATTTTTCAGCTTGTAGTTCATCTTAGCCAACCAGGACTTTAGGTCGCGTAGAGTTTTGATACTGAAAATAACAAATGTTGTTAAAGATTTCTGAAAATAAGAAATAAAAACAAATTTCAAAGTTTTATGATATTCGTAGCTATAATAAGAATGTGACATATCTTGGTCACTTAACTATTGTTTTTTTTATACTTTCTTCATGCACTTCAAAAGGTTCTTTTGAATACACTATTTACATGCATCAATTTATGTTAATTGGTAGCTTGTCCATTGGCGCCAAACACTTGAAATTACACTATAGTGTATGAAGTGATCTTTAAACTGTCTACTTACTAGAACTGTTTTTCTAATCGGTCGGTGCCATAGGCGCTTGCTTCGTTTTTCTGAATCTTGTAAAATTCCTTCCACAGCCATCTAAATAATAATAATAATAATAATAATAATAATAATAATTCTCAGTAATGTATTCTCTGTGTGAAAATAAGAATATCCCTCATTCGACATTGTTCTTGTATATACGGGCATATGATGACTGGAGCAGGCTCTTGTTACCCCCCTCTGTATCTAGTAGTCATAACGGGAATAGTCATAATGAGAGTGAAACGTTCATTGGACCCATTCTTCCCGGAAATGGCCGGAATCCCGGAGTCCTTCACTTTAGAGACAAGTGAAATGTAACATTCTGACACACATACATACACGGACAGACAGACAGAGGCCACCCCATTCAACACCATTCACTCATTCCCCCACTCACTCAACAGACAGACAGAGGCCACCCCATTCAACGCCATTCACTCATTCCCCCACTCTCTCAACAACCCATCTCTTACTCTCAATCAACCGCTCAATCAGTCAATCACCCAACCACTCAATCACTCAACCACTCAATCAATCATGCGCTCAATCAAGCGCTTAATCACTCAATCACCCAACCACTCAACCACTCAATCAATAAACAACTCAATCAAGCGTGCAATCACTCAATCACCCAACCACTCAATCACTCAACCACTTAATCAATCATGCGCTCAATCAAGCGTGCAATCACTCAATCACCCAACCACTCAATCACTCAACCACTCAATCAATCATGCGCTCAATCAATCAACAACTCAATCAATCATGCGCTCAATCAATCTCTCAACCACTCAATCACCCAACCACTCAATCAATCAACAACTCAATCAATCAACAACTCAATCAATCATGCGCTCAATCAAGCCTGCAATCAACCAATTGATCAATCAATCGTTCAATCAATCAATCGGTCAATCAATCAATCACGCACACAATCAAACAATCACACGCTCAAACAATCATGCACTCTATCAATCAATCAATCAATCAATCAATTACTACAATTAATCAATCAATTACATACGCATGTATTAGTGCGTTACCTTTCCTTCTGTATTTGGTATGAGGCGACCTTGGTTTCACTGACGAGTTGTGTCATGCCCTCCATCAAGGCAGGGAAATCATTGGGGTCGAGTGCTTGAAACATACAGGAACATGTTTAACAAGACATTACTTGGAACACGGACGGGCAATACAGTCACTAGATGTCTTATCAAATACTCACAGTGAGTCGGTTATATAAGGAATACTAGTAGCAAAATAAGACATGTCAAAATGTAATCCAGATGAAACTTTTGGACTGTTCATAAATTGTCCCAGAAAATAATTATGCTTCAGACGTTTGAAACAAAAGCTGTCTCCCACCAAAATCACATTGTTGCAATGTTTTTGACCAAAAAAGATTTAGGCTCATAGATTTAATACAAAAATATCTGGTTTTGCAACTCAAGCTGAAAAAAATATCTGGTCTCCATAATTATTTATGCTTAGGCTCGTACGTATCGAATAGTTTGTTTATTCGTTACACTCAGCGATGTTACAGCTACACGACGGCGATCTGTAATTAATAGAGTCAGGGATAGGCAAACAAGTGACTGAAATCAGTTCAAATGTCATCATAAATATTTACACCCTACTCCTATCTGTCGTGTCGTATTTCAGTGACAAAACCAATGCAATCGCCGGTTACAAAGTCATACGGTCTCAGTGTCAATTAGACTTTGCATTCGCTACACTGAACCTTATCCCTGCCGTCTATATTGCACGGGATTAGTCGCGACACTCTTTGGTCGTGTCAAAGATAGGGAATTGGTGTCAAAGAAAGAAATGTGTGTCAAAGATAGGGATGGTGTCAATCATAGGAATGGGTGTCAAAAATAGGGATGGTGTCAAAGATAGGAATGTGTGTCAAAGGTAGGAATGAGTGTCAAAGATAGGAATGGGTGTCAAAGATGGGGATGGTGTCAAAGATAGGGATGTTGTTGTCAAAGATAGGAATGGGTGTCAAAAATAGGGATGGTTGTCAAAGATAGGAATGGGTGTCAAAGACATGAATGGGTGTCAAAAATAGGGATGGTGTCAAAAATAGGGATGGTTGTCAAAGATAGGGATGGGTGTCAAAAATAGGGATGGGTGTCAAAGGTAGGGATGGGTGTCAAAGGTAGGGATGGGTGTCAAAGATAGGAATGTGTTTCAAAGATCGGGATGGTGTCAAAGATAGGAATGTGTTTCAAAGATCGGGATGGTGTAAAAGATAGGAATGTGTGTCAAAGATAGGGATGAGTGTCATAGGTAGGAATGGGTTTCAAAGATAGGGATGGTGTCAAAGATAGGGATTAGTGTCAAAGGTAGGGATGAGTGTCAAAGATAGGGATGAGTGTCAAAGGTAGGAATAGGTTTCAAAGATAGGGATGGTGTCAAAGATAGGGATGAGTGTCAAAGGTAGGGATGAGTGTCAAAGATAGGGATGAGTGTCAAAGGTAGGAATGGGTTTCAAAGATAGGGATGAGTGTCAAAGATAGGGATGGTGTCAAAGGTAGGGATGAGTGTCAAAGATAGGGATGAGTGTCAAAGGTAGGAATGGGTTTCAAAGATAGGGATGAGTGTCAAAGATAGGGATGGTGTCAAAGGTAGGGATGAGTGTCAAAGATAGGGATGAGTGTCAAAGATAGAGATGAGTGTCAAAGGTAGGAATGGGTTTCAAAGATAGGGATGAGTGTCAAAGGTAGGGATGAGTGTCAAAGGTAGGAATGGGTTTCAAAGATAGGGATGGGTGTCAAAGGTAGGAATGGGTTTCAAAGATAGGGATGAGTGTCAAAGATAGCGATGGATGTCACATTTAGGGAAGTGTGTCAAAGATAGGAATGGGTGTCAAATTTAGTGATGTGTGTCAAAGATAGGAATGGGTGTCAAAGATAGAGATGAGTGTCAAAGGTAGGAATGGGTGTCAAAGATAGGGATGGGTGTCAAAGACACGAATGTGTGTCAAAGATAGGGATGGGTGTCAAAGATAGGGATGGGTGTTGTGAAGCAAAAGGCCATATAGCGAAACATGCATACATTGTTTATAAAACAACGAGGGATCCTTATAAACATAGGACTTCGTAAGAAGCCCCCAAAGGAATTCACGGACATTTCTTCGGTTCAACAAACTCAAAGAACTCTACACCTGTTAGCTTTGAATCAAAAGCATATTACATGCGTCAAAACATAATTAATGCTTTGTAGAATAATATCATTGATATCTGGTCGCTGGTTACTTACCCACTATAGACAAACAGGAAAGATTGAACTCGAGGCCGTGAAAGATCGCCATGGCCATCCCAGGGTCATACTTAGCGGTCTCGTCTGGCCAGCGTTCGAAGTCCGGGCTGTTGAGACCTGGTCGCACTTCCTTTACAGATGGTAGGTATACTGAAACACATGTGGGTAGTAAGTAAATGGGTTTCACGTCGCTGTGAATGATATTTACATTAAATGGTAAATCTTTTGAAACTTTTATGGGAAACATATCGAGAACATTTCCAAATTTGACGTATTAATGACAAAAATGATGTCCGATGAAATTCCTTATTTTGACTTGTACCATATGATCCAATGTTTTTTTCAGATGAACACTTGACTTGCCTTTGCATGTGATTGTGACTGGTGCCACCGGTGGGGCAGGAATCGCTCACCTTTACGCGAACACCTGGTATCATCACCATTTGATAGTGATTCATAAAAACATGCTCATGATAAAGTCGAAACGTACAGTCGACGGTGCTTAATGCCGAGATTTCTAGTGGATATGGAAAGCTTTAGTTGCTTTGTTTACACGTTTACAACTTGAAGTCCACGAGAAAAAGATGTGGTGCTAATAATCTAAGGATCATTATGGCGAATTTCAGATTCGAATGATATGACCCTGAAAAGCCTAAGGGACGCAACTTTGTTGAGTAAACAGCATCGCCTTAAACAACTAATCCTCCTCTTCAATAACTGAAAACATGTTCATAAATAAAGACGTTGATTATATTCAAACTTTTTTTTATCATAGGGAGCGGCGTGTGATAACCCGCCTTATCAACTGTAGTGTTCGTGTTGAGTACTGGGGCACTTTATCTATCATCGATGGACCTTAGTTAAAAACAAACTTCATTTTTTATAGTTGTAAAACCTTTGTCAATAACATTAAGGCTGCTTGTATGTTTGCCGTACACACTAATATTCGAGCTATGAAAAGGCGGTATGTAAATTATCAAGTCAAACTAGTGGCTGATATATTAGCAACGACAAACGCCGTCGGGGTATGATGACATCCAATCAACCAAGGCCACAAGCGATCAATTAAAAAACCTCGCACGACGAGCATATTTGGTTGTATTCGGGACCCGTGAAGATCCAGGGTAGAATAGGTCTTCAGCAACCCATGCTTGCCGTAAAAGGCCACTATGCTTGTCGTAAGATGCGACAAAAGGGGATCGGGTGATCAGAATACCTTTTTCGCGAACACCTGGTGTCATCACTGATTTTCAGTGATCCATTCATATAATTTTCACCGCTATTATGCCTTTGACACGCAATGGAATCTGTTTCGAGAATCGAGAGTGGTTGTGTTTTCACGTTGAAAATTATTATATCTTTATTCTATGATCATCCCAGAAACAAATTGCTTTGAATTTCTCTCGCTCGGTGCAATTAGATTGGAGTTGTGATTACAGCAAGCATCATTCGGAAATTCAGCCGTGGTCCGTAAACATTACAAAACTCAAGACATTTATTATTCACAAATCGTTCAGAACTTAATTCAGCAACCCATGCTTGACATAAAAGACGACTATGCTTGTCGTAAAAAGCGACGAACGGAATCGGGTGGTCAGGCTCACTGACTCGGTTGATGCATGTCATCGTATTCCAGTTATGTTGAGCGATGCTCATTATGTCAATCACTGAATTGTCTGGCCCAGACTCGATTATTTACAGACCACCGCCATATAGCTGGAATACTGCTGAGTGCGGCGTAAGTCTAAAATAACAAGTTTATAAGATCTATTTACATGTTGGAAGTTTCAGAGCTCTGGTCGCCACTATACGACTGTCTAACTATTTACTTTAACAAACTGTCCAAGGACAATGTGCACAATGGGGCCAAGGTCATCTATTTTGATGTCTTCTAGCAGTTGTTTCCACTTAAAACTGTGAAGGGCTCCCCCCCCCCCCCCCAAATTTTAGAAAATGTCTCAATCATAATTTATCACACCCTTATCTTGAGTATTTTGCATTAATTCAATACGTTAATAAATCTTGTATATAGGTCGCCAGCAGGGTTACTGCGCACCACCATGCCTGTTAAATTTTTTGCTGAATTATAGTCCGTCACAACCGGCACATGTCGTGCCATATGACTAGCAATAATTCAATAGTGTTTGCATTATATATGAGCATGTATGGGCATGCGTGCAGGGTTCTTTGTAGATAAAATGTGAACAAGTGTTCAGAACATGATTGAGTTAGAGTTACGACCCATTATGGATTTTCTGTACTAGGTGGATGAATAGTGTAGCCCCCGGGCCTTTAACGATCGCGAGAGACTTACAGCGTTTGTCCATGAGGAACAAATAAGCCGCGTTTCGAATAGGTTATTCTTTAAATTACTCAGTGTCATTTCAAAACAGAAAAGTTAACGAAGAGAAAGATATGAAAAGTGAATTTGTTTCACAGATGTCAGATGACGTAATCTTATTAATTTGTGACGTCATGAACAATGGATGACGTCATTTCGTAATGTCCTTACGAATGAAGCAATGTGGCGTTGTATCGTTTTAGCTGACTAAGCAGTATCGAGACTCACTTGGTTACCCTCCCTGTTCACATCCTCAACGAAATTATCAACATACCACACTCAAATCTGTACAAAAACTCCTTTCGACGCACAACACAGACACACAAGCACACACTCAACCCTCACAACCACTCCCACCAATTCAAACACACACACACACACACACACACACACACACACACACACACACACACACACAAACACACACACAAACACACACACACACAAACACACACACACACACAAACACGGAACCCTCACTTCTTCACAATCCACCCCAACACACACAAACACATACGCACGCACATACACACACATACACACACACAACCCTCACTGCTACCCCCACCCACGCAACACACACACGTACAACACTCACTACTGCCCAAACCAACACCAACACACACACACACACAATCGTCACTACTTCCCCAATCCACGTGCAACCCCCCTCTCTCTCTCTCTCTCTCTCTCTCTCTCTCTCTCTCTCTCTCTCTCTCTCTCTCTCTCTCTCACACACACATACACATATACACAGACCCAACAAATCTATTCTCCCTTATTCAATAATTGCGCAAGAATGTCACACCTGGGTCAATGTTTAATTTATTCACCCAGGCAAAAGCACACACACCACATTGAAGCATCGTTTTTCGCAACGTGCATTTAATATAGCACCTAACAATGATATCACATTTACCGAATACAGATCTACAGGTAGCAATGGGTTTATTGAACGCGTCAATGGGCCCAGCACTGATATGCACCCCAACACCCACCCCGGTTTTCTAACACCGTCACCCGGACAGTAGAGACACATACCTAACCAGAACATGATACCCGCCTTCATAGAATGCTGTTTGTTCTTGAGAACTTCGACAACGAAACCAAATCATAACGATCGTATCAAATGCATCCCTAATGGGGCCTTTACACAGGATAGCGACCTTTGTGCCTCCCGTGTGCAACCATAGAATTTGCCAGGTCGTCGTTGGAGGCTCAAAGGAGGCAAAATGGTTGCCTAGGTTGTTCCAAGGTGGTACACAGGAGGTTCAGACATCGTCATGGAGTATGGCGATCGCCGTGCCTCCATTCGGCGACCACGGCAACATTTGAGACACCATGGCAATGCTTCCGCCTCCTTTGTGCTACCTGTAATGCCTCCTCAGCCTGCCTATACATAGAGGGCGTGTACCTGCAGTGTTTCATTGTGGTTGCAGACGCTGAACAACTCGAGCAGTTACTGCTGAACAGCTGCTGGAGCAGTTACATACAAACAAGATTTTCTGGGTTTAGGCGACCATTGAGCGGCCTGGCCAGTTTTTGATCGCTCGAAGGTGGCACAAAGGTCGCAGCCCTGTGTAATGGGGGCTTAAGTAAAGTTTCTAGTCCATGGTAAGAACATCCTATAGAGAATTTTCGTTTACTTAGAAATTCTCACATAAAGATATATTTTAAAATATTTCTATTCACATTCGGTGAATACTTGCAAGTGAATGTTTACATAACTTCCTTATATTTGTCGTTTCTAGTTTTACAACATACTTCCAGATCAATGTGGTGATTCGGAACAGTAGTTTCAACCAGTAGATAGGGACAGTGGCTTGTGTAGTTTAACATGCGGTAAGAAATAGCATGTTTGTAGTTTGTAGTAAGGTAACTACAGGCAATATGTATGTCACCGTGACCCAGGTGTATGGCAAAGTTCAAGTGAAAGTGCCGTGTTCAATACAACAACTCTATAGTCATGGTATCATGTTTATGTGGTTGAGCCATGACACGAATCGACATTGTGTGACTTTATAGGCCCTTCCGATATTTTCATTTAAGAAGGTGACTTGTGAAAGTGAACATCATAAAGCGAACTGGTTCTATTAAATCGAGCTGTAACTTTATAGGTAGCTTTGTAAAAAGTCTCGGTATCATTATATAACACTCGATATAACACTCGCGTACCTGACATAAAGGTTATTGCTATCACCTTTAACAAGTGCACGAGTAGCAGAAAATCTGAAGCTCGCCTTTCTTCTGCATATAACATTAAAGAGGTGATGAAGTGCCGGCGCAATTAAGTCTCAACAGGACTGTACACCTGGGCCCACTTGCACAAAGCGATTTTAGTTTGAACATATTTTATTCTCATGAAAAGGATTGGCCACAAGTTATCACAACTTAGAACGCCCTCTCCCATAGATTTACATGTATGTTTATTTACAGTTAAAAATCAAATGAAAGGAAGGAAAGAAACGAGAGAGAGAAACGTATATACATTCACATTGCTCACTCAAACCTTTTTGTTTTCTTTATATATGTAGCTACATTCCTAAAAATGCTTTCGTTCACATGATAAGGTAAAATTGCATTTCCAACTAGCATCAGGTCAATATTTACATCACAGGTATCAATCACAAAGCGATCTTAGCGCTAAGACTTTTGTAAGCCTATGTTAAAGTATAAGAGTTACGATCATCTTAGCTCTAAGATCGCTTTGTGCAAGTGAGCCCTGGTTGCATGAATTTTTACTCATATTTGTACGCTCTAAACATTTTGTGATTTAATAACCGCGTATTTTGTTGTCTACACAGACGAAATAATAATGACACCAATGCAATATTCCAAAGTGTAATGTGAGGAATATTTTTTATCCACTTGTAATACCTCAGATATATACGAACAATAACATTCCAAAGGGGTATGTGGCAAAAAGATATATCACACATGTATCATGTTCAGTGTGCATCTAGTCGCCTACATTTGATATACAACCAACTTTGTAGTATGTAATGAGTGAGTGGGTGTGGTTGTTGTACGCCGCGTTTAGTCCTATACCAGCTGGAAACACCAGAAATGGGCTTCACACATTGTACTCATGTGGAGAATCGAACCCCGGGTCTTCGGCGTGACGAGCGACGCTTTAACCCCGAGGCTAGTGGTAGTGGTGTAGTTGTAGCTGTAGTTGTACTTGTACCAGTAGGTGTAGTGGTATTAGTAGTGTAGATGTAGTAGTAGTAGTGTAGTTGTACTTGTAGTAGTTGTAGTAGATATAGTAGTAGTAGTGCAGTAGTGTAGTTGTAGTAGTAGTAATAATGTAGTATTAGTAGTTGTAGTAGATGTAGTAGTAGTGTAATTGTAGTGGTAGTTGTGTAGTTGTAGCTGTAGTTGTACTTGTAGCTGTAGGTGTAGTGGTATTAGTAGTGTAGATGTAGTAGTAGTAGTGTAATAGTAGTAGTGTAGTTGTAGTAGTTGTAGTAGTAGTAATAATGTAGTAGTCGCAGTTGTAGTAGATGTAGTAGTAGTGTAGGTGAGGTAGTAGTAGTGTAGTGTAGTTGTAATAGTAGTAGTGTAGTGTAGTAGTAGTAGTAGTAGTAGTAGTAGTAGTAGTAGTAGTAGTACTGCAGTGGTAGTAGTAGTGCAGTTGTAGTAGTAGCAGAAGTGTAGTTGTAACAGTAGTAGTAGTAGTAGTAGTGGTAGTAGTACTGCAGTTGTAGTAGTAGCAGAAGTGTAGTTGTAACAGTAGTAGTAGTAGTAGTAGTAGTAGTAGTAGTAGTAGTAGTACTGCAGTGGTAGTAGTAGCAGAGGTGTAGTTGTAACAGTAGTAGTAGTGGTAGTAGTAGTAGTAGTGGTAGTAGTAGTAGTAGTAGTAGTAGTAGTAGTAGTAGTAGTAGTAGTAGTAGTACTGCAGTGGTAGTAGTAGCAGAGGTGTAGTTGTAACAGTAGTAGTAGTGGTAGTGGTAGTAGTAGTAGTAGTAGTAGTAGTAGTAGTAGTACTGCAGTGGTAGTAGTCTACATCGGTACTAGGCCCGAGGCCCTTTCCTGTTCCTTGTGTACATAACTGATCAATGACATAACTGATGAATGACATAACTGATCGATGACATAACTGATCAATGACACAACTGATCAATGACATAACTGATAAACTGAACTATTCAACAAGAATATTTGCCGAAGACACATCCCTGGGCATATCATCTAATAACATTGTATATGTAGAAACTACTATGAATAGCAATTTAAACAAAATTAATGATTGGGCTCAAGACTGGTTAATTCTACATGTAGATAATCCGAGCAAAACAAAATCAATTCTTGTTTCCACAAGAGAGCCGCCGAGAACTTTGAAATTATTTTTGGATAATGAAACATTGAAAACGTTAAAACACACAAACACATGGGTGTTATATTGTCGTCATCGCGGATGTGCTCCTGTCGTAGTGTGTTTATGCTCTGTCGTAGTGTGTTGAATAAGATTTATGTGATGTTTCTTAGACCACACTTTGAATATGCATGTGAAGTTTGGGACGGTTGTACCAAGGAGCAGAGTGACAGATTAGAAAAACTCCAACTGGAAGCAGCAAGAAGTGTAACTGGTTAACCAACCTATACTTCCGTCAACAAAATATATATCGAAACTTCCTGGGAGCCCTTATCAGAGCGTAGGAGAAAACGTAAATTGTGTTTATTTTATCAAATATACGACAATATGACACCTTCATACTTTAAAGATCTAGTACCTCACTCTGTCGGGACAAACGTAACATACGACCTGAGAACTGCTCACAATATAACTATGCCTTTATTACTATACGTATTAAGTTATCTGAATCCTCGTTTATACCATCCGCTATCAAATTGTGGAATACATTTCTTATTCAGCAGAGGATGATTGAAACCTTCTCTCGATTTAAATCCAGTTTAAGAACAGATAAATCTACAGTTCCATCATATTTATCATATGGTCTAAGGGAAATAAACATAATACATACAAAATTAAGATATGATGACAGTGAATTAAAAATAACTTCTTTAGAAACTGTTTAAACGAGGATCCAAAATGCCGATGTGGCAGCCCATGTGAAAATTCATATCATGTTTTCATTAAATGTCCTTTATTCAATCAGGTAGAAATGAATTGATGCACTCACTATTGTTAATTGTGAAAGATACTTGTGAATATTGACCCGATGCTAGTGGGCAATGCAATTTTTTCCTAATCATGTGAACGAAAGCATTTTTAGGAATGTACATACATACATACATACATATATAAAGAAAACAAAAAGGTTTGAGTGAGCAGTGTGAATGTACATACGTTTCTCTATTTCTTTTCTTTCCATTCTGTCATTTAATATATTAACTGTAAATAAGCATCTATGTAAATCTGTGGGAGAGGGGGTTCTAAGTTGTGATAACTTGTGGCCAATCCTTTTCATGAGAATAAAATACGTTTAAACTAAATTGTAGTAGTTTTGCATGTGTAGTTGAATACTTTCTACGAATATTGTGATTTTTTCTCTTTCGGAAAATGACTACATGTAGTTAGGAAATGTGATATTCGCAAACAAATCGCAATAATTATTTTCACTTTACTTTTTCTTTGAAGACAGACGTGATCAGATATCATTTTACGCATTTTAGCATCACATCGTCATTTGATATGGTATAAAGCCAACATTTTTCAGTTTCATAATGAACGCAGTCTAGTTCTCATTCTAAGATCGGTGCTCATGATGTCAATTACTGGATTGCTTAAAAATACTCGATTATTTACAGACCGCCGTCATACAGCTGGAATATTGCTGAGTGCGGTGTTAAACAACAATTGAGTGAGTGAGTTGGGTTTGACGCCGCTTTTAACAGTATTCCAGTTATATCGCAGCGTGTCAGCTTAATGTGGAAGGAAAGCCCAAAGTGTTGCAGGTCTCAGACGTTTGCCACTTCATTGAAACCCACGAGCACGGGTATGGTGCTGACCAACCAAGAAACATAATCGGGGTGAACCGGGATTCGAACCCATAATCATAGGTTTCTGGTGTGTCCAAGGGACGCAACTCTGCACAGCGAATCGCGGCGCCTTAGACGACTGGGCCACCCGTGCCCCGTGAAACAACAAACAAACGTTTGTGCAAATTGTGTGAATTGCGGGTGCTACCGGAAGGGCAGAACACGCTAACCCCTGTCGCGAACACCTGGTGTCATCACTGAGTTTCCATTTTTATCATTTTCACAGAAGAAGAAGATTATTTTATTACGGTGTCACGTAATGTACATACGAAAAGATAATACAAAACATTCACCAATGTACATTGTCCGGCCACAAATGACTTACGAGACCCCAGAATACAAATATATTCATAATAGTGCTAAAAATATGTAATACAATCATTCTTAAATTTGAAAAATATTCTATTGCACAGTGTTCTGCGATTAAAGCAGGACCAACGGGGAGGGGAGAAATAAGCAGATCATTCCACATCACTGATATGGTCTGGTCAGTTTGTGACATATAAGGGAACAACGGGTCAGAGGCATGTGTCCACAATGAAAATCTTATGTCAGAATAGAATGGACATTTAGTTAAAAAGTGGACTTCATCCTCCACTTGTTGGTTGTCAGAGTATTTCCAAATACGATGAAGTAAGTGAATTTTGGACGTGCAAAGCGACCGAGTTCTATTTCTGGAGGGAGTGTACCGCATCTGAACTTTGCAAGAGTGAGTGAGTATGGTTTTACCCCGCTTTTAGCAATATTCCAGTAATATCACGGCGGGGGGCACCAGAAATGGGCTTCACACATTGTACCCATGTCGGGAATCGAATCCGGGTCTTCTGCGTGACGAGCGAACGCTTTAACCACTAGGCTACCCGACCGCCCCGAACTTTGCAAGAACACTACAATGATACCTATCAGTTATAGATCGTACATGCGTTGAAACTTAGTTTTAAATAATCGAAACGTTCTAAGTTTCTTTTCCATTTATTTGGCCAGTGTCATTCCATAGCTATAGGCCTCGAGGCCAAATATCGTATTTAATAGGAATCAGACTATTTGTAATATCATTAAAATCTCTTCGTGCAGTGTGGAACACGTTAATCGACGGCAAATTCAATGTATGGATTAAATTAATTACTGTATTTTCCATGATTTACGGAATTTAAAAGACCAAAATTTTACTACATTTAAAATAAGTGATGGGTCTGCCATATTCAGTTTTCTCCATAAACGGATTACCTCAATTTTCTGGTGTGTTACACAAGACAGCCAACACACCCCGCCGCGGATGGCCAAATTTGGAGTTTTTATCTACTGCTAGAAAAAAACGACAGGCTCTATTTTGAATTATAGCATTTATACAACTAAATTCTCTAGTTCCCCAAAATCTCTGATAAAAAATCTCATGAGATGAAACTGTCTGTGCCATATACATGTTTCTGTATAGGGTTTTGATATAGGGTATTTCACAGCTATAAAGGCGGTCGGGTAGCCTTGTGGTTAAAGCGTTCGCTCGTCACGATTCCCGACATGGGTACAATGTGTGAAGCCCATTTCTGGTGTCCCCCGCCGTGATATTGCTGGAACATTGCTAAAAGCGGCGTAAAACCATACTCACTCACTCACAGCTATAACGGTAAACGGAATCTGCTTCGGCGGATAATCAAGAATGGTTATTACTTGCATTGACGTTTTATATTTATTTGAGCTGGGTCGATGTTGTCGTTGGTGGACTGAAGTCCAAGAGTTTCATTATAACCTTAGTATCATTTATCTATGCTGAGACATAATTAAAATTAAAATATCGTTTTAAATAATTTCAACAAAATCAGTAAATGCACTCTCGTGTCACTGGGTTTTCTGGTTCATCGGTAACTAGATTGTCTAGTTTGTTTACAGACCGCCTTCCTATCAGAAATGTGCTGTAGCGCGGCGTCTGGGAGTAAATACTTACTTTTTTGAAATTATGCCTATATTTACATCAACAGGAACACATATGAAAACTTTCAGAACGCAAGTTTTCCCTATTTTTCAAAATGATGTTGATTTAGTTGGTCAGCACGCCCCTAAGCATGCCTTTTCCTTGTAAAGAAAACAAATACAATAACAGAAAGCAAAATATGATACTATACTGCATATATGATGCATCCTGGTTGTAATTCAGCCCAGCATCAGTCGGCGAAGGCGTCATATGAATAACCGCTCTGCCGCATTCGAATTGGACAAATAGATTACACTACAATTGTCCATGTTCAACGCAACACAGCCTGAACTACACCTGAAGCACGCGGACATCCTTTGATAGGTATTTACCACAAATCTATAATTATTATACATCCGTGTCTTTCCTTTGTTTTTTGTTGTTGTTGTTTTTTAAAGCCGCACTCAGCACTATTTCAGCTATATGACGGCGGTTTGTAAATTATCGTGTCTGGACCAGACAATCAAGTGATTGACATCATCAGCATCGGTCTACGCAATTGGGATACGATGACATGCATCAACCAAGTCAGCGAGCGAGCCTGACCCCCCGAACTATACATGTATAGGCGCCTCTTACGAAAAGCATAGTCGCCTTTTTCGACAAGCAAGGGTTGCTGAAGACCTCAGATCGTTCGGTTCACGCCATGTGTGCTGCGACAACTTGTGACATGTAGAGACGGAGACAAGTTACGAGGGTTGATGGATACGTTCTGAGACTCAAATAGTGTGTGCGCGCGTGCGTGCGTGCGTGCGTGCGTGCGTGCGTGCGTGCGTGCGTATTATAAAACATTTGAGTGCAGACTGCAGTGCTTGGGGATGAACCTCATTATGGGCTGCACTATATTGTAAAACCTCACAAAAGGTTTTCCTGCCTTTTAAGAACCCATGTGCACAATGGCAAACATCCGCCCTTGGTTCGTAATCTGGGATACAAAGAGGATTCTGTTCCCCTTGAACACAAATATATTATTTGCTGATCTGCAGGTTTAAACAGTCCCCGGAAAAACTGTGCACAGGTATCAGTCACGGATACCTACCGACATGGAATTAGGCTATACAACGAATAATGCGTTATAACGAAGCCAATTCTAATCTCTGGTGAGGTGTTGTCATCGTTATTGTGCATGGCGACGCTGGAATATAACGAACTGATCCTGTGTCTGCATTAGGTGTCTGTTGACCAATGCGAAGTAGTCAAGAAAGTCTGGGGCAAACTCATGAGCAGCCTCCCACCCCGCCGGGCACCGTGACACGCCATAAACGATGCCACCTAACCTGACCGCCCGATCCTTCAAGTCACCTCGTAGAAGTGAGTGAGTGAGTTAGGTTTAACGCCGCTTTCAACAGTATTCCAGTTATTTCACGGCGTGTCAGCTTAATGTGGGAGGAAAGCCCGAAGTGATGCAGGTCTCAAACGTTTACCACTTCGGTGAAACCCACGAGCACGGGTATGGTGCTGACAAACCTAGAAACATAATCGGGGCGAACCGGGATTCGAACCCACGGGTTTCTGGCGTGTCCAAGGGACCCAAATCTGCATGGCGAATCGCGGCGTCTTAGACGACTGGGCCACCCGTGCCCCCTCACCTCGTAGAAAGCATATACTTGTGCAACAAAACCCAAATAATGACATATGCGTTATTTCAAAATAAACTACTTGATCCTGCTTCAGGTAATAATAGTGAGTGAGTGGGTTAAGTTTAACGCGGCTTTTAACAGTATTTCAGTTTATCGCGGAGTGTCATCTTAATGTGGGAGGGAAGCCCGAAGTGATGCAGGTCTCAAACGTTTACCACTTTGTTAAAACACACGAGCACGGGTATGGTGCTGACAAAACTTGAAACATAATCGGGCGAAATGGGATTCGAACCCACAATCAGAGGTTTCTGGCGTAGCCAAGGCACGCACCTGTGCACAGCGAATTCGGATCCTTTGGACAACTGAATCAAAATGATTTGTTATATCATGAATACATGTAGAGGATGTTATTCTCTCTTACGCTATTTTCAAGACTATTTTCCCTTTGCGCCGAACGGCAGATAATCGTGACTGATTATTAAAATTATCTGCCGTTGACGTTTTAAAAACTTAAAAATACTTTAACACATCACTGAATTATATTTTGTATTCAGCAGTGCATAATATAAACAAGGCGACAAAATCCTTTCCACACCCAACAGAAATATCTGCATAAAGCAGAGTCGATTGACGATTCCGACTGTGCATGTGCATGAATCACTACCAAAAAGTAATAATACCAGGTGTTCGCGAAAAGGTAGCGCCCATCACAAATATATGCAAAGGCAAATCAATTGTTCATCTAAAAAAAACACGGGAACATATGGTAAAAGTCAAAATAGGGAATTGCATCGGACATAATTTTTGTCACTGATGCATTAAATTTGGAAATGTCTTCCTCGTGGCTACCATAAAACTTTTTGAAAGCTTTACTGAGGCCTTGGACCAAACAACTCCTGAGCAACAGTGGCATGAAATCTTTGTCGAAAGAGCATGCTTGATTGTACCACACCAAGGTCTCGAGCTGCTGGAATATTCCTCGACATGAAGGGAAAGTTGGCTAATGGAAAGTTGAAGTCATCCCTCTTGTCATACAGTCTTGTGGAGAGTGTTTTGTCCCTCTGAATCTGTAGGGGCGGTCGGGCAGCCTAGTGGTTAAAGTGTTCGCTCGTCACGCCGAAAACCCGGGTTCGAATCCCGACATGGGTACAATGTGTGAAGCCCATTTCTGGTGTCCCCCGCCGTGATATTGCTGGAATATTGCTAAAAGCGGCGTAAAGCCAAACTCACTCACTCTGAATCTGTATGTTTGGATATAAATATGAAACTGATGAGGCGGTCTCATTGGCCTCCTGTATTTTTAGTTCAGGTGGGTAAATCAGTGGAAGGGAATTGGCTATTTGATTGTTATTGAACGATATCAGATCATCGATATACCTGAAGCTTAAGTTAAACTTCTTGGCCAAATGTTGCGCGCTCAAGGGGCACTGGTGTCATCAGGATGTACATGGAATGAGAAGACATTTGGGGTGGAAGCAGGTCTACATGTTTTCCATTAATTACCATATTGGGGATTTGCAGTTCAAGATAATGAATACAAGTTTAGCGGCCACAGAATTTCTCAGTCCTGTTGGTCGAACCACGGAACTGAGGTTGGACGACTTGTCAACATGACCAATGAGGTTAACCCCATCAGCAGGCAGACAAGGTAAGCATTGTCATCTGTGGGGTGACTCCACGCCCTGCTACACCGACAAGGTAAGCATGTCATCTGTGGAATGACTCCATGCCCTTCTACACTGACAGGATAAGGATGTCGTCTGTGGGATGACTCCATGCCCTGCTACACTGACAAGGTAAGGATGTCTTCTGTGGGATGACTCAATGCCCTGCTAAAATGACAAGGTAAGGATGCCATCTGTGGGATGACTCCATGCCCTGCTACACTGACAAGGTAAGGATGTCTTTCATGGGATGACTCCATGCCCTGCTTCACTGACAAGGTAAGGATGTCATCCGTGGGATGACTCCATGCCCTGCTTCAATGACAAGGTAAGGATGTCATCTGTGGGATAACTCCACGCCCTGCTACACTGACAAGGTAAGGATGTCATCTATGGAAAGACTCCATCCCCTGCTACACTGACAAAGTAAGGATGTCATCTATGGAAAGACTCCATCCCCTGCTACACTGACAAGGTAAGGATGTCATCTATGGAAAGACTCCATCCCCTGCTACACTGACAAAGTAAGGATGTCATCTATGGAAAGACTCCATCCCCTGCTACACTGACAAGGTAAGGATGTCATCTGTGGAATGACTCCACGCCCTGCTACACTGACAAGGTAAGGATGTCTGTTGCTGTCCTGCATATATTTTCTACAGTTAATAATGCCAACAAAGACAGACACGTAAGTCATGGTTGTCAGCATTGATATATAAACATTTTTTTACATAAACATTGAGAACTAAATACTTACACTTATGAGGAACATATGAAGTCATCATAACGATCAATCTACATTGCAAAGTTTAAATCCCCCAGGCTGGCTGTTTCAGTGGCAAATATTCCTTTTAGAGAATTTAATAGCATGGTGAAATACGTTCAAAATTAACACTATTGCGAACCAAGTAACATACATATTGTGCCCTACTAGTAACTACAAATGTGTCAACTTTCATTCCATTTTGAGACCCGTTAAGATCCGGGGTAGAGTAGGTCTCCTTCAACCCATTCTTGCCGTAATAGGCGACTATGCTTGTCGTAAGAGGCGATTAACGGGATCGGGTGGTCAGGCTCGCCGACTTGGTTGATGCATGTCATCGATCCCAATTGCATGGATCGATACTCATGATATCAATCACTGGATTGTCTGGTCCAGACTCGATTATTTACAGACCGCCGTCATTTAGCTAGAATATTGCTAAGTTAAACAACAAACCATCCAATCAACCAATCATTCCATTTTGAACAAAAATATCAATGTTATTGCCAGAAATAGCTTTTTCAAAACTTGACTGGCTGAGGTGAAAAAAAAACAGATAAAAACCTCTTACCAAATTCGGGTGTCATAAAGTGGTGGAAACAAGCATACGAAGTTTCATCTTCGTTGGTGCAGTGCTTTCTGAGATGATGTGTGTGTGTGTGTGTGTGTGTGGGGGGGGGGGGGGGGGGGGGGGGGGGGGTGCATTGTGGGAGAATTTAAGATCATGGCCAAAGACCAAAGGTCAAATCAAGGTCAAAATATTAAATGTCGCAAAAGAGGAACATGTGTGTTGAGCCCCACTACCTGATAAACATATACCAAAGTTCATCACGTTTTGAAAACAATTGGCTGAGCTATGACTATAAATAGAGGTTTTATTCAATATGGCTGCTGTGGCGGCCATATTGAAATTCGGATGCGAATCTCTTGAACAAATCGTGTGTCATCATTGGATGGAACAATCCTGTGACGTTTCAGTTTCATACATGTAGGTTCACTGGTTTCTGAGGAGATGTTTACGACGCACAGCGGACGAAGGACAAGGGGAAAACGGACCACGACAAAAGCTCACTTGACCTTCAGCCGGCGAACAACAAAGCCTTCCTTGTTTCGTTGGTGTTGTTAGACACTTTGTCTTCCTACGGGTTGATAACATTTGCAATAGTAGTTTGATTTTCCTGTTTTCCATCTTATAATTTCAAATGGTTGGTGGGGTAGCCCAGTGGGTAAAGCATTCGTTCGTCACATCGAAGACCCAGGTTCGATTCCCACGTGGTACAATTTGTGAAGCCCATTTCTGTGTCCCCTACCGTTATATTGCTGGAATATTGCTAAAAGCGGCGCTCACCATAATTTCAAAAATGTTTACTATTAAATTTAAGGTATCTGAGTGTATGGAGGGGTATATCTCAAAACCTAAAAAGTTTGTTTTTTATCTGACCTCGAACTGTGCCACAGTTCCTAGACTCGTGAAGATCCGGGGTACAATAGGTCTTCAGCAACCCATGCTTGCCGTAAAAGGCGACTATGCTTGTCGTAAAAGGCGTGACGGGATCGTGTGGTCAGGCTCCCTAACCTGGTTGATGCATGTCATCGTATCCCAATTGCGTGGATCGATGCTCATAACGTCAGTCACTGGATTGTCTGGTCCAGACTCGATTATTTACAGACCGCCGTCACATAGCTGGAATGTTGCTGAGTGCAGCGTTAAACAACAAACAAACATAAAGTGCATTCACTTGCATCAAGTTACTGCATGGATACCTCCCACACAACCCGGGGCAAGATGAATGCTTCACAATTATAGTTATGAGTTAAGGCGTACAACATACACGGATGTGTGAGGACACAGTAGTACTGGAAAACTCCCACACCAGGAGGTAGTATTACTGAATGTAGTGGGTGAGTTGGGGTTAACGCCGCTTTTAACAGTATTCCAGTTATATCACGGCGTGTCAGCTTAATGTGGGAGGAAAGCCCGAAGTGATGCAGGTCTCAGACGTTTACCACTTCAGTGAAACCCACGAGCACTGGCATGGTGCTGACTTACTGAATGGAACACCTTAAGCCTATATTTAATCGACTGTTAATCTCATGGTGAATGTTCTTAATGTATATTTTTAATAAAACTTACACAAGCCACGTTTATACAAGCCATTGGGTTTTGCGGCTGTTTAATTCATGGGGAAAGTCAGTGTAATGAGTGAATGTTGTTTTAAGTCAGTCAGCAATGTCCCAGCAGTACCAAGGCGGCCAAAACGGTCTGGAAAACCGTGACTGAAAACATATATATCCTGGCCTTCCCATCCCCATGTGAGATGTTCCACGATTTCGAGGTACTATGACGCGAAAACACCTGACCACTCGACCCATGTAGTCGGCAAGCATGGGGTACTCGGTACACAGTATGACCTAACCCAGAAACAAAAGAAACAAAGTCTTGGTCAAACCGGTGATTGGTAGTGTCATATGCTTCCACGTGGGAACATCGACAACGGGGGGCGTTTTGGGGGTGCTGACACATAGCCAGGGCGTATTTAAACCAAACATCCATCTTGACCAACCAATCCCCACTTGTGTCAGGGCTACGGGAGGCCCAGTCGTCTAAGAGGTCACAATTCGCTGTGCGGAGTTACGTCCCTTGGGCACGCCAGGAAGAAATGCTCGTGGTTTTCCAATCCCGGTTAGCCCCGATTATGTGTCTCGATCTATCAGCACCCTACCCGTGATCGTGGTTTTCACCAAAGTGGAAAACGTCTGAGACCTGCATCACTTCGGGCTTTCCTCACACATAAAGTTGCCTCGTCGTGATATAACTGAAATACTGATCAAAGCGGTCATTCACTCATTCCCTCCCCACTTGTGTCAGGCATGGACTGAGTATTTATTTATTTATTTATTTGAAAACAAAATATCTAATTTATTTATTTATTTATTTATTTATTTATTTATTTATTTATTTATTTATTTATTTATTTAAAGAAAAAAGATTATTAGTGCAAAACCTCTTATAAAACAATCTGAAATTCTAATTTACGGTAGTTTATATTTGGTGCGTTTCTCTATGAACCATTATCACACGTTTGAACATGAATTTATATAGCATTTATAGCAAAAAAAAAGTTCCTCCGTTTGATCACAACATATCTACTGTGAAAAATACAAAATTACTCTAACATAATCGGGGCGAACAGGGATTCGAACCCACAATCATAGGTTTCTGGCGTGTCCAAGGGTCACAACTCTGAACAGCGAATCGTGGCGCCTCAGACGACTGGGCCACCCGTGAACCAGCCACAGATTACTCTCAACATTGCAGGAATGACTAATGTTTACATAGACATAATCACATAAATCAATTTTAACAACAGATCTTTCAATTACATATAAAAATACTCTAGGTATACTTTCTTTTTTCCCTCAGTATATATGCCCTTGCAACTATAACACGATTTTGTGGGATAAATAAGTGATGCGTTGATTATCCCTTACTCCTGCTGTTATGCCAAGGGGGTTGGATCACTTTTGCCCTTGCGTCATGAATTACCCTGCCTCTCTACATTTTTCAAAACTTATTATTATTATTATTATTATTATTATTATTATTATTATTATTATTATTAAAAAAATATTATTATTATTATCAAATATAAAACGTCCATGCAAGAGAATAACCAGTCTTGACTATCAACAGAAACAAATTCCATTTGGCGTAAAAGGGCAAATTAAAAGAGCTGTGAAAATTATATGAATGGACCACTGGAAATAAGTGAAGACACCAGGTGTTCGCGAAAAGGGTTGGTGTGTATTGCCCTACCGGAAGCACCTGCCATTCACACAATCTGCATAAAAAAGTAACTCTTTATTGCCTGACGACGGGTGAGGTGACGCAGTTTTAATGTCTCGACCCAAACATTTCTGTTTGTAAATTAGTTGACTCGCGGCAGATAAATTGGTACTGGGCTTAAAATGAAATTCGGGGACTTCAGTTCACAAAGCAGTAACATCCAGTAAAGATGCTTTGAAAAAATTCTAAGAAAGTTATTGCTCCTAACTTTACAGTTACACAAATATCTTTATATTTTTCATAGATGTCTTTTTTTTTGTAGCATGAACTCATGAACCCGGAAAAGAATTTTTAACAATATTTTCTCAAATGTTAAAATTTGATTTCCAATCCAGTGATTGATATCACCCTACCCTCTCTATCCACACCTCACACTGCAATATATTCATTATGTAATGTGAAATATTATTTAACACGAAATGAAATAATTATTAAAACTTAACATTTGGTGTCAAGGAAATAAGAAAGTTTAAAGGATATTGCAGAAATGATGCATGGTATTTGTTTGTTTGCTGTTAAACGCTAAATAATATTCCAGCTTTGTGACGGCGGTCTGTAAATAATCGAGTCTGGACCACACAATTCAGTGATTGATATCCCCTCCCCTCGATCCACGCTTTGAGGTTACAATGACACACGATCTACAAGTCCCTGAGGCTAATCACCCGTACATTTAGTCCCCTCATACAATGGTAGCTAGGTTCCTGGGTTTACCCGGAAGCGCCAGGGTTCTCAAAGGATGTGAGGCCTACGGGAACCTTTTGAGGGGAATCTCTCGTATGAGATACACCTTACACAACTAACACTGTCCCTGCTAGTTACATCCACATGTACAATGTTGAACCGGGAAGTAGAACTGAACTAGGTCACTCATCTCTCGTGTTTCTAACCAAAATGGGGCTAATTTCCTTCACGACAAACTAATATGAAAACCTTATTACAATTATCATAATAAGTATCACCAATAATGCAATAAACGTAACCAATGTTGGAAACGATACGACGTTTAAACGTCCATGGCTACATAGAACATAACGACATGAACGAACGCGTCACGCATGAGTAAATAACATAAACATACCTCTATATTCAGGCTTTCCTCCTTCATATAAGATACAAATGATCTCCTTGGTCTCCAGAATGGCTCTTAAGGTAACATTCTCCGGCTTTTTCTTAGAGGAACAAAACACTGTCACCACCACGCCTCGCTCGAGTTTCCGTAAGTTTTTCTCTGATGTGTTTGTGGCATAATACCCCGCCATGGCCCGCTTGATATCCCTCGTGTGCGTATGGCATCAGCCTCCGATCAGTTTTACTGTCCTCCTTGGCCTCTGTTCAGGCCACTTGCTTGGCTGGTGAACGAGTAGGATGTGTATTATTTTACGGTATGGTCGTCGTTGATCTTATCTGAAGGTCAAGGACGGTGTAATATTTAACACGGATGTGAAATTGCAGACTGTCAGCTTTTGGTGTGGATAGACTCAGGCGGCTTTCATAATATGTATTGTGCACGGCAAGCGAGCCGGCAAGCGAACAGGGCGGGTTGTGTGTGTGTGTGTGTGTGTGTGTGTGTGTGTGTGTGTGTGTGTGTGAGTGGAGGAGGTCGGGGTGGGGGGTTGGGGGCATTCATTCATTCATTCATTCATTCGTTCTTCTCTCCATCCTTTCATTCGTTCGTTCGTTCTTCCCTCCATACTTTCATTCATTTGGTTACCGTCACTGTTTTGAGATTTTTTAAACGGGGAAGAGTTTGGGGGATGCCAAGGCATGTCAGCCCAAAGTGATATCCTGGGTCTCCTGGGATACGGTTGGTGGCCATGAAAGAGGCACGCCCCAATTCCCCTAGGTAACGATAACGCTCCAATGTCGACAAGAAACATGTATAATGAGAGTCACAATCCTCGGCCAGTGCGCCTTTCAAAATCTTGTCAAGCATGCGAACCGTCGGTGAAACTCAAGCTCACAGGTTGTTCACGGTCCAATCTCGGCTTCGTTCTTGTAAGTTAGACTTGCACAAGTCTCTAAGGCAATAATTATTAGTTTAAATCATAATTTCTATATTATGTAAATAATAAGAATAAGTTGTCCCTATAAGAGACTTGAGTAACTGAACTGTCCACATATCTAGACTTGCCTTTTAGGAGGATAGAATTGCTTCACATCCATGGACTTATCTTTCAGTACAGCCTTGGAGAAAGGCTACATGTAAGTGAATGGACAGATTTTGCACAGCCAAGACAAACAAAACGTTGCAACCATGACAGCCATGACAAACATAATATTACTGAAGCTCCATATACAATATCTGTCGTGACGACACATGCATGTTTGTCTTCCGTTGTAATCAATATTCCACTCTTCACTTGTATTTTGTTTGTATAGGTGTACGGTACGGAAGTACAAGCTTGAATTGCTCACCGCCATTATTTAGACGCATTGACTGCCGGCTTGAATGGGTGTGTGAGTGAGCGAGATGGGTTTAACGCCTCTTTGGACAGTATTTCGGTTTTATCAAGGCGCAAACAGCTGAAGAAAACCCGTGACGCCGCTCTCAGGTGAAGTGGTGAAATGAGGCCTAACGTCGCGTTCAAGATTATTTCACGTGTGCCTGCGTACATCTGTGTGCGTGCGTGCGCGCTTGTGTGTGTCGTAAGAGGCGACTAACGGGATCGGGTGGCCAGGCTCGCTGACTTGCAATTGGTTGATGCATGTCATCGTATCCCAGTTGCGTGGTTCGATGCTCATGACGTCAGTCACTCGTATGTCTGGTCCAGGCTCGATTATTTACTGACCGCTTTCATGTCGCTGGAATATTGCTGAGTGCGGCGTTAACAACAAACAAAGAAACAAACAAAACAAAACATGGGGGACAATGTATCTAAGATGTTATATATTTTATTGTAATTCACATAGAAGGCGGGCTGTTTGCAGTCTTCTATGCGAGATGAGTGAGTGGGTTGGGTTCAGCGCCGTATTTCACAGTATTCCAGTGATATCACTGCGTGTCATCTTAATGTGGGAGGAAAACCCGATGCGGCGAGATGAACAAGGATATTAAATTCATACAAACTGTTCTAAGCCGTGTTATTCACAACCTACTGCACAATTGTGTTTGGAATTTCAGCCAAGTAAGCTATATCTGGGTTTACTGTTATTCACAGGGGCCAATTCCTGGCGAAAAAGAAGCGGTTTCCGAAAATAATCCATTACGACGAAATACTATTTATCCCTTAAGCCCTCTCTGGCAATTGTAAATAAAATGACAAGAAATAAGACTGAAAAACGATTAAATTGATTAAAAGGTAATGAACTAAATGATTTAGAGAATCTCGTGGTATTAATCGAATTTCGCATTTCAGCATCACTCAAAATAAATATTAGTTATTATATTAGTTTATTTAATGTAGTTTCAGCTGTTGACATATAGAAATATTACATTGAAATCCACTACATCTCATTACATTTGAAACCTGAAGTGTCGTGTGAACTTCCTTGTTTTATTTCAACACTACATGACATGTGAGCCAATCCTATCCTCCGTTGTGTCACATGAACCAATCGTCTTCCGCGTACCATATTACCGTGAGAGATCAGAGCTTTCAACACCGCGCCCCTATCTTTAATCAAAGTACATCAGGCGAGCGACTTCTCAGAAATGGAGGTTTACGGGGATATAAGTTGCTTAACAACTCCTTTGTGTACTTTGGTGCATGATATCCTTGACTGAACGTAAGATTTGGCCCATTTGGAGATTGAGAGCGTAACGACACGCGTTATATTATAATTGACGATTAAAGTATAGTTTGTATTTTCTGTGAAATATGTTAAGAGGTGTTGGATGATTACCCGCTGACGTTCGCTCACTCACTTTTTCACTCACTCGGTGACTCGTTCACTCACTCACTCGCCTACTCACTCACTCACCTACTCACTCACTCACCTACTCACTCACTCACTCACACACTCACCTACTCACTCGGTCACTCACTCACTCACTCACCCACTCGTTCACTCACTCACTTACTTGGTCACTTACTCAACTACTCACTCACTCACTCACTCACTCACAAATTGTGTTTTTTAGACCGCACGACAAATTGGGTATTTTACATTTTCCCTATGAATGAACCCGGATCTATAATGCGAGAATCTGTGTGCGTCTTATTCTCGAATAGCGTTGATATTTCACCAGCTACACTATTATCAGAAGTTGTAGAAATGTGACCAGGAACTTCTTCTCAACACCAACACAAATCTGCCACAGATATAGCACGTCCCTCGTGAAGATCCTCAACGCCAAGTTGAGGATACTGCGCCAGCCCAAAAACGGGTCATCCATCGTGAAAACGGTTGGAAAATTTTGTTTTACCAAATTCCTTTGTCTTAATGGTCGTGAGAGCAATAACCTGTGTATATAGAGCGCCTCCGTGGTTTAGTGGTAGAGCGTCCGCCCGGAGAGCGGAAGGTCCGGTGTCCAGACGTGTGATATCAAAAGACGTTAAAAGATGGTACTTGTTGCTACCCTGCCTAGCGCTCGGCATTA
This sequence comes from Haliotis cracherodii, assembly GCF_022045235.1. Classification (NCBI taxonomy): domain Eukaryota; kingdom Metazoa; phylum Mollusca; class Gastropoda; order Lepetellida; family Haliotidae; genus Haliotis; species Haliotis cracherodii. The sequence goes on from NW_027266265.1 coordinate 35,848,946, forward strand.
AGGGGTTTAAACAAGGCCTGGTCGGCTTGGAGTCAGTATACTGTGTCTGAGTGGGGTATTCATATTAAACTGCGGCATGGTATCTCAGTGGGAAACACTATAAAATCGGTATTAGTCCAGACTAGCAGCCACACGCACGCACGCACACACACACTAGTGCAATAATCTTGTACGCGACGTTAAACCCCATTTCACCTCACCTCACCTGTGTATATAGTTCTGGAAAACGATCGTTTGTTTATATGCACTCCACCATCACCATCTTCTATCTAAAAAAAGAGCATAATTTGTCATTTGTGGCACTGAGTTCTTATTGGTATTCTGCAATGGAGAAATCATTCCGTAAGTAGAATCAATAGATCCTAGTGATTTCTTCAACTTAAACCATGTTATGGTTGATGTACAAGTTCTCTATAATTTTGCACAATGACCTATAGTTGCATCGGTTTTACTTGTTTAGAATGCATGTTCAGAATGACCAGAGACTTCCCATCTTCCCGAGGCAAGTGAGTTAACTGACTTTTAAAGTCAGTTAACTCTCTTGCCTCGGGAAGATGGACACTTCCGGGCTCGTAATCAGCTGCAAGAACAAAGGCGTGACGTCATCATCTAAGTTAATTTGGAAAGACAAGGAAGTGATTCCGATGTCAGTTTTCTGTGTCTGAGTGTGGTATTCATGTTAAACTACGCTATATCTCGGTGGGCTAGCACTATAAAACTGCATTAGTCCGGTCTACAAGCAGCCACACACACACATACACGCACGCACGCACGCATACACGCACGTGCGCGCGCGCACACACACACACACGTCGCTATAAAAGTGCTACAATCTTGGACGCGACGTTAAACCCCATTTCACCTCCCCTTCACAGAGTGATGGAAACTGATTGGAATATGTGTGATGTGATTACTTACACATGTAGACCCGTGAAGATTCCGAGGTAGAATAGGTCTTCAGCAACCTATGCTTGCCGTAAAAGGTGACTAACGGGATCGCGTGGTCAGGCTCGCTGACTTGGTTGATGCATGTCATCGATCCCAATTGTGTGGATCGATGCTCATGATATCAATCACTGGATTGTCTGGTCCAGACTCGATTATTTACAGACCGCAGTCATATAGCTGGAATATTGCTGAGTGCGGTGTTAAACAACAAACCAACAACAACTTAAACTTGTACTGACATTTTGATGTTCTTTCGGGGTTTTTTTATTGTTCCACTGACGTGACACCCTCATATCCAGCGCATCATATCTCAATTCCAGTATGATAACATATTTATATAGATTTATAATTATAGACTTGAGATATAACAGACACTAGATAATCGAGGATACCACCGTGACAACGTGTCAGATAAGTGTGACAAACGATAGAAACACCTATAACATACCGTGGTCTCGGTTCGCCCCGATTATGTTATTATGTTTGTAGGTTTGTCAGCACCATACCCGTGCTCGTGGGTTTCAACGAAGTGGTAAACGTCCGAGACCTGCATCACTTCGGGCTTTCCTCACACATTAAGCGCCTATAAAAGCGGCGTTTTAAACCCAACTCTCTCTCTCTCTCTCTCTCTCTCTCTCTCTCTCTCTCTCTCTCTCTCAGCAATCCATTTAATTTTATTAAACTATATATGATTATTTGTATAGTCGACGTACATAAATAAGGCAGCTTTGTATTTATGTGGTCCAAAATCACCCTCAGATCTACTTCCTCCCTTCCTGTGGCGCCGTAGATAACACTTACCCCAATATCGTATAAATATAATATAGATATAACGTAGAAATAATATATATCTAAAACTGGTAACTGACATTAAAATCACATCAAAAATTTCATATGTCCTACTCGGTTAGTCGATACGTGAAAGAAAAGGACTTGCAGTTATAGAAGTCCCAACAAAGACACCTACCCAGCCCACTCGACGCCACCCTAACCCTGACCCCACAGTAGGACGGTATCATCAAATTACACTCCCGGACAAAATAACGTATACAGTTGAAAAGGGTTTGACCAAATAATTACAGACGTCAATAGGCTGAAACGGTCGCCGAAACACGGCTAACTTAGAGTCCAAAACACTACTATCATATCCGTATCAAAAACATCACCATCGAATAACCATTTCTTGCTTGTTTCATTTTTAGCCACCATCAAACATGGGTGTGTACTTTCTTTTGCCCGGCAGGATACTTGAGCAAACATTATTCCCTAACATTCAATCAATGCAGAGAATATGGCCGTGAGCTGTAATGTGAGCCTGTAGTATTCGTACATATACGGTGTGAGGGCAGCTAGCCAGTGCTCTCTGTCAGAGTAATGCAATGCATCTTTATAATCGTTATCGTGTGTGTTGACAGCTCGACGGGAGTACTCACATCCATGCAAGTGTTAGGTACACAGTGTGTTTGTCAGGGAGACACACGATCTCAATGAAACACAAGCATTCGGAAATACAGGGTACGCATGCGTGAGTTATTCTGATCGTGGAACTGGATTCCGATTTGGAAAGATAGGCCGAAACACACACACACTCCCTCTCTTTCTCTCTCTCTCTCTCTCTCTCTCTCTCTCTCTCTCTCTCTCTCTCTCTCTCTCTCTCTCGCTCTCTCTCTCTCTCTCTCACTCTCTAGGGAAGTTTAAGAATTTGTACCTCTCAGTCATATCCTTAATTTAGGAATTGAAGTCTACTTCTTAAACTTTTGTAAATAAAGGGATAGTTGAGATAATATTTTTCAACGTTTTGAAAGGTTTTACGCTCGTACGACTGGCCCAGACAAACCACATTCAGTCTTTGTCCTAACGCGCGATGAGGGGTGCCGTGATATAACTGGAATACTGTTCAAAGCGGCGTTAATTACAAACCCATCTCACTCACTCGCGAGACAAGCTCCTCAAAACGAAGGGCGGACAACTGCGAATACAAGTGATTCAGGGGCACCTGAAATAAGTATATTCTCAAATAAGTATATTTTTATATGTTATGCACTGGGACGGTTTAATGCTTATCTTCCGATAAAAAGACACGATTAAATATTCTTGCATGTGTGTACGTGCTTATACACCTTGATATTTTATTCATTGCCTTAAAAAACTATCAGGTTATATACAAAACACAACAGTCTATACTTAGTAGAAATGTGCCTCACCCAGCAGGGAATGGCTAACCGGTATGTGAGATGGATGTAAAAACCTAGCGCCCTAGAGTTGTATATTTCCCAGGGAGTTGAGAACGATAGCTGGGATGCAAACGTATACACTAGTCGGGGAACAAATAAAACCGCATTTGAGCAGATACTAGTACCTGGGTATCTGCGGTATACAAATGTACACTAATATAATATAATACTATAGTAGTTGGTTGTGTCCAGCTATCATTGATAATCCTCGTCATGAGATAAGACATACTTGACAAGCACAGGGGCGGTCGGGTAGCCTAGTGGTTAAAGCGTTGGCTCGTCCCGCCGAAGACCCGGGTTCGATTACCAACATGGGTACAATGTGTGAAGCCCATTTCTGGTGTCCCCCGCCGTGATATTGCTGAAATATTGCTAAAAGCGGCGTAACACCATACTCACTCACTCACTGGACAAGCACAAGCGACAAACCAAAGAAACAAAGAAACCGAAGAAAACGCTGCTCTCCTTCACTGTCGAATAGACCCGTAAAGACCCGGGGTAGAATAGGTCTTCAGCAACCCATGCTTGCCGTAAAAGGTGACTATGCTTGTCGTTAAAGGCGACTAACGGGATCGGGTGGTCAGGCTTGCTGACTTGGTTGATGCATGCCATCGATCTCAATTGCGTGGATCGATGCTCATGATATCAATCACTGGATTGTCTGGTCCAGACTCGATTATTTACAGACCGTCGTCATATAGCTGGAATATTGCTGAGTGCGGCGTTAAACAACAAACCAACCAACCAAATCACTGTCGAATAGCTTGTCACTAGGGCGCCATCTTGTCCCCCAAGGTAACGGTATCCAGGGATTTTACAGTCAGGTGTTACGTTAACACCTTGATTGGAAAAGGCACAAAGTCCTCTTGTAAAATAAACTTCCAAAATTCGATTCCAAAATCACATATCGTTTGTACTTAGTGTATTGACAGTTACCAATGGTTATCATCTATGTTGGTTTTTTTTTTTCAAATCTTAAGCCAATTGAACAAGAGAGATTGATTTGTCCTGTTCGCAAATAAAGCTCTTCAAATGTTCAATATTGATTTGGGTAGGAATCACACTGATAATCCCAACAGAGATCAAATGTTTGGATTACGTGGAGTCAACATTATGATAACAGGTGTCAACCGGGTGAGCGAAAATCCTTTAATCAACGATTGCACTGAATAACACAAAAAGAAGAAAGGGCACGCCGAAAGATATGAACACCTGCCTTGGGTGCCCGGTCAAAGATATAATATCAAGGGGAATGTATTAAGAGATTTTTTAACGGTCATTATTTAGGTCCTTTGGGTGAAAGTCGGGAATGGGACGCAAGTAAGATCGGCAGAAGGCTATACAAAATTCAACTCAAGGTCCAACAAAAGCCAAACTCATACCCAAATGAAAGGAAAATTGAAATTGCCATCTCACGCGTCAGACTAGGTCACAAAAAGTACTATGACAAGGTTTGTTCATCTTGCAATCAAGCTGAAATCATTGCTCACGTGTTTCTAGCATGTCAAAACCATGCCCCAGCCCGGGCTAGGTTAACACAAGAATTGCAGTTGGATCCGTTATCTATCATAGATCTCCTAAAGCCAAGAGATGCAATAGCGAAGGCCAAACAAACTCTATTTCTGAGAGATGGACAGCTTCTCGAACGTATATAAACAGAGCAGCCAAGGATAAAAATGAAATCATATCAATATAAGAAAATAGAAATCATATCAATACAAAAACATATATTATGTGAATACCAAACTCACAATAGATATGTGTACCCTACTCACACACAGGAGTCCCAAAGAGAGACAGGTCAGCCGAAATTGCTCAGGCAGAAGGCGGCCTCTCAATGCAACAACATGCAACAATTGGTCGGGAAATGGAATATATGCCTTAAATGAAACATGTTCTTTTGTCCCCTTCTTCCCAAGGCAAGGTAGTTAACTGACCATGAAATATGGATTTCAACGTGCAGATTTCGGTCGATTCCAAGTTTGCAAAGGGTCTGTTATGTCAACTGGGAGTCCGATATATACAAATCTTTCCATGTTTTTAATCAATGAGCTCACGTGGTTTGATGCACTTCGCGAGGAAAAACCCGTTATAGTACAATATAGATCTCGATCATCGATGGGCGCCGCCATTTTGTTTTAAGCAAATGCAAGTGATATGAAAGGTGGAATCTGATTGGTCAATAGGTGGGGCATAGAAGGGACATAACTCGTAATAGCCACTGGTGACGCTACGATCGATCCCAGAAATTGCAGAATAGTTCGGATTTTTAGAGTCAGTTAACTCCCTTGCCTCGGGAAGATGTTTTGCCCCAAAATTGAACGTTAAATCAGTTCCCTTAAAGAAAACCCTGTTGACTTGAAAAAAATCTCCGGTCGCTTGTTCGAGGATTTACGGCAGCTTATTTCTCATGATGTGGCCGAATATCATATCCTTTGGTAATAGCTGCAAGATCCCACCCTCGATTTTCCAGTGTAATATATTCGTCACCCTAGCCTCGTTTTGGAAGTGACTCACCATCTCCTTTCATTCAATGGGCGTGCTTTTTGTTCCAAAGGGCAATAACTCTCCTTTTGTAATGATCTAAGCGACGGTCCAACCAGTCGCTTCCGGTCTGGTTCCCGGCTCGATGCGCACCGCGATAACTTGTGACATGTAGAGACAGAGCCAAGCTAAAACGTTACCCTGTTGCACCTTAGCACAGTTATTTTGATAGGACGGGTAACTTTAGCAAAGTGTCATTCGAGTCGGACTAAAAAAGTAGCAAATGCTATAGTAGCAATGGGTGCATGGTATTTGTCTTAACAGAATGGAGATACAATACCCTCGATTATCGAGGATGCAACACCAATCTGCATGTCTCCCATTGAAACTGATGTCACCCTTTCAATCTTGCCTATAACTAACTCTGCATATTGCGTAGATCGATGCTCATGATGTCGATCATTGGATTGTCTGGTCAAGACTTGGTTATTCACAGACATATAGCTGTCATATGGTTGGAGTGAGTGAGTATTGTTTTACGCCGCTTTTAGCAATATTCCAGCAATGTCACGCGGGGAACACAAGAGATGGGCTTCACACATTGTACCCATGTTGGGAATCAAACCCGGGCCTTCGGCGTGACGAGCGAACGCTTTAACCACTAGGCTACCCCGACGCCCCCATATGGCTGGAATATTACGGCGTTAAACAACAAAGAAAACAAACCCTTGCACTGAACGTCTCTCGCTCATGACCTTGAAGGGGCACTGATCTAACGCAATTCCCCGGACTGGTTATTGCCTTTGTTATTGTTTTTTTCCCCGTGAGTACCCGGATGATACGAAACGCATCTGAGCGTGACCAGTGACTGGGCTACCGTCTGCAAGGACAGCTAAATAAACTTGGAGGCTGGAGGCAATATTTTTGCATAAACACTGATTGGTTAACTGTGATCTATAAAGATTTCGACAAAGGGAGTATGTTAATTAATTTCTTCAGCCTAAAAAAACAGACAGAAAGAACGGCGGAGCTCATCAACTACCAATCAAAATATGTACAAGTCTTCGGCACAGATCTTCATTATTGGGAATTCGTATTTACGGAATTTTGCAGGAAAATATGTTTTCCTGTGTGAAAAGATAGGAGAGCGGATGGCCTGATGTTATCTGGCGGTCCTAGCTGTATATGAGGCGATCACAACAGTGAGTGAGTTGTATTGTACGCCGTCTTTAGCAATATTCCAGCAATATCACGGCGGGGGATACCAGAAATGGGCTTCACACATTGTACCCATATCGGGATTCGAACCCGGGTCATCGGCGTGATGAGCGAACGCTTTAGTTTGGTTGCGAAGCGTAAAGCTTACGATAAATGAAATTGCTGTCCCATAAGATATTTTACGTGCGCTTCTTGTCGTGTCGCACCAACACTCAAGCGAACAATTCTTGTTTGCCTGGTCGTTTGATGGTTGTTCCCATTAATTATATCAATGATTTAGACGGGCTTATCACCTTATATATCTCAGCTATATCAGTTTATATCAGCTTGATAAGAAAGATAAGGGTTGGCGGGGAGGCAAGGTATTTAGTCACATGGTTAAACTGTATTTTTGTACGTCAACCGGGCACGGTCGGCCCTGTCGTCTAAGGCGCCGCGATTCGCTGTGCCGAGTTGCGTCCCTTGGGCACGACAGAAACCTATCATTGTAGGTTCGAATCCCGGTTCGCCTCGATCATGTTTCTAGGTTTGTCAGCACCATACCCGTGCTCGTGGGTTTCACCGAAGTGGTAAACGTCTGAGACCTGCATCACTTTGGGCTTTCCTCCCACATTAAGCTGACACGCCGTGATATGACTGGAATACTGTTAAAAGCGGCGTTAAACCCAACTCACTCACTCACTCACGCATAACTTTGTTTTGATAGCACTGTAGACGAAAGTGGGCGCCCCAATCCAGCTACTCTGTTCGGTTATTAATGTAACCTAGTCTGGCCCGTGCATCTCATGGCTAGATCATAGACTAAGACTGGAAAATGAAATAAAAACAGCTCTATTAAACAGACTATACCCAGCAGCAGTACTTCTGGACTTAAGCAAAGCTTTCGACATGGTATGGCAAGACGGACTCCTCACCAAACGAGCACCAAATTGAGTAGAGTGAGTGAGTATGGTTTTACGCCGCTTTGAGCATTATTCCAGCAATATCACGGCGGGGGACACCAGAAATACGCTTCACACATTGTACCCATGTCGGGAATTGAACCTGGGTCTTCGGCGTGACGAGCGAATGCTTTAACCACTAGGCTACCCGACCGCCCCAAATGGAGTAGAAGGGAACATGGGAAACTTCATCATGTTCATAGACAGCTTCCTGAAAGACAGGTCGCTATCAGTTAAAACAGGGAACAATCAATGTGATCCTATGTCACTGGGCAACGGCATGCCACTAACATGACAAGGCAGCATTATAAGACCAAACCTGTTAAAATCAATGATCTATTTGATCCCGTCAGCTCTCCTACCCAAACTTCTAAATTCGTTGATGACGGAGCAATATGGGTAAAACACAGTGATATTTCACAAATCCGAAAAAACTCAAGGAAGCCGTGGACGGAGTAAATCAATGGCGCAAAAAACTACATAATGGTGATGTTTAAAACACATATACCAACACTGAATTGTCACAGACAATTGGAGACAAAATTTGAAATGCACGAATATCCTATACAATTACCCATAAACCCCCGTGTACCCACAGACGTTTTACAGAACTATTACAAAAAGACCAATAAGTGACAGTTCCTTTCAAGTGCAAAAACTGTGGGGGTTCTATTCAAAAGCTCGAGGAAGATGCTATAATACCCCATCTCTCCAAAAAAGGCAAACCAATCAAATTAGAAAACTCAGCAAAAGTTTCTAGGCGTGATCCTAGATCAACACCACATAGACTATGTTAAAAACAGCTGTCATAAAGAGCTGAACGTATTGCAGGCAATTTCAGGCACATCGTGGGCTAGCTCTAGAGATACTCAGCTGGATCTCTACAAATCACTTATCAGATCAAAAATAGACTATGGTTGTGAGGCCTTTCACTCAGCATCAAATACTGTCGTGAGCCTCCTCGACAGAATACAATACAAATCCCTAACGCTAACCACAGGTGAGGCAACAGGTACCTCGATCGATCACTAGGACACAGGAGAACTCCCATTGAAACTAAGAAGAGAGCAGGCAATATTATCCTTCTGGGGACGAACATCAAACCCTTTGGTGAAAAAGATTTGGCAAAACAAAAACACACGACATGAAGCCATAGCTCGGGAAAATCCCTCACTAAAGCCATCTGGGATATTAGTACGTGAACTCATTCGAAGTCACAATTAGGATAACACTCAGCCACCAGAAAGTCACCATAAGGGTTACACCCTCCCTGGACTTTAAACACTCCCAAAGTTGACACTGGTTTCACATCAGAAGTCACTGAAAAAGAAAACCCAACCCAACTACGATCAGTAGCTATCACAAAAAAAGTCAAACGTCCTGGGACAGCTGGGCCCATATATACACTGGTGGGTCCAAGAATCCTATCAGCAACAGTGCTGGTTACGGGATCCATATCGACAGCTCCAAACCCCAAGCACATTCGGTTCGCCTGCCTGACGGTCAGTATCCACAGCTGAATTGGAGGCAAGTTGCCATGCACTCATACTCATACCGGAACTACCGGAAGCCAAGGCAGTCATCCTATCGGTAGCAACTCGCGCCCAAACACAGTCAATTATATTCTGTACGATTATACAAAACTATCGGACAAAGGGCAACAGGTGGATCTGTTTTGGATCCCGTCTCACATAGATACAGACACACTAGCGAAGCTAGCTTTAGACAAAGCAGAGATACAGCCGATTCACTTCAGCAGACAAGAGATAAAAAAAGCGAAATCAAAGCCTCTATAGCCCAAACATGGCAAGCCCAGTGGGATGCAAGTAAGATATACAGAAGATATTTAAGTACCTATACAAAATTCAACCAAGATCAACAAAAAGCCATCCTCATCTTCAAATGAAAGGAAAATTGAAGTAGCCATCTCACGCCTCAGACTCAGACATAAAAAGCACGATGAGAAGGTATGCCCATCTTGCAATCAACCTGAATCCATTGCTCACGTGTTACTGGAATGTCAAGACGTACGTCCCAGCCCGGGTTCGGTTAAAACAAGAACTACAGATACATCCGCTATCAGTCGTATATCTCCTGAACGCAAGAGATACAATAGTGAAGGGCAAACTAACTATTTCTGAGAGATGGTAAGCTACTTGAACACATATAAACAGAGCAGCCAAAGGCATTCTATCAATTTCTAAAAACCAAAACTAATATCATATTAATACGAAAGTAGAAATCTTAATAAATTCAAAAACAAACATTTTATCAATACTGAAACTAGATATGTAAAGCCTACCCACACACGAGTCCCAAAGAGGTTGAGGTCAGCCGAAATTGCTGAGACAGAAGGCTGTTTTAACAGCCGACCATCCCCATTATTTATTTGTTTTATTTTAAGTGATCCCATCTTTTTAAAAAATAGTCTGCAACGCCCACCCACCTAACCTCCACCCTTTTCCGAAAAGCTGTGAAACCCCCATTATCCGGACTGTGTAGCGTCTATTCTTATACGTATGCCCCTTACAGCACAGTCGTCCGTAATGCTGGGTGTCCTAAATAACAGGGTTTCACTATAGCTTATTGAAACAATGCTGTCCCCAGATCTCGAGTGTTTCAAGAGTTATGTCCCTTCCACCACTTTTCTCCGGGAAATCACTTCAGATAGTTTCCTGTATGCTACAAATGCATCGAAAATTGAGCTTCCCGCACACGGAATATTGACAGGACTTTATCACAACAGTCGAACAATTCACCACTTCAATAAGATTTCCTGTAGCGATAGATATAAGTTAGGTACTACTTTCCGTAGAACTACCTCAGACTTTGTTTCAATTGATTGAGTCGGGGTTTGGTTTGACTGATAATGTGCTACTTTAACCGTTCACACATAACCGACGCGGAATCATATATGTTTACACATGTTTGTGTAATCATACAATCACAATAAAAAAAAGTGGGCTCTAATCAACAATTATGCGGAGTAAAAATTAAATAATATTTTTTAAAATACGTTATACTATTTAGTCTGTTCTAATAACTCAAAGCAATTATTGATTCAATTCTGAAGTGCTATTAAATTAGATAGCTTTAAGTGAGTTTGGTTTTCGGTGAAAGGTATTCCAGTTTATACCACGGCGTTTCAGCTTGATGGGAGGCGGAATGCCCGAAGTGATTGATGCACGTCTTATTGGCGTTCACCATTGTTTGTTTTGTTTGTTTGTGTGTTGTTTAACGCCGCACTCAGCAATATTCCAGCTATATGACGGCGGTCTGTAAAATAATCGAGTCCGGACCAGACAACCCAGTGATTGACATCATGAGCATCGATCCACGCAATTAGGATAGATGACATGTATCAACCAAATGAGCGAGCCTGAACACCCGATCTCGTTTGCCGCCTTTTACGCAAAGCATAGTCGCCTTTTACGGCAAGTATGGGTTGCTGAAGACCTATTCTACTCCGGAATCTTCACGGGTCACGTTCACCATTGAAATCTACAAGCACGAGTATGGTGCCGACAACCCTCGAATCATATTTGGGGCGAATCTTGGATTCGAACCCACTAACACAAGTTTCTTATCCGTGAAGATCCGGGTTAGAATAGGTCTTCAGCAACCCACACTTGCCGTAAGAGGCGACTAACGGAATCGGGTGATCATTCTTGCTGTAATCGTATCCCAAATACGTGGATCGATACTTTTAATGTCAATCACTGGATTGTCGGTCTAGACACGATTATTTACAGACTGTCGTCATATAGCTGGAATATTGCTGAGTGCGGCTTTAAACAACAAACAAACAAACAAACACAGGTTTCTGGCACGCACAAGGGACGCAACACAGACGTATGCGTGACGTATCACGTATGCGTGACTGGGATGGGCAGGAAACGGGTAATAAAATGACTGTTTGCCGCTGTGGGTGTCATTCCACCAGGTCAACCAACCGTACGCGGATGTTTGATTAAGTTGCAGAGCTTTTATGATACACATTGCGTGTAATGCATTCCTATGCTGTAGATACTCGCCACCCACCTCACCGCTTGTCAACATGAGTGCCAGTGGAATAGCAAGCAGACGGGCCCTCATTCCAGAAATCGATTAGATTAGAAAAGAAATTGTTATAGTGCAAACCATTTCAATATTTTTTATTTAAAACTCCATTTGTCTTTAATAACTAATTAGTTCAATATGTTTCCAAGTGCACCGAAATTCTATGCCCTTTGTCTGTTTAATATATTCAGCAGCGCCCCGACGGGCAGATTCTCCAGCGCTATTTATAAATGTCAATTAACAACTCCTTACGTCGACGGATCTTACGTATAGACAGTATAGGGAAGTATGGGACATAAAAATATTTCATGATCCCTAACTTTTGTGTTCAGTGTAGTTACATGAACGCAAATAATCGTATTGTTCTTGTTGTCTGTCAACATATCCCAAGTTGAGTTTAATATAGTGTTAATATATACGTTAACGCCCGGTTCCCTTGAGAATGTATAAAAATGTTAGGTACCAGACAATCCAGTGATTGACATCATGAGCATTGATCGACGCATTTGGGATACGATGACATGCATCAACAAAATCGAAGACATTTTAAAAAACAACAACTTAGAAATATAGTCAAATCCTTCAATCAAACAAAAAACAACACGTGCTGAAGAAACACGGATTGTATTTCTCGAGAGAATTAATTTTGTAATCAACTTCAACATGAATTCAATAGGGACATATGATTCGTAATTCCGAGATGCGAGCAGATTATTCTTTATGCAATCCATAATGTTTTTTCTCTGAGAAGATGGGTTTCTTGACCTCTAGTAAAGACATCATCTATAGACTATCGTTGGACTAACGTCACGTAAAATCGTGTGTGGCGTTATGAACAATGAATAACAACATCTTCAACATTTGTGACAATGTGTTCATTTGACGTTACGTTGCTATGAGACGCTTTGCAAACAAAGAAAACAGTGGCACATTTGTCAGTTGTAACGAACGAGACAATCAGCGTGAAGTAAAAATCATAATCGTTATGGGTAATAATACAAATATATACCATATGTCTGCAAACAAACGTCACTCTGATGACGTCATCCAACATAATTTATAATATGACGTCATCATACAAAGAATGACGTAGTGAGTTAACGTGAGAACTTTATATGTGCAAAAACATTTCCATAATCGGAAGAACTCTCTTCCAAAAGCAGAATCCAGTATTATAATCATACCTTTATCATAAACATATGTTTATGAATCACTCTCAAATAGTGATGTTACCAGGTGTTCGCGAAAAGGCGAGCGTATCCTGCACCACTAGTGGCACCCGTCACAAACACATGCAAAGAAAGGTCAATTGTTCAAAATTGAAAAAAAAACCATGGGAGCATCATGGCATAATAATGAATTGCACTGGATATAATTTTTCGTCACATCGAGAATTTTCCTCCACTTGAAAGCTTTACTGAAGCCTTGAATGCAGTACGCTTACGTACAGAAATATTCGAATTATTGTCCAAACACTGCAGAAGCATGTGACACTTCATGATAATACTACGTTAGAGTCACTGGTCCCGTCTGCACTAGTCCCGGATTTAATTCCGTAAATCATTATATTCGTGCGGACGTGGATATTACTTTTATTATTACCATTAGCAACCTATCTCCGTTGTCGTCAACTCCGATGTAACCAAACGCTTATGCGCGACAGGCGTACAATATGAAACGACATTAGTCGGCCGGGGAGCAGTATTTACAGAACAGGAGCAGAGAATCAAAGATGGCCGCCCCCATCACAAACGGTGGGTTGCCTGGCCCCGATGTTGTGGAAGTGTTGCGGCCAATTGAAAGGGGTCTGGTCGCTACCGTCTTCTTTTATCGAAAGAAACCAGAAAGAAGAACCTTGCGGATCAAACTAGAAACTCGACAGTTGATGTGGATCAAAAGCCAAGGGAGCAGGCCAGAAGGAACAGGTGCGAGACGAAACTTCTAAGTTCTATTCCTCGATTTAACTTGGTGCCAGAATTTGAATAATGGTCATCCTCTCTGCCCCAAAAAATGATTTTGAGTTATTTTGAGAAAATTTTGTCTCCTCATTCTTATGCAGAAGAAAGTGACAAACATTGCATAATAACTGTATACATTCAGTCGAATGTTGGGCAATTTTTTCATGTAATGTCAAAGGTGACTAAGTTCTATTCTTGGTAAGATTTTGATCTGTCATTTATGCATCATTGTTGTTGAGTATGGACTGATTTTTTTCAATGCCGTAGATTGGCGGGACTAATGTCAGTTATGTGCTATTAGATTAGAATGTTTACTTTAATGTCACTTTGCATGCTTTGAATCATGGTTAGACCTACCTGGTTACACTTTTAGGAAGTTTCATGATTGGAAAGGTATTTCAAATATGCCAGGCCATATGAAGTACCTTATTCGACGTAATAAGCACCCAGGGCGCTCTCAAAATTAGAAATAGGGGGCTCTTATTAGAATATTATTTTGGTGGAAAAAAAAAAACAGTTGAAAGATAAATTTCCCAGTTTATGCTGACAGCTTGAAATGTTTATATATGACAGATATATTTTTCCAGAATTTAACTGATTACATGGTCCAGTGGTAGAGCGTCGGCTAATTAATGCATTAATTAGCAGAGCCGGTGAGCCCCCACAGTGCTAATTGGATCTGAAAAAGTGTGCCCAGTAAAGTGCACTACTCCCAATTATTGTAATTGATGCAAAGTTAGATACAAATTTGTAATCTTCCACAGTGGTTGTTTTCCAATTTGCCTGCTAATGGTATTTACCTGGAACTCAAGAGCATTGCGAACTCCTGTCAGTTAGAGTTCTGGATATCAAATGACCTGAATATTCTGTTGCAACAGTATGTTATGCAGTGATTATGTGATAACATTTCACACTTCAGATTACCATGGCTATGTCATTCTATGGAGCATTTCACACTATTTTTGCTATCTTATTTACGATGACCAGGGTGCCATAACAAAATGCATAGCCTAATATGTTTTATTTTACCTTTAAATAGCAGATGATACTCAACTTTTACTGTTTTTGCAAGAACAAAACAGATTTATTGATTTAAAATCTTTTCAGCATGCATAGTTTTTCCGCTTGAAAAGGAATTATAATTCAATTCCTTCTGTATAGACATCCCTTTACCTTGTTTACAACCTGAGAACTAAAAACGTGCTAAATATAATTGATTTGTGTGTACAGTTCTATTGAGGGTAGTAACCATGGTAACACCGTTTCTGATCAGTGTTATTTCATGGAGATTGATGGGTTGCCAATCAAAATGTGATTTTTCAAATTTGATAACGATACTGCATAATGTTCCTTAAAAGGTTGATAAAATCATGAAGTGTCCTTCCAAGTGAATATCCAGATTGGAATTAGTCTTCAGCAAACCCATCTGTTGAATAAAGTGGTCAGGCTTGGATGGACACGCTCGCTGGCTTGCTTGATGCATGTCATCGTATCCCAATTGCGTGAATGGATGCTCATGATGTCAGTCACTGGATTGTCTGGTCCAGACATGATTATAAACAGACTGCGGTCATATGGCTGGAATATTGCTGAGCGTGGCGTTAAACAACAAACAAACAAACAAACAAACAAACAAAAAAAGATATACTTGGTAGTTCCCAGTTTCCAGGAGCTTATTCTATTTATTACTCATTGATATATAAAGAGAGAAAAAAACACACAAAAGAGTCACACACAAAAAAGACAAACACACACAAAAATTCACCGAAGGCTACCTATTGTTCATATGACATAATGTAATCAGTGTGTATGTCATGAACAATGCATAGCGTCATATTGTATATTTGAAGCGCTGTGACGTCTTAAGGCAACAAACAACATGAAAAGTCCTAATTCTCTATACCTCCACCCATGTAAGAGCAAATCTCAGCATTTGTTTGTTGATACTGGTAGTGTTATTTGCTATAACCATGATAACCATTGATAATAGACAGATAGTAAATATGTTCTACTAGCGCCAGTGGTTGTTTTGTAATGTCCTGTATTTAAATTTATCACAATGACAATCATTTTGCAGTAAATGTAGATTTTTAAAAACTCGCTTAAAACATCAATAGTGAAACTCGTTACTCTGGTCCCCCTGAGCAGTGGTTAGTCTGAAACCCCTGTAATCTGGATAATAAATTTCCTGGATGATTTTGTTCTCAGAATTTTATGGGTCCTGAGAATTTAAATGGGAAATTATGAACACCTGTTCAGAGGCTGATATTCAGGCCCAATTGCCAGTATATTCCCTCATGGGATTAAAATTTTTCCCTAATTCATGTTCAGGGATAAATCTAGGGTGGGGCCTTGTGCTTATAGAACCTAAATTTGAAAAAAGGCCCACATTTTCAAATACAATGGGGCATTTTAACACTGTGCTGTATGGGCAAGTGTGGGTGTACCTCTGGAATATTTGAAATTTTCACATGAAGGGCCCATGTCAGACACTTCCTAGAGTGACCCCTGCATGTTAATATGGTGCTAACTATTGTGATGGCTGAGGGGTGGTGACTTATATTTTCTGACCAGAAATGAGGAAGAGGCTTGAAAGCTTAATTTTGGTGTTCTTGAGTGAGTGAGTGAGTATGGTTTTACGCAATATTCCAGCAATATCACGGCGGGGGACACCAGAAATGGGCTTCACACATTGTACCCGGGTCTTCGGCGTGACAAGTGAACGCTTTAATCACTAGGCTACCCAACCGCCCCTGGTGTTCTTGAATTGAATACAATGTTAATACAATGTTGTGAAAATCCAGTAGTTGAAACTAACAGTTTTAGTCCACTAGTCCTTATAATGACAACATATAAGCAAAACTCTTAAAAATGGCAAATTTCTACTAGTCCTTATGATACCTTAACTACAGGGCAGTTTGGCAAGGACTACAAGACGAGTGCCAATTTCTAAGGCTGAAATTCCTCAAAAATAAGAACTTAAACAAAATTCTGATTTTGAATTAGTTGTTAGTTTAGAATCCCTGGTTAATGAGTGTATGGAAATGTGCAGATGACTAGGCAAAAATTCAGTCCGAGCTTTTCATACCTCATGTATATTTTTTGTAAGAATTGACTCAACACCTGAAGTCTAAACTGACTAATAAATCCCCATTAGGCATGTAATTGGGTACGGGTGGCACAGTCGTCTGTTAAATGCCCCTATATTCGCTGTGCAGAGTTGCGTAAGTCTAAACTGAGTAATAATCCCCATTAGGCATGTAATTGGGTACGGATGGCACAGTCGTCTATTAAACGCTCCTGTATTCGCTGTGCAGAGTTGCGTAAGTCTAAACTGAGTAATAAATCCCCATTAGGCATGTAATTGGGTACGAATGGCACAGTCGTCTATTAAACGCTCCTGTTTTCGCTGTGCAGAGTTGCGTAAGTTTAAACTGAGTATTAAATCCCCATTAGGCATGTAATTGGGTACGGATGGCACAGTCGTCTATTAAACGCTCCTGTATTCGCTGTGCAGAGTTGCGTAAGTCTAAACTGACTAATAAATCTCCATTAGGCATGTAATTGGGTACGGATGGCACAGTCATCTGTTAAACGCCCCTGTATTCGCTGTGCAGAGTTGCATAAGTCTAAACTGACTAATAAATCTCCATTAGGCATGTAATTGGGTACGGATGGCACAGTCGTGTATTAAACGCCCCTGTATTGGCTGTGCAGAGTTGCGTCTCTTGGGCAGGCCAGAAAATTTTGGTTGTGGGTTTGAATTCGGGTTCACCCCGTTTATGTTTCCAGGTTTGTCTGCACCATGCTCGTGCTTGTGGGTTTCACCAAAGTAGATCCCTTTGGGCTTTCCTCTCTCCCCTAAGCTGTCAGGCCGTGATATAAGTGGAATACTGTTCAAAGTGGCGTTAAACATGTTACACCCAATTCACTCACTCAGTGATAGTTTCAGAAGATATCACTTCCAGTCAACCTTTGCACTACGATCGAGTCTGGAATTTCCAGCCTAGTTCGGCAAGGGTGGAAACTGGATTTTTATAGTCAGTTAGTGCCCTTGCCTCATGAAGATGCCTCAAATGATAAACAAACAAATTTATGTGTACATGATCTACCTGAGATATGGGCTGTCATAACATCATGGCTGCCTTGTATTTAAGGAGCTGGCAGAAGTTTACATTAACAATAAGAGGGCTCTCATGAAAATGACAAATATTAGTTTCCGTGATAATGTCCGGGACAATATATTACCAACCTGGTGCTCAGCATTAAGAGGCCAACACAAGGACTAGTCGGCTCGGAGTGACTATACTGTGCGGGTTATTCATGTTAAACTGTGGCATGGTATCTCAGTGGGCTAACATTATAAAAGCAGCATAAGTCTGGGCTAGTACAATAGTACAAACAGACACAAACACATACACACAGACAGACACACACACTCAAGGCTAGTACAAGCAGACACATACAGACAGACACACACACTCAAGGCTAGTACAAGCAGACACATACAGACAGACACACACACACACACTCACACACAGGGACAAACAGACACACACACGGAGAGCTAGTACAAGCAGACACAGACAGACAGACAGACACACACACAGGGCTATTACAGGCAGAGGGGCGGTCGGGTAGCCTAGTGGTCACACACACATACACACACACACACACACACACACACAAACACATACACAGTTAGACACACACACACACACACACACACACACACATACTCACGCTCACAGACACAGACTTGCATGCACATCACTATTTACAACCCGATATTTGTCTTCCCCCTTATAAAATTTCTATTTCTATTTATAATATGTATGAGGGGAGGTCAAGTAGCCTAGCAGTTAAAGCGTTTGCTCATCAAGCCGAAGACCCGGGTTTGATTCCCGACATGGATACATTGTGTGAAACCCAATTCTGGTGTCTCCAGCCATGATATTGCTGGAATATTGCTAAAAGCGGCGTAAAACCATACTCACTTACTCCACTGACATGACATGGACAAATGGACAGATAGGCTTGCTGGCTGGCACATTGCTATGTAAAAGCAATACTCATTAAAGCAACGTTAAACCACCTTTCGCCTCTGCTCATCTCATCCATTATTACCATGGTTACTCTTCCAACACACACCACGTCACATTGGTCATGGGTATATGTGATATTGCTGAGGCTAGACAACGGTAGAGGTGCAATATACCCTGATAAGCGGCATATCTGCATAACTACACAAAACAGTGTTGCCATTACCCAATTGTTTTTCAGTTGCTATAGTGTACAAGTATTCATGAAATATTTAAAAACCCAATAGTGTCAGGGATTTATCTAGACCTGCTCAAAGGGCTATATTCGGCCTCAAGTCTACAGCAAATATCCCTAAAAATTCCCATTTTCAGGTCTCAAAGTTTAAATTTTTACCAAGTAGCCATATGGCTACAAGCATTTTTCCCAGGTAGCCAGTGGTAAAATCAAGTAGTCATTAAATAGAATTTCAAATAACTCTGATTTCTAGAAAATATGAACTATTTTAATAATCCCATTTTTGAACAAAATACAGATTTTCTTTTCCAAATTTGCCTGCAGTGGGCGCTTTAAGTTATGATTCCAAGCAAAATCTGTGAGTGAAAGGACACTGTGTGTAATTACTCAAAGTAGATATCTAAGTCTATGTACAGATATTCCTTTAGGCCAGGCTTTTTATTTTTTAGGATTACGGATTTTTCAGCCCAAAGTCTATGGCTGGAGGAGGGAAAAATAGAAAGAAAAAAAGACAGATATATCTTTTTTTAATGCAGAATGCCTCTGGCACACTTTATAAACATATTCTGTGCTCAAAAGACCGCCATTAGTGACGATAAAGCCCCTTGTAACAATAACAATTCTACCACTTACAACGCAGACAATTGTCAAGGGAGGCTATTCATGTTCAGCTTTGAGATCAACAAAGATCAATTATGTATCTCTTTACTAGTTTACTATGGTATATTCATATGTTTTTTACTAAAAGGTGTTGATAACAAATAAAATAACTGACTACGCGGCTATCGGCGGGGAAAAAAATGGAAATCTGATTTTTTAATTTTTTTACATTTTCTCAAAAATTAGAGTCAGCGGGTCTATATCTGAAAAATATAAAACGCCTGGCCTTACTAGTGTTCAAACTTAAGCATGAAAGTCAGTGGGTCGTTGTCATAACCCTTTTGTTAAAAGCTGGCTATATCATGTAATGAGTGTCCCCACATTCATTACAATATGGGCAACCCTGAAGGTCCTGTGGAACAATGACCGCCTCCGTGGTCTAGTGGTAGAGCGTCCGCCCAGAGAGTGGAAGGTCTAGGGTTCTATCCCTGGCCGCGTCATATCAAAAGACGTTAAAAGATGGTACTTGTTGTTACCAAGTCTGGCGCTCAGCATTAAGGGGCTAAAACAAGGACTGGTTGGCTCGGATTCAGTAAACTGTGTCTGAGTGGGGTATTCATGTTAAACTGAGGCATGGTATCTCAGTGAGCTAGCACTATAAATCGGCATCAGTCCGGACTAGTACAAGCAGCCACACAAACACATAAACGTACATGCACATCGCTATATAAGTGCAATAATCTTGGACGAGACGTTAAACCCAATTTCGCCTCGCCTGTGGAACAATGCTTACTGATTGAATGCAGCATCATATACTTAAACTCTACTGCAGCTATAGTCATGTCAACGCACATGTTGACGGGGAATTAGCTCTCAGGGGAATCAACGACAAAATCGGCATCACTGTGCTGGAACGTTTTATGCACAACATAAAAACAATAAACACCATTTACACAATACCTGCTCTGACAATGCAAGCACAATGATGAGTGAACCTTCCAGCTCAGGCATACATGAGGTGAGCGGAGCTACAGCTCAACCTCAGGAAATTTCCTATGAGCGGCACATCCTGCTCGAGGTCGTCCTTAAACAATGTACACACCGGCGCTCGGAATACCAAGCTGACGAACAATGTAATTGTAACACATATATAGTAAGGGACAACAATGGACAGACAAAGAGACAATGACGTTGATGATCAATTAAGGCTAGAAATGTCATACTATGAATAACTGTAATTAATGGGAAGTGATATTGTAGCCCAGGTTGGCTGTCAGTCAATATACAATGAAATGTTGGGGATTATAAACAGGGATTATAAATAATGGTAATTAAGTTATGGAGATATATACACGTAGTGGCGACAGGATAATTGGCCTTTGGAATTAAATGTTCATTCAGATAATGGTTCTCGTAAATCAGGTGCTATGACAGTCGGGTGTTCTCTTACTTCTTTTGAGTGGCGTATAATCAATTTCTGAAGCCATTCTCTAATTATTGGTGAGAATTCTCTTGTAAAAAACAAACAGTGTTTGAATGAAGAAAATCGGAGGTTAGCCCCTCATATATATTTAGTCTTTGAAAGGCTTTCAGAAGTGATACACATAATGAAGAGAATTTTTGGATGTCAGCTTCTTGATTGAGTGGAACACAACGTTTCGGAGTATATGCTTACTCCTTCATTGGGTGAGGGGGCACGGGTGGCCCAGTCGTCTAAGGCACCGTGATTCGCTGTGTAGAGTTGCGTCCCATGGACACACCAGAAACCTATGATTGTGGGTTCGAATCCCGGTTCACCCCGATTATGTTTCTAGGTTTGTCAGTATCATACCCGTGCTCGTGGGTTTCACCGAAGTGGTAAACGTCTGAGACCTGCATCACTTTGGGCTTTCCTCCCACATTAAGCTGACACGCTGAGATATAACTGGAATACTGTTAAATGCGGCATTAAACCCAACTCACTCTCTCACTCACTCATTACGTGAATGAATGCTATGAGGCGGAGAGCATACATATGTACATTTAAGTACACAATACTAATAAGATTTCCACCTTTTGTTATCTTAGTAGTATTGTTCTTCTTATATTAACATATATATGTTCTCTGCCTCATAGCATTCATTCACCTGATGAAGGAGTAAGTATATACTCTGAAACGTTGTTCATCACAATAAAGAAGTTGACATCCATAAATTCGCTTCCTCATACATCATGTTAGGTAGAATCACAGATTGCGTGTAAAAGTTTATGTGCATGCTACCATGGCTACAACGGAATTGGTTTTAATGATGCAAACAGCCATACGTTTTCCAGCTCCCAGGGGATGCCTAGAGTAAATTATATGCATCCATTCTCTGTGTAACCCTGGTGATTCCTGATTACAAGATGGAACTTTACAAACAATTTCCACTCATATTCCAAGGTTCTGTTGTCGAAGTTGTCAATATTATTGATTATTCCACAACACCCTTTGTCGAAGTTGTCAA
Source organism: Haliotis cracherodii (assembly GCF_022045235.1). NCBI lineage: Eukaryota > Metazoa > Mollusca > Gastropoda > Lepetellida > Haliotidae > Haliotis > Haliotis cracherodii. The sequence goes on from NW_027266265.1 coordinate 35,871,151, forward strand.
TATTATTGATTATTCCACAACACCCTAAATAGTTCACTCTTACCTATTGGAAAACTGGAAGTTTTCTAATAAATGCATTATGGTTTCAAGATCAGCGTGACCTGCATGTACTAAGGGTGTGACAACTAATCAGAAATATTTCCCTTTCCTGACGTGGAGATGATGTTTTTATGTCTTATTTGACAGGGAACACCAGCAGGAAAATAATACCTTCATTAATAATTTCCCTTTCAGTTTCCTTTGTCAATTTTTTTGGTAAAATGTTGGATATTTCATTGAATTTGTTGTGTTTATATTGTGTGTTACCTGGTTACTGCTTTGTGTATTAACATATTTTACTACTTGAACTAAGCGTTTGAAGTTTGTTGATGTTTTGAAGTCTGAAGTAAGGAATATTCAACACATGATAAACATGTGTTTTGTTTGTCATGTTTATGTAATCACATATTAAATTTCTCTACTCTTTTGTGGGGCGGTCGGGTAGCCTAGTGGTTAAAGCGTTCACTCGTCACGCCGAAGACCCGGGTTCGATTCCCGACATGGGTACAATGTGTGAAGCCCATTTCTGGTGACCCCCGCCGTGATTTGCTGGAATATTGCTAAAAACGGCGTAAAACCATACTCACTCACTCACTCACTCTACTCTTTTGTGAATACCATAATGGTGACTTTCGCACCTATATATTTGGTCAATAAGGCAAGCAGTTTTTTTATTGTGCTAACCAGAAATATTAAAATGTTAAAAAAACCTCCTTTACTGCTGTTGTCAATAGATATACTTTTTAAAATACTAACATGTCAAAACGTGTTGAAAATTAATCTGAAAAATTAAAAAAGACATTTTGTTGGCTTGCGACCAAAGAATGAAGTGTTATTCTGCCAGTAGGAGCCCCAAACTCTAACAAGAAGGCATTCTAAGAGATATAAGGAAGACCCTACTGAAGATTTGCTTAGTCATGGGGAATATTGCGATGTCTCAGTGTTTTATAGGTACCCTGTAATCAACCATTTGGACAGTGAAAGGGGACATGAGGCCCTATTTGAAGTCTAGAATGAACATGATGAACTGGTGTAGTTCCATGCAAGCATTCAGTGCATAACATTCACCAAAGCTTTTATCATGAAGATCAGACATTCTGAGGCTGTGTAGCTACCTCTTGTGTTGTGTCCGACATGAAGAGTGGTCTGTCTTCTGTCTTATTCAAACATGGTGCCCTAATGGACAAAATGGCCAGAGGCTTCAAGATGAACTGAAAAATGGAAATGATCAGGTTACATGGCAACAGATTCACTTGCCGGGATTGATCTGTGACATGGGGAGATAGTAATCGACCGCCCGCCCGTCTATCTTCACCTTGGAGAAGGGTTCATAGTAATAGAAGGGCACTGTTTATGCATGATTATGTAAGCAGGGTGCGTGTCTTGAGCCTAAGTGCATTTGGCAAGGATAGTGCGAAAAGCAGTTTGCCATTTTTAAGCGTTTTTGTTGTCATTTTAAGGACAAGTGGACTAAAAATGTAAGTTACTACTGCTGAAAAGGCTGTTTCAGGTTGAAGTGCATTTTCCTCAGGGTAGAATCAGTGAGTTGGGTTAAACAATGCTTTAATCAGTATTTCTTTTATATCCTGATATGATATATAATATATAACGTGAATACCCCCATTTTATGTGTAATCAGTCCTGCTTTTTGGGGCTTGATGTAGTCAAAATGTGTGTACTTCAAGATTATGTGCACATTTCAAGTTTGATAAATATATGGGTGCAGGGTGCAACTGTTTTTTTCTGGTGCAACTGTGCAAGTTGAATCAGATTTCTTAAATCAAGTCCTGGTTACTATTATGTGAAGCCCATTTCTGATGTTCCCCATCGTGATATTCCTGGAATATTGCTAAAAGCGGCTTAAAACCACTCACTCACTCACTTTTTAAAACAATATCATCATCAAACAGTGTTTGAATTTAATTCAAGGATCCTCATCATGACTGTAATATCAAAATATTATTAGTTCGGTGTCAAAACATTCAAAATGGTCTCCAGCAATCTATGCAATCAAGAGCCCTCATCATAATACTCATATAATGACATTATTTAGGGAATATTGCTAAAAGCTGGGCAAAACCAAACTCACTCATTAGAACAATATCATCATCAAACAGAGTTCGAAATTATGTCAAGGGTTCTCATCATAATAGTAATATTATCATAATAGTAATATTATATTGTTATTATTTAGGGTTCCCTACGTTTAACATGGTCTCCAGCAATCTATGCTTGCCTTACAAGGTGACGAAATTTATCTGGTGGTCAGACTTGGTGAGTGTGTCTCATTGTACTGGATTGGGATGTTTCTTATGATATCAATCACTGGATTGTCTGGTCCAGACTTGAAAGTATACCAGCTACCATCATACAGCTTGAGTGAGTGAGTGAGTGAGTGAGTGATAATTTTAGCATCGTCACAGCTGGGAACACTAGTAATGTGCTTCATACATTCTACCCATTTGGGAATCGAACCCAAATCTTTGGTGTGATGAGAGAACGCTTAAACCACAAGGTTACCCAACTGCCCCTCATACAGCTGGAATTAACTGAGTTCGGAATCAAACAACAAACATGAAAACAAGAGTAAGGTGAAAGCTGTTGTTATGTTCTAAGTAATTAAAGAAATGCTGCACCTGGGGCTCAACGCAATGTGTCACTGTGACCATGGAAACCTATTGATGCTGTGAAAGCTTTGATCATGTCGTACCTACAGGTCATAGACATTCCCTCTCATCTCAGATTATTGGACTTGTAATTTGTATAAAAGAATCACTGGTTGCTTAAAGTGCAGTAATGCTGTGTTATCTTTACCTCCCTTCGTCATTATCTTGCCCATCAGTGGGATCAGGTTGTTTAAGTGTGTGTGTGATACGTTCCTCACTTGACTCACTGAGCTGCTGATTAAGTATTTTAATTAAAACTTAGGGTAAAAACCTTGTGATATTAATATATTCTTAATTTCAATGCTGCATTGCTATAAAAATGTATGAATATTAATATTGATTAATAATTCACTGCCAGAGAAACATTTACATTTTTAAGGTGAGGTGAGGTGAAATTGGGTTTAACATCGCGTCCAAGATTATTGCACTTATATGGCGATGTGCATGTATGAGTGTGTGTTTGTGTGGCTGCTTGTACTAGTCCGGACTGATGCCGCTTTATAGTGCTGAGATACCATGCCGCAGTTTAACAATGAATACCCCACTCAAACACAGTATACCGACCAGTTCTTGTTTTAGCCCCTTAATGCTGAGCGCCAGACAGGGTAACAACAAGTACCATCTTTTTACGTCTTTTGGTATGACGCGGCCGGGAATCGAACCCCGGACCTTCTGCTCTCTGGGCGGACACTCTACCACTAGACCACGGAGGCCGTCCTTACATTTTTAAGATTACCATGGTTAAGATGGAAAATTCAGTTTTAAACATTGATGGATCAGCCAAGTTCATATTTAGTATTAAGTTGATTAATTGCTGGTGTACATAGCAAAATTTTGTGCCTTCATATTCAGAATGCTGGTAATTAATTTTACTGTTTATCAATATATCTATATATATCGTGAAACTTTTGAGTATGATATATGTATCAGTTCTAAAAGCAGTGACAGTCTCTAGTTGGTATGGAATATTGATCATGTTGATGTGAAACCCAATTCCTCTGAATTCATATTGAATTAAAAAGACCAAACAGCCCTGTAGTCAGAACATATAAGTAATTTACAAAGTAGGAATTCTTGGTCAGAATTATTTCGAGCAATTAATGTTAGTTATGAGAGGCGACTTGTGGATTGGGTGGTTGGACTGGTGGATTGCACATCAATGTATCCTGACACCAGCCTAAGCAAGTCCTGAGAGGCGACCTCGTGGATTGGGTGGTTGGGCTAGTTGATTGTATATCAATGTATCCTGTCGGCAGACTAAGCTAGTGGTGAGAGGCGACCTCGTGGATTGGGTGGTTGGGCTAGTTGATTGTATATCAATGTATCCTGTCGGCAGACTAAGCTAGTGAGAGGCGACCTTGTGGATTGGGTGGTTGGGCTAGTTGATTGTATATCAATGCATCCTGTCGGCAGACTAAGCTAGTGGTGAGAGGCGACCTCGTGGATTGGGTGGTTGGGCTAGTTGATTGTATATCAATGTATCCTGTCGGCAGACTAAGCTAGTGGTGAGAGGCGACTTCGTGGATTGGGTGGTTGGGCTAGTTGATGGCATATCAATGTATCCTGACACCAGCCTAAGCTAGCCATCCATGAGAGGCGACTTCGTGGATTGGGTGGTTGGGCTAGTTGATGGCATATCAATGTCTCTTGTCGGCAGACTAAGCTAGCAACGAGAGGATGGGGTGGTTGGGCTAGTTAATTGCATATCAATGTATCCAAGGGTTTTACCTTGCCCTAAATAACCAAGGGTCCACAGGCCCCCAATTACTAATTTCAAGGGTCCTTACAGGAAGTATGAGGGTCCGCACACATGTGTAAAGTAATGACATCTTGTAGATCAGTGTACTGTAAGATTTAATAATTATTTTAATTACAGAAGTATTATATTTCTATGAATATTATTGTGCATCCCTCGGAATTTTTCTGCATCCATTCTGTACATTTGTTCGAACTGGACACACATTTCTGCACCACGTAAAAACCAGATCCTGGCAGAAGCCAGTACTAGTCATGAAAGGCTACTTTCGCAGAGCCTGAACGTTTGATGCAGTTGGTTCAGCTCTTACAACAAGCATAGGGTACTAGAGACCAGGGCCCATGTTCCACAAAGCGAATGTAGCGCTACGACTGTCGTAAGCTGATGTTAAAGTATGGGTGTTACGAACACCTTAGCGCTACGATCGCTTTGTGGAACGGGGCCCTGTTCTACTTCTCATATCAGTTGGACCCGTGAAGATCTGGGGTAGAATAGGTTTTCAGCAACCAATGCTTGCCGTAAGATGCAGCTATGCTTGTCGTAAGAGTCATCTAACAGGCTTGCTGACTTGGTTGATGCATGTCATCGTATCCCAATTGCTTATATTGATGCTCATCATGTCAGTCACTGGATTGTCTGATCCAGATTTGATTTACAGACTGCAGTCATATAGCTGGAATATTGCGGAGTGCGGGATTAAACAAAGAAACAAACAATCAAACAATCAAATCATGTCTGTGGACAATGGTAGGAATATGCAGTGGTTTCACTGGAGACAAATAGCAATAGGACATGTCCTTGATTTCATCAGCTTTTGATAGGACATTTCTCTACAGCATCTTTGGGACATTTTGGACGACCATCAGTCAATGCCCTGTTAAATGAACAGATTTGAAACCATGAACATGATGCTTTGACTAGCATTTATTTTCTATAAGAACTTCTCTATTTATAAGCAAGATTTTCCGGGTCCGGGGTTCTATCCCCTGCCGTGTCATACCAAAAGACGTAAAAAAGATGGTACTTGTTGTTACCCTGTCTGGCGCTCGGCATTAAGGGGCTAAAACAAGGACTGGTCGGCTCTGAGTCAGTATACTGTGTCTGAGTGGGGTATCCATGTTAAACTGTGGCATGGTATCTCAGTGAGCAGGCATTATAAATCGGCATCAGTCCAACTAGTACAAGCAGCCACACAAACACATACACGTACATGCACGTCGCTATATAAGTGCAATAATCTTGGACGCGACGTTAAACCCCATTTCACCTCACCTCACCTCACCCATTGACTCTGGATATTATTGAAGCAGGTGCAGAGCCCAGCAAGACAGGAATGGACTAATGGTTCATTAGCACCAATCCATCAGTGCCATGGTGATCCCATGTACATCAACAATAGTCAGTTCTTTACATTGTTAATATTTACAGAACATAAATAGTCATGAAACTGCAGTGATCTGATAATGGTTTCCTCACACCTAGTCAGGATAGTTGATGAATTTTACACAAAATGTGGTAATGTCCTTCTATTCATGTCGATCTATGACCTTAAGCTTGAATGTTAAATTTATTCCGCTAGCTGTATATTTCATGATATGTATGTAAGCTTTGAATAGCTCAGACCGGCGTTAACTGATTGCTGATTTGAACTTGTTTGTTTTGCTAATGGTTTTTAGATTGGAATTGTACCACTGACGAGATTGATTCATTTGTATGGATAGTGTTCTCTGACAACTGATGTTATATACAAGCGGTATGGGCAGCCTGAGTCAGACATTCTTTTTGGACCATGCCCTTCGAGTGGTTTCTGGCACAAAGTCCACAGTTTCAGTGCTGTTAAGTAAAACAATGGCTGCCTGGAGAGAAAATATAATATGGTTTCATGCGGTTGGACTTGGAGAGACTCTGAGTATCTCTTGGGTGTGACATGGCTGATGTGTTGAAACGCATTAAATTAATGCAAACATGAATTTGTCCCTTGTGACACAATTGATAAAGTGACCGTTTTGTCTGGTCATATTGGTGTAAACTGTCATGACAGCTACACCATGTTCACTGCAAATTGGCCGAAACAATGATGTCTCCCACCAGGAGGAAAGGGACCTTATGGTTGCTGGATGCAATTGTGCTGTGACGTCATAAAGACGTGAGATGCTTCAGTAAAAATCGCCATGTGTGAGGACTGTATAAAAGTATCTAATTCTTCTGCTGTTAGTTCGTAATGTAATAAAAACATTATTTCAAAACCTTTCAGCATGAATTTCTACTTTCCATTAATCATACATTATACTTAACAACTGCAATTATTATAATAACAGTTACCGTATTCAACGTAATAAGCGCCCCGCTCTAATAAGCGCCCACGGCGATATTTACTAATATATTGGCTAGTGAACAATCCCAATTAACAGCCCTTCAGACTTATTTATTCATGTATTGGGCCATTAAATTCTCGAAAATATGTCTATCGTGTATAATACGCACAGATTCTTCTTTTATATCATTTCAGGCTGTCAGCATAAATCACAAAATTTACAATCTTTCAACTCTGTTTTTTATCTCACCAAAATTATATTCTAATAAGAGCCCCTTATTTCTAATATTGAGAGCGCCCTGGGCGCTTATTACGTTGGGATACGTTGGGAAATGGGTTGAAATGTTTGATGCCATGTATCTAGAGCTGTAATCATTATGAATTGGTGCTTATGAATTGTATTTTTGTGTTCCTAAAATACTGCAGTTTGAAAATATACATGATATAGTGAGAAGTCAAAATGTGATTTTAACCAACAATGTCCCTTATCTCATGGTGGGTCTCATGTTTACTGTAAACAGGGAATTTTTTGCGACCGTTTTATTATTGCGAGTTTTGCGAACGAGACTCAATTGCAAAAATTAAAAACGCAAAAATAAGTATAAATAATACATACATCCTTTATTCATTGCAACACGTCATCAAATATTGAAATCATCAACCAGAACCACAAGTGACTCAATAAGTTAAAAACACAAATGAATGCAGAATGGTCACACAATACATCACAAATGACAGTGTAAACAGACCAATTAGTGTCACTGTTGCCTCACAGTAATCCTGCCTTCTTCCAACCTCGCTTGATTGCGTCCACACAGGAAACAAGCCATCTTGCGTGAATCGGTTTCATGACACTGGTCAACTTTCCGGCCAACTCAGATTAACTAGCTTCGGAGAGAAGCTGTCTATTGTTTGGTAATCGAGGTGTCATCTCAACACGGCAACTCGCAAAAATATCTCGTCGCAGTATTGTCTTTGGTGTGGTATTCGCAATATTTTAACGGCGCAGAAATAAAGCTGTTTACAGTACTTAAGTTGATCAAGCAGTTATGACAGTTGTTAACTGTGTGCGTGGTGTATGACAAGCTTTGCTCATGGTGACCCTGTCAAATAATCATATAATAACTGCTACAGCAGTGGTGGGGAATGCACAAAATAAAATAGAAAAATTCAAAGCCTTAGGCGTATACTTAATCAAAACAGGACTTTCACTGAAACACCCCTACTGGATTGCCAAACAACTTTTTCCCCTTTTCGGAAACCAAAATCTCAAATATAAGTAAGTAACTAAGTGACTGCACAACACTGATCATTTATGTTCAAGGGAGTGCGGACTGCCTCCATGGTCTAGTGGTAGAGTGTCCGCCCTGACAGCGGAAGATCGGGTTCGATCCCCGTCTGCGTCATACCAAAAGATGTTTAAAGATGGTACTTGTTGTTACCCTGCTTGTCGCTCGGCATTAGTGGGCTGATCGGCTCGGAGTCAGCATACTTTGTCTGAGTGGGGTATTCATGTTAAACTGCGGCATGGTATCTCAGTGAGCTAGCACTACAAAATCAACTGTAATCTGGACTAGTACAAGCAGACACACACACACGTGCATGAACGTCGCTATATAAGTGCAATGAGCTTGGACGCAACATCAAACCCCACCTTACCTCGCCTTACCTCACCTCACCTCACTTCACCTCAAAGGAATGAGTTAACTCTAACTTTATTTTTTTTAATGAATCTTCTGTAAATCAGGGGAGTTACACCCAAGCATAAAATAAAAAAGCATAAAGAAATTTGAGGGGGCCTATACAGGATTTGAGCAAGCCAATACAGGATTTGAGTGTGCCAATACAGGATTTGAGCAAGCCAATACAGGATTTGAGCAAGCCAATACAGGATTTGAGTGTGCCAATACAGGATTTGAGCAAGCCAATACAGGATTTGAGCAGGCCAATACAGGATTTGAGTGTGCCAATACAGGATTTGAGCAAGCCAATACAGGATTTGAGTGTGCCAATACAGGATTTGAGCAGGCCAATACTGAATTTGTGCGTGCCAATTTGGCTTTATGCCTCGGGCCAATAAAGCCTACCTTGGGCCAATGAAGCCTGCCTTGGGCCAACACAGTCTGACTCGGGCCAATGAAGCCTGCATCGGGCCAGTGAAGCCTACCTCGGGCCAATAGAGCCTACCTTGGGCCAATACAGCCTACTTGGGCCAATGAAGCCTACCTCGGGTCAATAAAGCCTACCTCGGGCCAATAAAGCCTACCTCGGGTCAATAAAGCCTGCCTTGGGCCAATAAAGCCTACCTCGGGCCAATGAAGCCTACCTCGGGCCAATGAAGCTTACCTCGGGCCAATAAAGCCTACCTCGGGCCAATAAAGCCTACCTCGGGCCAATGAAGCCTACCTCGGGCCAATAAAGCCTACCTCGGGCCAATGAAGTCTGCCTTGGTTCAGTATGACTGACCTTGGAAGTATAACGAGGCAAATATGAAAATATCCACGTAATATCTAATATAATATTATTGAACGTCTCAGTGATGTAGCTGAAGGACTGGTGACAAGGTGTTGGAGACTAGGGATTGAACGGGTCCAAATTTACTACCCGGGTACCCACCACCCTATTACCTAACCCTACCCGGTACCCGCTGTAGATATCTAGAGATAGGTACAAACTGTCCGATTTGGAAAAGTTTGACTGTAGCCCTGGCAAAATGTATTTAGATACACGTGTAAGACGATCTGGTCATGCATACACTGAAGTTTAATGCATGAAGTTTTATCTTTATTCAAACATATAAAAGTCAGAAGGAATGGGTGCATTGTCAGAAAGAAATGGGATATTAGTGACTTATAGTGTAACCATAGAGTTTTAGATACGTTATGTCATCAAACAATATATATCACGTGACTAACCACGGGTCCGGGTAGTCCTGTGGGTACGCGGGTCCTACTCAGGACCCACCCGACCCGGTTACCCGAGTTACCCGAGTTACCCGAGTTACACGTCCCAGCCCTATTGGAGACCCAGTGAATTTAGAAATGAGAAGGGTGAGATCCTTAACACTGGCTGCTGAGGTATTGAATCTAAGGAGTAGGTACCTCTGACATTTGAAACAGTGGCACCTCAACATCATTAACTATAGTAACTAAAGGACAACATTCATGATACAAACACCAAAACACTAAAACATTCCCTCAGATGGAAGATGAGTGTCATGTCTGGAGGGTTAGAAATAATTGAGTCCCAATAGTGATAGCATGTTGTATGTAAAGAACAACCCCTTCATATTCTGGCATTATGACATGTAATTCTACCAGTCCAAGGCTATCTATAACATTAGGCAATCTTGTTGAAGCCAGTGAATGCTAGAGGGCTGGGCTTATTTCTATTCCTGTGTCAGGCTGTTGGTATGGTACAGTTTGATCTCTGTTATCTTATCATGCTTGTTTATCCAAGAGCTCCCTGCAGGGATTTTGGGGTAGAATTTGTCCCCTGTGACCGATGCACTGCCTTTTAGCACTAGTGCTGAGGACTGGTGGAGAGTTTGTACCGCCCATGTTTCGACTTTCTGCATTCCCACTACAGCCTTAGAAATTCCTATGTTTTAGACTTGTGTAGAGGACTAGTGGAGACCTTATTTCAGTAGACATATAAGTTTGTACCGCCCATGTAACGACCTCCTCACCTTCTGTGACCCTACTGCAGCCCTAGAAATTCGAAATTTCAGACTAGTGTTGAGGACTAGTGGCAATCTTATTTCACTAGCCATCTGAGTTTGTTGCTAGTTCTGCTTTAGCAAGGCAACAATGCTTACTGTGATTACATTTTCTGTCAGTTGTATTCAGTTTCAATTTGTAGGAAAATTGAAGCATTGAGAACTGGATCAGAATTACATTATCAAATGCTATTAGTCTGTGAGGACTACCATCACTGTGTTTTACTTGTCCTTAGCACAATTTAGTAGTCTCAGGCTAGTGGACTAGCATGAATTTTGAAGGCTGATGCATGTTGTAAGTATCAGTTGGTTGCATGTCAATGTCGACCCGTGAAGATCTGCAGTAGAATAGGTCTTCAGCAACCCATGCTTGCCGTAAGACGCGACTATGCTTGTCGGAAGAGGCGAGTAATGGGATCGGGTGGTCAGGCTCGCTGACTTGGTTAATGCACGTCATCATATCCAAATTGCGTAGGTCGATTCTCATGATGTCAATCACTGGATTGTCTAGTCCAGCCTCGATTATTTACAAACAGCTGGAATATTGCTGTTGTTAAACAACAAGCGAACTTACAAAACAAACAACATATCAATGTCATTGTATCCCTTTGGCTTGGATGTTTGATCATGAGGTCCCCAGGTGGTTTGCATGTCCCAAGAAGTGAACTTTAAAAGACTTGTCCTCATTCCAACAAATTAAATTAATTAGGAATTATTTGACATATTATTGATGAATCCCTTGCTAAAATGCAAATACTACATGTACAATTCATGATCAGTAATTACATGATAGTACATGATTGTCAGTTGCACAATCTTAAACACTGGCTCTTCAGACACTTGACATGCCAGCCTTCTTAGCATGCTTAACAATCTTGAGGATATTAGTCACCTATCAATCGCCATGATAACCTTATAGTTTTGTGAGTCGCTGACCTTTTGAATTGACCAGTTGACCCATAGATCAACTAGGCTAAGACACAGAACTCTTCTTGTATCGGTCATAATTCTTTTTTTAATTCCAGTAAATTTGCGAGAGGTTCGTGAAATCCGATCGGGGAAGAACTCGAAGGAGTTTGACAAGTGGCTTGAGGATTCTCGGAAGGCCGACACCAAGGCATGCTTCACTCTCTTCTACGGCAGTGACTTCAAACTCAAGAGTCTATCTGTTGTTGGTAAGGTCATCATTTCAATGTAGATATATCAGTGAGTGAGTAAGTGTGTATGGTTTCACGCAGCTTTTAGCAATATTCCAGCAATATCAAGGCAGGGGACACCAGAAATGGGCTTCACACGTTGTGCCCAATTGGGGAATCAAACCTGGGTCTTTGGCGTGATGAGCGAACGCTTTAACCACTAGGCTACCCCACTGCCCCGTTAATATGTCACCCTTGTTTCTTTGATGTAAGTGAATTGTGTGTAATTATTCCTTTTGAAACTCTGAAAGTTTCCCTCTTTCCCTAAAGCATCAATGCCGAGGCTTATTGAAGGAGCTGATTATCCTGTGTACAAGGAAATTCCACAGCTTATCATTATTGTACCTATAGTATTGATGATTCTAACTATCTATAAGGTTAAGGTAAAAAAAATTTTCTCAGATTTTTATTGTCCAAATGCCAATTTGATATTGATGTTGGCAAGAATAATTGTCAACAAGTGATTTCAACATTAAAACTATTAATTTTGTTATTTTAGGCATGTTAAGGAAGAATAATTTCAAATACATTTATGTTTAGTTTTAATTTTAGCAAACATGTGGGTTGTTAAAGATAGTGTTTCAGTAATGTTCCAAATTGTAAACAGCCTTTTAGATATCATCACACCCAAAGAAATAAATTTTAACTTTGTATACTGATCATGGTGATTGTGTTGCATGCAGAGTCATTTGTCACAGAAATTAACACTTGATTCAAACTTTGATAACACCCCTGAAACAGTTAAGGAACCTCTATGTCATATCCTGATTCTTGCCATGTGTAGCTGGCTAGTATGTAACCATGATTAGTTTCCTTCATCACTATCCATGCTATCTGTACACCTTAGTATTGGTACCCAAATTACATAGTAAAACAGTTGGTTTTAGAACTTAGCACTTTAAACCAGCGAGGGAGGGGGCATGGGCCACCCAGTCGTCTATGTCTGACAGGTTATTTACAGACCACCGTCATATAGCTGCAATATTGCTGAGAGCGGTGTTAAACAACAAACAAACAAAATCAGGGTTCACATGCCGCGACCTCCTATGGACATGATAGAGGTGCCTCAGATCTTCACCCAGAGAGGGATTGTATCGGAGCAAAGTATCTGATTGTAATAAGATTGTAGCCAAAATCTAACCAATCTACTCCAATAGTAAATCGACCCGTGAAGATCCGGGGTACAATAGGTCTTCAGCAACCCATGCTTGCCTTAAAGGCGACTATGCTTGTCGTAAAAGGCGACTAACGAGATCAGGTGGTCAGGATCGCTGACTTGGTTGATGCATGTCATCGATCCCAATTACGTGGATTGATGCTCATGATATTAATCACTGGATTGTCTGGTCCAGACTCGATTATTTACAGACCGTGGTCATATAGATTGAATATTGCTGAGTACGGCGTTAAACAACAAACCAACCAACCAACCAACCAACTAATAGTAAATCTTATGGTAGATATTAATGGATGTCATAGTGTGCATGTACTCTGGTATATTTGTTCCAACTAGAGCACTGACTCGAGAATGAGTCAATATAATGTGATAAGCCATCAAGGTGAGCAAGTTGTACAGTACAGGCTATAAGAGCTAATTGCCCTTGAGCATGGTGTAGTGCAGCGCTGCAGCTTTCTTGACTTCAGCTGTCTTGACTTCAGCTGTCGGGCTGTTCAAGATAAAAGAGGAAAATGAATATTTGATAATTAATGATTTCCCTTGAGAATTAGCACTGCAATCGAAAATTAAAAACAAATAGGAACTGTTTTCCATCTGTTGGTGTCACTATTTGGTTTCCATGGAGATCGCTGCAGCTTCCTTCTGTAAAGTTGCTCATTTGCCTTGCACTGTGTAGGTTTGGACTTTTATATTCCTTTAAATAATAGGGGGCGGTCAGGTAGCCTAGTGGTTAAAGCGTTCGTTCTCGCTGAAGACCCTGGTTTGATTCCTGTGCATGGGTACAATGTGTAAAGCCCATTTCTGGTGTCCTCTGCCACAATATTGCTGGAATATTGCTAAAAGCAGCATAAAACCATACTCACTCACTCAATCACTTTAAAAAATAGAGGCTGTACAATGGTGGTAAAGGTCATGCATCAATTTTGCAAATTGACTGTGGTACCCTATTATTAAGATTCATACACTGATTTGGTAGTATAAATGGGTTGATTTCCACAGTGAACTCATTCAATTTGATTTCCATGTTCAACATATGTTGAGCCTTTGTAGTGTCTGGTCCAGAGGCGCGGCCAGGTAATCAGTCAAGGTGCTGCCACATCCCTTATTGACCAGTGGAGACCCGGGTTAGAATAGGTCTTCAGCAACCCATGCTTAGCGTAAAAGGTGACTGTGCTTGTCATAAGAGGCGAGTAACGGGATCAGGTGATCAGGCTCGCTGACTACTCACAATTCAAATTAATCGTTTGTCTGTCCCTTTTTAATTGATGTCAACATTGGCAGATAGTGTGTGATTCCACACACCTCTTGGTTACTACTTGTTGTGTTACTGGCACTGAGATGCTGGTTGTTATTGCAGCCAACTCGAAGGAGGAGTTCGTGGTATGGATGAAGGGGCTGGACTACCTGGTCAGGGACACCAAGGAAGCCTCCTACCAGCTGCAGCTGGAGCGGTGGGTACTGCCAAGGGGGACGTGTGTGAATAGTGGTGTGACGAGTAGTTTGAATAGTGGTGTGAATAGCGGTGTGACTAGTGTGTATAGTGGTGTGACTGGTGTGAATATTGGTGTGACTAGTGTGAATGTGGTGTGATCTGTGTAGTGTAAATAGTGGTGATCCCAGTGTAGTGTGAATAGTGGTGACAAGTGTAGTGTGAATAGTGGTGTGTCTAGTGTAGTGTCTAGTGTAGTGTGAATACTGGTGACAAGTGTAGTGTGAATAGTGGTGTGATGCTTGTCATGTTAATAGTAGTGTGACCAGTGTAGTGTGAATAGTGGTGACAAGTGTAGTGTGAATAGTGGTGTGACCAGTGTAGTGTGAATAGTGGTGTGAATAGTGGTGACAAGTGTAGTGTGAATAGTGGTGTGTCTAGTGTAGTGTGAATAGTGGTGTGATCTGTGTAGTGTAAATAGTGGTGAGCCCAGTGTAGTGTGAATAGTGGTGACAAGTTTAGTGTGAATAGTGGTGTGTCTAGTGTAGTGTGAATACTGGTGACAAGTGTAGTGTGAATAGTGGTGTGACCAGTGTTATGTGAATAGTGGTGACAAGTTTAGTGTTGATAGTTGTGTGACCAGTGTAGTGTGAATGGTAGTGTGTCCAGTGAGTGTGATTCACATGGTTTCACCACTTGTGTAAACAAAATATAGTAATAATACCCTTATTTGGCCATAGATTCCATACAGAAATATACCGAAAGTGCAAAAAAACATAATACTCCTTTCCTTCATCTTCAAACAGGTGGCTGAGGAAAGAATTTTACATGATGGAAAAGTCAGGATCCGAAATGTGAGTATGATAACTTTTTTCCGTATCCTTCTGGGGATATTGTTGATGTAGCTTTTAGCATCATGATTCTTCATTCACTTAGTAGGGGGCACATACTTTGCAAATCCTGTAATCGATCAAATTCTGTATGGCATTTTAAGGACCGAAATGCGACTTCGATTGGACTATATGCATAGACTCCTTAGTCCAGCCAAAATATCTTGTCTTGTCTCATATAATTTCTAAAATATTAAATTGTTTGTAAGCCTAAATCAATTTGGCTCCTTGAATTTGAATATGGCTCCTTAAAGTTCAAAATGTCACTTAGAAAAATCTAAGCTTGGAGTGCTGAACTACTATTGGCAGGAGCTACCATAAAACTGTTCCCGCTACTGTCAAACTGAACCTCAACATCACAACAATAGAATTCACATGTCAACAACTGAATTCTGAAAATGTTCATGTGACTCCACAATGCATGAATCCTTTGGGCAAATGTTACGGATCCTATACTACTCAAAAGAAGGTAAAGAAGACCCAACGTTTCTATTTCATATGAAAGAATCAGGTCTCCTTCAACGCTTTTTGTGTAGTATTGCAGTGTGATGTACATGGCTATGTTGTTTATATTCTGTGTTTCAGAGTAACTCTGAAGAATGTGAAGGCCTGGCTGCCCAGGATCAACTACAAGATGTCCACCAGCAAACTCCGAGAGACTTTCCAGGTGGGCACTGTGACCGATCATGGGGGATAAAATAGTAAAATAGTCTCTCAGTTGTCCTATCTTATGCCCCCCTTTCACTATGACCACGAATATCCCGAATCACCTTGAATCCGAAACTTATGAAATTTGTGAGGATTTGGCCAATAATGCAAACTTTCGCGGCTAATCGGGTTGAATAATATGAAGAATGCCAGGAATGGGTTAAGAAACATGTACAAATTACAAGATTGATGTACGGATCATGCACGAATTGAAAGAATCACCTACGACTAATTACGAATATGCCGAATGTTCTTACTTAATTCTTACATGATTCATAGTTGACTTGGGACATTCATGGCTGTTTCGGGATGTTTTCGGTTTGAGGACAAGAAATTTTGGGAGCCACAAATTGCCAAGAATGCAAAAGAATCGATTACGATTATGTTACGGAACATAAAAATTAATTACGAATGGATTATGATACAGCCACAAAATTGCAATTAAGGGACCCTTCCACGAAAGTTTTTGACAAACAAAAACTTTCTCGCCGATTAGACAAACTCCCTCGAACTGTACGAATGTTTTAGGAATCAAATAAGATTCATATGAGAACTTCAAGAAATGATTGAGATTTATCTACGAACATGAAAAATTTCCTGTTCGGGGTGATTCAGGATATTCGTGGTCGTAGTGAAATGGGGGTTTTTCTCGCCGATTAGACAAACTCCCTCGAACTGTACGAATGTTTTAGGAATCAAATAAGATTCATATGAGAACTTCAAGAAATGATTGAGATTTATCTACGAACATGAAAAATTTCCTGTTCGGGGTGATTCAGGATATTCGTGGTCGTAGTGAATGGGGGCATTATTTCCTTGGGGATTCTAGGGCAGATGCTGGGCAAAATAGGTTCCCAGTAATCCCACAGTTGTCTCCCTCGTTTATGCTAGGGCCAAGATCCTCGCAACGATAGCCTGTTCGTGGAGCTCTCTATACTATCACTGCCACCCGTCAAAACTCCCTACTGTGATAGGTGGCTACAACCATGCTTGGAGTTGAGTTTGTAACCGACTGACCGTTTAATATGTTTACAAACAAGTGATGACTGTCATGATGCTGAATACTCTTATCCCAAATAAAGTATTTTCTTTGTCTGTCAATTTGAATTTCTATTTCATTTTAACTATCATGGTATAGTGGGAATATAAGAGTGAGGTTGGGTGATTTTCCTTTAGTCTGCAATCTCAAACCAATCTGATTAAACAAAGAAAAAGGTAAATTCAATAGGGAAATCTGGTCAGGTGTAGATCTTTTCCAAATTCGCTATGATAGCATTCTCAATGACATAAGCAAAGGTATAAATGTTACAAAGTTTGGGTTAGAGGGCAAATTTGTGGCAGTGATGTTACCGAGAGTGTAACACTCGCTGGGAAGGAGCTTATAGTGGGTCAGAATAGGTTCCCAGGAATCCACAGTTGTCTCCCTTGTGTATGCTGGGGCATGGTTTCTGAATGGACTGTCACTATAGAACCGGTATACACTACGTCTGGACTATACACCAGCCACACACACATACGTACACCCATGTCCCCTTAAATGTGATGTTAAACCCCATTTCATCTCACTTTTTTAAATGTTTCTTTCTCCAAATTACAAATTTTTAGGTTGACAGACCTGTCAAACAATTACCGTATTCAATGAAATAAGCGCCCAGGCCGCTCTCAAAATTAGAAATAGGGGCTCTTTTTAGTAAATAATTTTGGTGAAAGAGTTGAAAGTTGAATTTTGTGGTATATGCTTACAGCCTGAAATGATACAAAAATGAATGTTTTAGGAATCAAATAAGATTCATATGAGAACTTCAAGAAATGATTGAGATTTATCTACGAACATGAAAAATTTCCTGTTCGGGGTGATTCAGGATATTCGTGGTCGTAGTGAATGGGGGCATTATTTCCTTGGGGATTCTAGGGCAGATGCTGGTCAAAACAGACCTGTCAAACAATTACCGTATTCAATGAAATAAGCGCCCAGGCCGCTCTCAAAATTAGAAATAGGGGCTCTTTTTAGTAAATAATTTTGGTGAAAGAGTTGAAAGTTGAATTTTGTGGTATATGCTTACAGCCTGAAATGATACAAAAGAAAAGTCTGTGCCTATTATACATGACATATTTATTTTTCCAGAATTTAATTGCCTGTAAATTGTGTAATTAAGGGTGCATATAACACATGAGTGCGTATTATACACGAATAAATAAGTCTTGTGTACATTGATCATTGATCAGTCGGAAAGGTGCTAATTGGGATTGTTCACTAGCCAATTATATTAGCAAATATTGCCAATGGCGCTTATTAGAGCGGGGCGCTTACTACATCAAATGCGGTATTACCAAATAAAATGCCTGGGTCTGACTTTGTGTTCCAGGAGGTTGACTCCAGTGGTAAAGGAGAGATAGTGTTTGAACAGTTCTCCTGCCTCTACCACCGACTGGTCCATGTGAAGAGTGTAAGTCCAGCTACAAACAAATCAACTAGTATTGTTTAACAATTCATAAAGGGACGTGCATAAGTTTATGACATAATAACCCGGGTTAGAATTGGTTCCAAGCTAGCTATGCTGGTTGAAGAGGCGACTGATTGGAATGGGTGGTCATCTTGGTGATTTGTTTCATAGCATGTTTTCGCACTCTGACAGAATGGATCGTTGTTCGCAATATCTGTCACTGAGATTGTCTGGTTCAGACTTGATTGTCTACAGGCTGCTATCATATAGCTAGAATATTGCTAAGTGCGGTGTTAAACAAACAAACAAACATATTATTTAATCAGCTGATAACTATGGCTGCTGAAATCTTTTTCTTCTTTCATTATATATATACCCGTGAAGATCCGGGGTAGAATAGGTCTTCAGCAATCAATGCTTGTCGTAAAAGGTGCTTGTTGTAAGAGTTGACAAACGGGATCATTCAGGCTCGCTGACTTTGTTGATACTTGTCATCGTAACCAAATCATGTAGATCGATGTTCATGATGTCAATCACTGGATATCTGGTCCAGACTCGATTTTTTTACAGACTGCCGTCATATAGCTGTAATATTGCTGAATGTGGTGTTTAACAACAAACAAACAAACACTTCTTGAGGCTTAACCAAACTCCCTTCTTGTGTTCTACATTATTTTATATTAATTAATATTTTTGCATCCTTAGTGTATTGTTTGCCTTGACTTCAGATTGCCTCTGAACACTTTGAGAAGTATTTTGAATCATGTGGCGAGGAAAGGTAGGTGACCATTAGTCTCTGAAGATGAGGTGTCGGTGGTAGTTTATGCAACATATTTAGAGATTATTGTCATTGTTTGTTATTGTTAAAAGGTCTTCAGCAACCCATGCTTGCCGTTAAAAGGCGACTATGCTTGTCGTAAGAGGCGACTAATGGGATAGGGTGGTCAGGCTCGCTGACCTGGCTGATGCATGACATCGTATCCCAATTGCATGGATCGATGCTCATGATGCCAAACACTGAATTGTCTGGTCCAGACTCGATTATTTTCAGACCACCTCCATATAGCAGAGATATTGCTGAGTGCGGCGTAAACCAACAAACAAAAACAAAACATTAATATCATGTACATATGATATTAATGTTTTGTTTTTGTTTGTTGGTTTACAAACACGTTTGTTATAACACTTGTATTATGCAGACCCTTGGCATGGTTTTAGCTCACCTGACTGGCAGTCATTTACCCATATTTTTAGCATACTGCACACTTTGTTCTAAAATATCGAGCTGTGTAGAGAGGTGTGTGCATAATACACACCATATTATAAATGGATTTTGATGTTTTTCTCTGATACAAAGACATTACTGTGAGCATGTAACCCCAGAAATATCATGTCAACAAATCTGTACAGAAGTACACAAGTCAATCCTGTTATCACTGTCTGGTTATAAAAAGTGTTCATTGTATGGATTTATGTTTGTAATCTATTCTATTAATTTCTCTAATTTTATTCAAAATTTCATTCAATATTGCTCTGTTAATTTCAATGGTATGTCATGTCTAGTGATGTTTTATCGGAAAATTTGCATCTATATTAAACAAATTTGTTATCACCTGTTTGTTCTGAAGGGATACAATGTAGATATTTGCATAATAATCGAAAAAACATGTTGTTTTTACTCTTCAAAAATTCTGCATCCTCTAGAGGGGCGTGCACTATACTCAAGAAAATACAGTTGTCTTTGTTTCCTTTCTGTTATGAGGTACCCAGTTAGGCCCCGGGTTGAACAGGTCCCATGCCTTCCATTGTTTGTGGGGTGGTCAGGTAGCCTTGTGGTTAAAGCATTTCTTCGTCATGTCGTGGACCCGGGTTTAATTCCCGACATGGGAACAATGTGTGAAGCCCATATCTGGTGTCCCCTGCCATGATATTGCTGGAATATCTCTCACTCACTTCTATTGTTTGTTGTAAGAGGCTACCAGAGCTCCAGATAACTTTTTGAGCAATTGAGTTTTAACTCTAGGGTTTCTATTCTTATTGGGTTATGGGGTTTTTCATTGGGTAACCAATACTTTTATTCCTCCTCTATTCATCACTTTATTGTTTTTTCCCAAAATTAATGAACATTTTAAGATTTAAAAAAATGAAATAATGTTTTAGATGTATATAACTGTTCTTAATATATAGGCTTGACTCGGAAAATAGATTAGCTTGTAATTTGTGTGTCGGAAATCAGCTCCTTTGTATGCATGCTAAAAAAGCTTCATTGGGTATTTACGCGTGCTGCTCTATACATTTGAGATTTTCATTTAATGCATGGGTTTCTGTACACAAGTTAATTGAAAGTAATTGGGTTATGTATATTTCTAGGGGTATTTTACGCAAATATGCTGCTTATCTGTAGCCCTGGGCAACTGAAGTGAATTACTTGGTCAGACATGGTGACTTGGTTGATTGGATGTCTTTGTACCCCAATGGCTCAACACTCAATGTTTTTCTGGTCTGGAATGGATTTTTTGCAGACTGTCATGATATGAAGGGAATATGTCTTCAGCATAGAACAAAAAACAAAACAAAAAGATGTATGTGGTGTATTTTGAATTTGAAATGATTGATTGACATTCTGACTATGATAGTGCTGCATTTTTCATATTTATTTTGCCTTGATCCATTTTTTTAACAGGAGGATGACAGCTGAAAGATTTCAACAATTTTTACATGATGAACAAAAGGTGAATAGTTGTACAGTGTTACATTTTGATAGCATGATGTCTGATAAACATTACCAGTAGGGCTGGGCGGGTAACTCGGGTACCCGGGTCGGGTGGGTACTGAGTAGGACTCTATGGTAACACTCCAAGTCACCAATGTTCGCATTTCTTTCTGACTATACACCCATTCCTTCTGATTTTTTTTCCTGATATTATAAAGATATAACTTAATTCAACTTCAGTGTATGAATGACCAGATTGTTTAATACATGTATCTAAATATGTTTTGCCAGGGCTGTGCTAAAAATGTTCCCAATCGGACATTTTGAGACATCTCCTGAGACCTACAGTGGGTACCTGGGTAGGATCGGGTAATAGGGGGTGGGTACCCGGGTAGCAAATTTGGACTCGTCCTAGCCCTAATTACCAGTAACAGTCGGGGAAACGGGAGTGATGGGGTGGGGGCCCAGTTGTCGAAGGGGCCGCAAATAGCTGTGTGGAGTTGTGTCCCTTGGGATGCTGGAAACATATGATCATGGGTACCAATCCCAATCCGCCCCCGTAATGTTTCTAGGTTTGTCAGCACCATACTCGTGCTCATGAGTTTCACCAAAGTGGTAAAAGTCTAAGCCTGCATCACTTTGGTCTTTCCTCCCACATTAGGCTGACACGCTGTTGTATAGCTGAAATACTGTTCAAAGTGGCATTCAACCACAGTCACTCACTCAGTGTGACCGACTCATGAAGATCTGTGGTAGAATAGGCCTTCAGCAACCCATGCTTGCTGTAAATGACGACGATGCTTGTCGTAAGAGGCGACTAACGGGATTGGGTGGTGAGATTGCTGTCTTGGTTGATGCATGTTATCGTATCACAATTGTATGGATTGATGCAGATGATGTCAATAACTGGATTGTCTGGTCCAGACTTGATTATTTACCGATCGCATTATACAGCAGCAGCTGGAATATTGCTGAGTGCAAACAAACAAACAAACAAACAAACAAACAAACATTCCAAGTTATTTTGGTGTAAATACATTTGAATAGTAACAGAAACTGTTCAACAACAGGCTGATGCAAATTCTCTTGTATTCATAACTCAACATTCACAGTGTCCTCTAGCCAAAAATTTTTAACCGCCTCCGTGGTCTAGTGGTAGAGCATCCGCCCAGAGAGCGGAAGGTCCGGGGTTCGATCCCCAACCGCATCATACCAAAAGATGTTAAAAGATGGTACTTCTTGTTACCATGTCTGGCGCTCGGCATCAAGGGTTTAAAACAAGGGCTGGTCGGCTCGGAGTCAGTATACTGTATCTGAGTGGAGTATTCATGTTAAACTGCGGCATGGTATCCCAGTGAGCTAGCACTATAAACCGGCATCAGTCCATAGTGCCATAATCTTGGATGCGACGTTTAACCCCATTTCACCTCACCTCACCAATATGTTTTTGTCCTTCATTGTCCAGTCATCGATCTTTGAAGTTTAGAAACAAATTATTCGGGGTTGTGATTCACCTGCAAAAAGAATATCAACTTATATAATAAAAGTACTGTATAGTGATATGAATTGTGTCGCAACCATAGCTTTTGGGTACGTATTGTATCGCAACCCCACCATATTATTACACCTCTAATTATGTGTTGTCAGGATGTGAACGCGACAGACATCAGCTATGTGAGGAACCTGATGACGACGTTCCTGGACGAGATGGTGCGTGTGGCTGGAGGGCTCTACTTCACAGAGATAGAGGTCAGTCCTTGCTAAGATAATTATCCTTTTAAACAGGCTAAGAACAGATGAACGTTAGACAACCATACCCTTTGAAGGGAATCAGGTTATCATGGTTATAATTGATCCTAGAAGTTCAGAGCTTATCATAAGAGGCGAGTTTTGGATCTGGTTGTCAATCACTGGATTGTCTGGCCCAGACGCTATCGACTGCTATGTGAAACAAGCCTAGGGTCTCAAAGTCATCATCAAGTCAAACAGAATTAGTTAGTTATTAGTAATATTACATCAATGGAGAAGATTGATTGGCCACATCTATTTGCATAAAAGATTTTTGTAAAGTTGTTAACTGACTAGGTTTGTTAGTGTAAGGGACAGCCTCCTTGGTCTTGTGGTGGAGCATCCGCCCGGAGAGAGGAAGGTACTGGGTTCGATCCCCAAATTTGTTTTACCAAAAAGCCGTTAAAAGATATTACATGTTGTTACCCTGCCTGGTGCTTCGCATTCAGGGGATGCAACAAGGACTGGTTGGCTCGGAGTCAGTATACTGTGTCTGAGTGACCTATTCATGTTAAACTGAGGCATGGACTATGCATAGATTGTTAGTCCAGCCAAAATGAAACTTCGGAATTCCATCCCAGTTCAGCAAGGGTGGAAACTGGACTTTTATGGTCAGTTAACACCCTTGTCTCAAGAAGATGGCAGAGTGGAGTGGAGTGTTTGCTGATATCTTTGTGTGTATCCGTGGTTTTCAGTTCGAAGACTTCTTGTTCTCGCCTCACAATACAATATGGGACACAAGGAATGATGCCATCACCCATGAAATGAATTTCCCTCTTTCTCATTACTGGATCGCGTCATCTCATAACACGTAAGTATAGTTTCCAAAACGCTCTTTGGCAATAAGTCATGGGTTTGTATACAGTGTGTGAAATAGTCTCAAAGTATTGCTTGTCAGGTTGGCCAGCTGGCCTTAAAGTTACATTTTCAAATTTCACTAGCTTAAATAAGTGACAGGTTTGTTCTGCAAAGGTTTCGACAAAGGAATCCCAAATTACAAATGAGTCAAATGTTATGAAGGGGGTAATTTGTAGCTTGTAACCTCGCAACACCGCAACCTTGATTCGAATATTTGATGGTCTTGTTGATCTACAGAAACGGGAGAACTGTGCTTAAAAAATTTCAGTAGCCAGTCGGGCTAGGGCCCTTTCAGATTCTTTAACCTGACTAAAATGTTTTACTTCGGGCTTTCCTCCCACATTAAGCTGACACGTCGCGATATAACTGTAATACTGTTAAAAGCGGCATTAAACCCAACTCACTCACTCACTAAAATGTTTTACCTTACCTGACTCTACACAGTGCTATAGGTGTAGCGGCAGGTAAGCATAAAAACATTGCATTTATTCAGAATTGCTCATGTTTTACCTTACCTGATGCTACACCTATAGCATTGTGTAGCGTCAGGTCAGTATTAAAACATTGCATTTAATCAAAAATGCTCATTTTTCTATCGACTGTCTTGTGGGCAGGCAGCCGTTTTGCTCACAGTTTGAATACTCTGCATTCCTCCATTATATGTGACTATTATGGGTCTCCAGCATCGTAAGAGGCTGCTATATGGATCAGGTGGTCAGACTTGGTGGCTTGGTTGATTCCATGTCATTGTACCCAGACAATATAAAAACTTGAATTCATTAAATATGACAGTCAGTCGGTTGCAGCTGCAGTCATCATCAATGGCTTTCCTTTGGAAGTTTCAGTGAAGTGCTAAACGTCTGAGACATGCATCACTTCGGGCTTTCCTCCCACATTAAGCTGACATACCGTGATATAACTGGAATACTGTTAAAAGCAGCATTAAACCCAACTCACTTACACACAAAATCAGATATTAATGACAAAAATCTTGATAATATTTTCTTTGTTTCCATGGTTAATGTATGTGCTACTGCAGACCTGTTAGAATCGTCCCTCACTTGCATGAGGGAAGAGGCGAGGATATTTGTACCTCCACAATTGTATCCGACCAGCGTTGGATGTTGCATAACATCAAGTGATAGTGATGTGACTAACAGCATCCTGTTATTTCAGATACTTAACAGGTGATCAGTTCTCCAGTGAATCATCAGTTGAAGCCTACGTCCGGTGTTTAAGAATGGGCTGCAGGTGCCTTGAATGTAAGTGTTTTTTCCTCATTCTTTTTATGATCAAGTGAGGGATCAAGTAAGTGAAATCAGAGAGCGGAAGGTCTAAATCATGCCAAAAGAGGTTAAAAGATGATACTTGTTAGACCAGCAATTAATCAACTTAATACTAAATATGAACTGAGCTGATCCATCAAATGTTTAAAATTGAATTGTCCATCTTATCCATGGTAATCTTAAAAATGTAAGGACCGCCTCCGTGGTCTAGTGGTAGAGCGTCCGTCCAGAGAGCTGAAGGTCCGGGGTTCGATTCTCGGCCACGTCATCCCAAAAGACGTTAAAAGATGGTACTTGTTGTTACCCTGCCTGGCACTCGGCATCAAGGGGATAAAACAGATTGGACGGCTCGGAGTC
This sequence comes from Haliotis cracherodii, assembly GCF_022045235.1. Lineage (NCBI taxonomy): Eukaryota > Metazoa > Mollusca > Gastropoda > Lepetellida > Haliotidae > Haliotis > Haliotis cracherodii. The sequence goes on from NW_027266265.1 coordinate 35,896,490, forward strand.
TGTATACTGTGCCGGAGTTGGGTATTCATGTTAAACTGTGGCATGGTATCTCAGTGAGCTAGCACCATAAATAGGCATCAGTCCGGACTAGAGCTTACCATGTTTGTGTATGCTTCTTTAGTAGGTGGGGGCGGTCGGGTAGCCTAGTGGTTAAAGCGTTTGCTCGTCACGCCGAAGACCCGGGTTCGATTCCCGACATGGGTACATTGTGTGAAGCCCATTTCTGGTGTCCCCCACCATGATATTGCTGGAATATTGTTAAAAGCGGCGTAAAACCAAACTCACTCACTTTAGTAGGTGAACTGAACCCCAGCAACCTCTGCTAGTTGTAATGGATCGGGTGGTTCAGACTCAGTGATTTGCTTTATGGTATGTCATTGTACCCTAATGGCTTGGTTGTTGCGCTTAATACCAATCACTGGATTGTCTGGTTAGGTTAATTACATGACACTGTCGTATTGCTGGAATATTGCTGAGGATTCGCATTAGTGACAAACGAACACACCTTTTAAATGTTACTCGTTGATGCAGTTGACACCATTTTCTATATTCCTATTTTTGCTATTGCAGTGGACTGTTGGGATGGCCCTGACAGTCATCCATACATCTACCATGGCCACACACTCACTTCAAAGGTCAAATTCCTAGATGTTCTCAAAGTGATCAAAGAACATGCTTTCTCAACATCAGCGTAAGTAGACAGCAAAGTTGGGTCGAGCTTCCTTTAATATCAAATACTGGTCATGGGTGGCCCCGTCAACAAAGACACTGCAATTCACTGTGCGGAGGTACTTCCCTTAAGCATGCCAGAAGCCTAAGAACTTGGGTTTGAATCTTTGTGCACACCGATAATGTTTATATGTTGACCCATGCCACCCATGCTAAATTTACATCTAAGACACAGACCACTTCTCATGTGTCTCATCCATTCCCCATGTGTCTCTTCCATTCACCATGTGTCTCATCCATTCTCCATGTGTCCCATCCATTCTCCATGTGTCTCATCCATTCCCGATGTGTCTCATCCATTCTCCATGTGTCTCATCCATTCCCCATGTGTCTCATGCATTCCCCATATGTCTCATCCATTTACGATGTATCTCATCCATTTACCATGTGTCTCATCCATTCACCATGTCACTCGTCCTTTCACCATGTGTTTCATCCATTTCCCATATGTCTCATCCATTCCCCATGTGTCTCATCCATTCCCGATGTGTCTCATCCATTCCCGATGTGTCTCATCCATTCCCCATGTGTCTCATCCATTCACCATGTGTCTGATCCATTCCTGATGTGTCTCATCCATTTACCATGTGTCTGATCCATTCACCATGTGTCTGATCCATTCACCATGTGTCTGATCCATTCACCATGTGTCTGATCCATTCACCATGTGTTTCATCCATTCACCATGTCACTCGTCCATTCCCGATGTGTCTCATCCATTCCCCATGTGTCTCATCCATTCCCCATGTGTCTCATCCATTCCCCATGTGTTTCATCCATTCCCCATGTGTTTCATCCATTCCCCATGTGTCTCATCCATTCACCATGTCACTCGTCCATTCCTGATGTGTCTCATCCATTCTCCATGTGTCTCATCCATTCCCCATGTGTCTCATCCATTCCCCATGTGTTTCATCCATTCCCCATATGTCTCATCCATTCACCATGTGTCTCATCCATTCACCATGTGTCTCATCCATTCACCATGTGTCTCATCCATTCCCCATATGTCTCATCCATTCACCATGTGTCTCATCCATTCCCCATATGTCTCATCCATTCACCATGTGTCTCATCCATTCACCATGTGTCTCATCCATTCACCATGTGTTTCATCCATTCACCATGTGTCTCATCCATTCACCATGTGTCTCATCCATTCACCATGTGTCTCATCCATTCACCATGTGTTTCATCCATTCACCATGTGTCTCATCCATTCACCATGTGTCTCATCCATTCACCATGTGTTTCATCCATTCACCATGTCACTCGTCCATTCCCGATGTGTCTCATCCATTCCCCATATGTCTCATCCATTCCCCATGTGTCTCATCCATTCCCCATGTGTTTCATCCATTCCCCATATGTCTCATCCATTCACCATGTGTCTCATCCATTCACCATGTGTCTCATCCATTCACCATGTGTCTCATCCATTCCCCATATGTCTCATCCATTCACCATGTGTCTCATCCATTCCCCATATGTCTCATCCATTCACCATGTGTCTCATCCATTCCCCATATGTCTCATCCATTCACCATGTGTCTCATCCATTCACCATGTGTTTCATCCATTCACCATGTGTCTCATCCATTCACCATATGTCTCATCCATTCACCATGTCACTCGTCCATTCCCCATATGTCTCATCCATTCACCATGTGTCTCATCCATTCCCCATGTGTCTCATCCATTCCCCATGTATCTCATCCATTCCCCATGTGTCTCATCCATTCACCGTGTGCCTCATCCATTCACCGTGTGCCTCATCCATTCACCATGTGTTTCATCCATTCACCATGTGTTTCATCCATTCACCATGTGTCTCATCCATTCACCATGTGTTTCATCCATTCACCATGTGTCTCATCCATTCTCCATGTGTTTCATCCATTCACCATGTGTCTCATCCATCACCCTGTGTCTCATCCATTTACCATGTCACTCGACCATCCTCCGACTTGTACCATTGTGACTGATATGCTTATTTTATTGCAGGTATCCTCTGATTTTGTCCATAGAGAATCACTGTAGTTTAGGGCAGCAGAGAAACATGGCTATGGCGTTCAGAGAAACATTTGGTGGTGAGTAGCACTTGTCCCTTGCAGCTGTGATTATAAAAACTCCTTGATTAGTCTTACAGCTTATCATCATCAATGATTATTTTTACAGAAATAGTTTGTGCAAACAATACTGAACATGGTAAGGATGTGAGGTATTACCGGTATTTCGGTAAATTGAGATTTTTCTTTCCACAATACGTGTCACAATATCATTTTTTCATGCTCAGTATATCGGGTGAATTCAAATTGGGATTTTGATCATGTGTTTAATGTTATATACTTGCCAAATGCCTTTGCTGCCCAGGAGCGAGCATCTGGTGCCCCTAGAGGGCTGCGTATTTATTGAAAAGTAAACATTCTGTTGTAACAGCATCTTGTTTCGTTCCATGTATGAACTTCAATTCATGAGGTTTCAAATGTTAAAGTAAGCATATTAAGATATACAGATAGTGTAGCTTGGAATTTAAAATCAGCTGTTTCAATCTGAGATGATTATTGTGAACTGATACCCCTGATTGACCAATCAGCATGCTTTTTACATATTCATGGTAGAATGTTGATTACTGCCTTCCAGATCATCTTCTGATCGAGCCCATCAGCAAAGATGCAACAGCCTTACCGTCCCCAGCAAACCTGAAGAATAAGATTATTTTGAAGGTGAGTGTTGGGAATGTAGCTGAGTTTGGCACATGCTATCAAAGTGGTTTGAATAATCACTTGTACAATGAAGACAATTATTGTCCCACCTGTGAGGATGTGATTTAGAATTGTATCGGGTTGGTAAACTTAGAAATTTGTCGTATACACAACATAGAAATGTATCAGTTGGTCAGCATAGAGATGTATTGGGTGGTCAGCATAGAAATGAATCGGGTGGTCAGTATAAGATATAGGACCTGTGAAAACCTGGGTTGAAATAAGTATTCAGCAACCCATGCTTGTCGTAAGCGGCAACTCACGGGATCAGGTGGTCAGACTCGTTGACTTGGTTGATCAATGTCAACATATCCCAATTGCATGGATCAATGCTCATGATGTCAATCACTGGTTGGTCTGGCCCACACTCTTATTTACATACCACCGACGTAATGCTGGAATATTGCTGAGTGCGGTGTTAAACAACACTCACTCACTCACTCTTTCACTCACTCTTTCACTCACTCACTCACTCACTCACTCACTCACTCACTCAAACAATGACCCACCCACCCACTCACTCTCTCTCTCTCTCTCTCTCTCTCTCTCTCTCTCACCCAAACAATGACCCACCCACTCACTCACTCTCTCTCTCTCTCTCTCTCTCTCTCTCACTCACTCACTCACCCAAACAACCACCCATACACCCACTCACTCACTCACTCACTCACCCAAACAACCACCCATCCACCCTCCCACCCACCCACCCACTCACTCACCCACTCACTCACCCACTCACTCACCCAATCTCCAGCAAGTTAAACAGTGTCCTGTATTTCCCTTCACAGCATAAGAAACTCCCTGAATGGGTTGATGGCAACGAGTGGAAGTACACGGTGTCCAACGAAGACAGCAACCTGGATGTGGATCTCAGCTCTTCCATGAAGAACGGGATGATGTACCTCGAGGACCCAGTCGATCATGTACGTTGCCAACAGTTACTGTTACCCTGGTTACTTCACCATTCCGTATCATGGTCGTTGTAAGAGGTTTGCTACATGTAATTTAGTATGTTGAAGTGCTTGGGGGGGAAGAAATAAATACAGTCAAGTCGCAATTTTCATTCCTGGAACTAATCTGATTTGGACAGATACATGGTAGGGCTGGGACGAGTCCAGATTTACTACCCGGGTACCCACCACCCTATTACCCAACCCTACCCAGGTACCTGTTGTAGATATTTGGAGATATGCACAAACTGTCCGATTTGGAATCGTTTGACCGTAGCCCTAGAAAAATGTATTTAGATACATGTGTAAGACGATCTGGCAAAATGTATTTAGATACACGTGTAAAACAATCTGGTCATGTATACACTGAAGTTTTCCTGCATGAAGTTTTATCTTTATTCTAACATATAAAAGTCAGAAGGATTGGGTGCATTGTCAGAAAGAAATGAGATCATGAGTGACTTGTAGTGTAACTTTAGAGTTTGGGATAATTTTTTGTCTTTATCAATACATCACGTGATTAACCACGGGTCTGAGTCGTCCTGTACTACTCAGGACCCACCCGCCCCAAGTACCCGAGTTACCTGTCCCAGCCCTAGTATATGGCGTACAATTTTGTTCAATTAAATTGTTAGCAATATTAACATTATGATTACAACATTGTTGGGGAATATAGGTGCATTGGAAAATGTGATTTCTCCGTGAAAAAGCTTTCATTTGGCTCATTGTTAAAAAGTGTTCAAATATATTTAATGTACAATCACCCACATATTTAGTCACTTGAACGGGATGATTAGACAATTAGGAGTTTTAAATGACCGTGTTTATGGAGCCTCAGAACAGTAATTATTTTCTCAAGGGACAAAAGTTATGACATGCCTCATGCACAACTCATAACTATTTCACCCCATGGGGAATCTGGGTTAGAATTGTCCCCAGCAATCTATGCTAATCGAAATGAATGGGCTCAGTGAGGCTGTAGCATCATGAAGACTGTCCCCGATGAAGATGATGATGATGATGATGATGATGATGATGACGATGATGATGATGAAGACTGTCCCCGAAGATGATGATGAAGACTGTCCCCGATGATGATGATGATGATGATGATGATGATGATGATGATGATGATGATGATGCATACAGTTTCAAGCATCTGTATTAAGGCTTGTTCAGCATTGTGAAGCCTACTTCTGTGTTTCAGACGTGGCACCCTCACTTCTTTGTGTTGACCCACAACAAGCTCTACTACACCGAGGAGACCCAGACGTCCGACATGGATGATGAGACCGATGATGATGACAGTGCATCTATTGAGGTAATGCTGACACAATCTTTGAATAAATCCTTGAACTTGATGTGTTTCTAGTGAAGGTACACCCTTATTTCATCAGGGTAAAACTCTATTTAGGTAATGCTGACACAATCTTTGAATAAATCCTTGAACTTGATGTGTTTCTAGTGAAGGTACCCCCTCATTTCATCAGGGTAAAACACTATTGAGGTAATGCTGACACAATCTTTGAATAAGCCATTGAACTAGTGAAGGTACACCCTTATTTCATCAGGGTAAAACTCAACTAATGAAACTGAGAAATGAATTACCACAATAATTGGTTTTATCAAGTTGCATGAACTAGCTCGTGTTTTAGTTGTCGTCAATTCTTCTCATCTTATGGATGCTTTTCTTATGGATATATTTAATTTGTTTTGTGAGACTTGTCATGATATGACTGAAATTCTGTTCAAAGCGGCGTTTAACTGAACTCACTGATTGTGTCCTTCTCCCTGTACTTGTTGAATCAGAACCGAGCTACAGAAGAGCTTCACTTCAGTGAGAGGTGGTTCCATGGCCGCCTTGAGGGGGGACGTCGGCGGGCCGAGGAACTCCTCCATCAGTACAGCTACCTCGGGGATGGCACTTTCCTTGTCAGGGAGAGTGATACCTTCGTTGGAGACTTCTCGTTGTCCTTCTGGTACGTTGTGTCCGTTGTGCCTGTATCCACAAAGCGATCTTAGCACTAAGATCAACTCTCATAGGCTTACGATAGTCGTAGCGCTTTGATCACTTTGTGGAATGGGTCCTGCATGGTTCCTATTTTGATGAGATGCTTTATGATTTTGGAATAAGTTTGGTAATTACTGTGGATCAGAACTGCAATATTGATAAATCTGTCTGTCTGTCAGTACAAAAAACTTGTTGTGTTGATTGTGTTGTGTTGTGTTGTATGTGTTGACCCATACACACAATTAATTATACCCCGCCATGAGGTGGAAGGGGGATATAGGAAAGGGTGCTGTCTGTGCATCCTTCAGTCCTTCTGTCACATTTCATTTCTGGAGCAGAACTCAAAAACCATAAGAGCTATCTTAGCCAAACTTGGCTCATAGATAGGTCTAATGGTAAACTGATGCCTTTTGATAGTTTGGGATATTTTCAAAATTGTATTTGATGACTCTGTGATCCCAACTGAAAATGATCAGTTAGCATCTGTTAGTTGTTTTTCATTTCACTGGTTTGTCTGGTCAGGACTTATTAACAGTACAACTTGATAAGGCTATCTGGACTACTGCGTACTGCGGTGTTACAAAAACACAAACAAGTAGTGGCATTTTGGGATTAGAACCGAATTATTGATTGACTATACTGAACACAATAAAAATTATCATGAATATTTTTTGGGATATTTTTTTAAAATTGTTTCTCAGTCTTCACTACAAACACAAACCCTCTGAATATTCATGATCCTTAACTTCTTTTGTTCAGTATACATACTGGTTGTTTTCAGTCACCATTTGCCTGGACCAGGCGTTATTGTTTACAATCGTCCTGGATATGGCTGAAATATTGCTAAAATATTGCTGACTGTCTTGACAGACACAACAAACAAACGATATACAAATAATTACTCGACGAGATCAATATGCCAAAAACAAAGACCCTCGGACCCGATCCCTGAGGTGGTCTGCCCTCCGAATGTTTCGTGTTTTTTTTACCAAAATGCACATTATTGTTTAAGAAGCCTTTAATCTGATCTTTGTTTTATTACAGCTGTAAACCGTAAAATGGTAGTTTACCAGATGCCATCGTGTTTTCTTGCAGATGAGTCAGTATTCATCAATACTGACCATGTGATGAGTCAGTATTCATCAATACAGACCATGTGATGAGTCAGTATTCATCAATACTGACCATGTGATGAGTCAGTATTCATCAATACTGACAATGTGATGAGTCAGTATTCATCAATACTGATCATGTGATGAGTCAGTCTCAGTGTCTGTCACATGATTTGGGGGTCTGTATTGAAATGTATTGTTTCGTCACATAGTATGGAATAACCAGTGAAATTGCAAGAGGTATAACAATCCATTTTTGTTCACCTATTTCGGTTCACAGTGGAATGGTTTGGTGAGAATTGATAACTACATATTGAGACTGATTGTTTGTCATGTTAATGTCCCTTGAAGCTTTGGATCTCATGTTTTAAGTCACATGTCTAGATGGATGACACCATTATTTACAGACTGGCGGGATGTATTTGGGATATTGATGACTTAGGTGTCAATCTACATACATTTGGGGGCCTAAATTGCCCAGTCGTCTAAAGGGCCGCGATTCGCTGTGCAGAGTTGCGTCCCTTGGACACGCCAGAAACCTATGATTGTGGGTTCGAATCCCGGTTCACCCCGATTATGTTTCTCGGTTTGTCAGCATCATACTCGTGCTCGTGGGTTAAACCGAAGTGGTAAACGTCTGATCCATGCGTCACTTTGGGCTTTCCTCCCACATAAAGCTGACACGCCGTGATATAACTGTAATACTCTGAAAAGCGGCGTTAAACCCAACTCACTCACTCACTCACTCACTCACTCACTCACTTTCCTGAAGTTACTGATTTCCACTCAAGGTTAAAGCAGCCCCCATCTCTGTTGTAGGCGCCAGGGTAAGGTGAACCACTGCCGCATCAGATCGCGACAAGAGAGAGGTCAGGTGAAGTACTACTTGATTGACGCGGTGACCTTTGACTCCCTGTACAGCCTCATCACCCACTACCGGCAGTTCCCACTCCGAAGCTCGGACTTCACTATGATCCTCAAGGAGCCTGTGCCACAGCCACAGAGTCATGAGGGCAAGGAGTAAGTAGGATCATGACGCAAGTAGGATCATGGTGCAAGTAGGATCATGGTGCAAGTAGGATCATTGTGCAAGTAGGATCATGGCACAAGTAGGATCATTGTGCAAGTAGGATCATGGTGCAAGTAGGATCATGACGCAAGTAGGATCATTGTGCAAGTAGGATCATGGTGCAAGTAGGATCATTGTGCAAGTAGGATCATGGCACAAGTAGGATCATTGTGCAAGTAGGATCATTGTGCAAGTAGGATCATGGCACAAGTAGGAACATTGTGCAAGTAGGATCATGGCACAAGTAGGAACATTGTGCAAGTAGGATCAACGCCTCCACTTCTTCATATGTCACAGTCATGGCCTCCAGTTCTTTAAACATCAGAGAGTCATAGCCTCCACTTCTTTAGACATCTCAAGTGTCATAGCTTCCACTTCTTTAGACATCAGAGAGTCATAGCCTCCACTTCTTTAGACATCTCAGTGTCATAGCTTCCACTTCTTTAGACATCAGAGAGTCATAGCCTCCACTTCTTTAGACATCAGAGAGTCATAGCCTCCACTTCTTTAGACATCAGAGAGTCATAGCCTCTGTTTCTTTAGACATCAGAGAGTCATAGCCTCCGCTTCTTTAGACATCAGAGAGTCATAGCATCTGCTTCTTTAGACATCACAGTGTCATAGCCTCCACTTCTTTAGACATCAGAGTCATAGCCTCTGTTTCTTTAGACATCACAGTGTCATATCATCCGCTTCTTAAGACATCAGAGAGTCATAGCCTCTGCTTCTTTAGACATCACAGAGTCATAGCCTCCACTTCTTTAGACATCAAATAGTGATAGCCTCTGTTTCTTTAGACATCACAGAGTCATAGCCCCCGCTTCCCTATACGTCACAGATTCATAACATCTGCTTTTCTATACATCACAGAGTTATTGTCTCCATTTCTTTGTTACAGTCATGACAGGCAGGAGTTAGTAGGCTATGGCCTTGGCCTCTATGCATTCATACATAGCGCCATAGCCTTACTCATAGTTTTACAAGGTTATATTGCAGAACAAGTGTGATGACTCTCACATTCGGACAATGAAATCAATTTCAGTGAACACGAGGTACTGAATTCTACAAGCACAGCTGCTTTAATTATTGACCCAAATATATGTCTTGAGATAAAGTGGAATGCTATTTATTTAGCATTGTAGGGATATTGTAGGGTCGAAGCTGATGGTTGCCCAGTCATCTAAGTCTCTGTGCAGAGTTGCGTCCCTTAAGCAGGCCTGTCACCCACATCTGAATATGTTTCTAGGTTTATCTGCACCAACCTGTGCTCATGGGTTTCAGGGGCGGTCGGGTAGCCTAGTGGTTAAAGCCTTCGCTCGTCATGCCGAAGACCCGGGTTCGATTCCCGACATGGGTACAATGTGTGAAGCCCATTTCTGGTGTCCCCCGCTGTGATATTGCTGAAATATTGCTAAAAGCGGCGTAAAACCATACTCACTCACTCATGGGTTTCACCAAAGTGGTAAATGTCTAAGACATGCAAGACTCTGGCACAAAAATTGTATTGCAATATGTCGCAATATGGAGAGCTGTATTGCGATACATATGACAATACATATTAGGGCCCAAATTATATACTTTTGGGCAGTCCTAATGGTACTTTGTCATTGAGTAATCCAAACTTTAGATTGCCAGTTGGGTATTATGGATAAACAAGACTACCTATTATGACATCAACATGGAATGTTAATGTAAAGATGAAGTCATGTGCTGTTTACATGGTTTAGATAGGAACCCAGTCCATCCAACTGCCTCAAGATAGTGGATATGATTTATATAATTAATTATATATTAAATCTTCTGTGACTGCATTGACAAATATCAGTATGCAAGGGTTATATTGTGGTATGTGTGATGCTGACAGCCATATACCAGTACACCAGTTATTTTGCACCCCCCTAACTTTGGACTTTCCTCCCACATCAAGCTGACATGTCATGATATAACTGAAATATGCTGTTCAAAACGATGGTAATACGAAGTCTCCCACTGACTAAGTATGATGCTTGATGTTTGATGTTTGATGTTTGATGCTTCATGCTTGATGTGCAGTTGGTACCATGACAACATGAGCCGGGCAGAGGGAGAGGACCTACTGAAGCGGATGCCTCACGATGGCTCCTTCCTGGTGCGACACAGCGGAACTGACCAATACTCATTCGCTATATCATTCAGGTAAGTGACCACATGCAATCAGTTCAGTACATCTTGTTCCTTAATATCAGTTCAGTACATCTTGTTAGTTAATATCAATTCAGCACATCTTGTTAGATGATATCAGTTCAGTACATCTTGTTAGATGATATCAGTTCAGTACATCTTGTTACAGTGTTCCCACTGAAAAGCTAAAAATTACCAGTCCCCCTAATTTTTGCCAGTCCCAACTTTCAACAAATAAAAAAACGTATGAAAATTTTATGGTCTTAATTCTTTCAACATCATGTTCAGTGCAAATATGTCATCTCTGAAGTAACTTAGTTAGATCTATATATGTCATTCACAAAAACTTCAGTCACAAATTTCTCAATTTTTTTAATATTTTTCGCTACAAATGGATATTTAACCTAGAAATAGACAAGGGGAAACCCTGATTATAATAGACAAGCTGACTTTGTTCGAAAAATGTACTGATGTGAATATCACCGATATTTTGTTCAACAACAAAGAATTATAAGGTACTTTATTTGCCGGTCCACAGGGACTGGCAGTCACATGAATTACCGGTCCAAGCCTAATTTTACCGTTAAAAAGCTGGTAATTACTGGTATATGGGAACACTGTTGTTAGTTAATATCAGTCCAGTACATCTTGTTAGTTAATATCAGTCCAGTACATCTTGTTAGTTAATATCAGTTCAGTACATCTTGTTAGTTAATATCAGTTCAGCACATCCTGTTAGTTAATATCAGTTTACTATGTCTTGTTTGTTAATATCAGTTCAGTACATCTTGTTATTTAATATCAGTTCAGTACATCTTGTTAGTTAATATCAGTTCAGTACATCTTGTTAGTTAATATCAGTTCAGTACATCTTGTTAGTTAATATCAGTTCAGTACATCTTGTTAGTTAATATCAGTCCAGTACATCTTGTTAGTTTATATCAGTTCAGTACATCTTGTTAGTTAATATCAGTCCAGTACATCTTGTTTGTTTATATCAGTTCAGTACATCTTGTTAGTTAATATCAGTCCAGTACATCTTGTTAGTTAATATCAGTTCAGTACATCTTGTTAGTTAATATCAGTTCAGTACATCTTGTTAGTTAAAATCAGTCCAGTACATCTTATTAGTTTATATCAGTTCAGTACATCTTGTTAGTTAATATCAGTCCAGTACATCTTGTTAGTTTATATCAGTTCAGTACATCTTGTTAGTTAATATCAGTCCAGTACATCTTGTTAGTTAATATCAGTTCAGTACATCTTGTTAGTTAATATCAGTTCAGTACATCTTGTTAGTTAATATCAGTTTAGTACTTTTTTTCCCTTGATAATAGTTCAGTACATCTTGCCCCTTAATACAGTAAATCAACTGTTGCAGTTAGGGTATTGTAAATTCATGTTGTTTATGTGCAAGTGGCCGATTTGTTTGGGATTCCATGACTCTCTGAATGACATTGTGACCCTCTGTCAGGGGTCCTACAGTCATGGGTTTGAATCTCAGTCTCAAGATGATCCTTGGTTTGCCTGTACCATACCTTACTCATGTTTTGTTTTGTTCAAACCTGTGAAGATCCGGGGTAGAATGCAGCTTCAGCAACCCATGCTTGCCGTAAAAGGTGACTATGCTTGTCGTAAGAGGCGACTGATGGGATCGGGTGGTCAGGCTTGCTTACTTGGTTGATCAATGTCAATGTATCCCAATTGCGTGGATCGATGCTCATGATGTTAATCACTGGATTATCTGGTCCAGACTCGATTATTTACGGACTGCCATCATATAGCAGGAATATTGCTGATTGTGGCGTAAAACAACAAACAAAACAAACGTTCACAGGGCAGAGTGTAGGTCTTGAAAATAATTGTGTTTTTGTTTAAGCAAGATTGTTTGTTGCCATCTTCCAGTTAAAACATTGTATATCTTGAAGCACTGCCTGAAATCATTTTATCTCAAACAAAACCTGCACCGCACCAACCCTCCCCTAGAAATAGCTGGTCCTTGAAGAACAAGGATGGAAATTAACCAAGAACATCTACTTGCCCGATAAGTGATAACAACACCACCCCAAAATGTTTGAAACTATTCTAGCGAAACTGATCCAGGCAAGCAGGATGTTGCTAATTTTCATCACTGCTTTTGAGGGACAAAAGCACTTAGATCTATTGTGGAACACGGCCCTGCTTGAAAGATGACAGCTTCAGAACAGACTGCTGTTGTTTCAGAGCTGAGGGCAAGATCAAACACTGCCGTATCAAGCAGGAGGGACGACTGTTCCTCATCGGCAACGCTCAGTTTGAGAGTCTGGTGGAGCTGGTCACGTACTATGAGAAGAATGCACTGTACAAGAAGATGAAGTTAAAACATGCCGTCAATCATGAGGTCGTCAACAGGCTGGACATGGTGAGCACTTGCACATAGACTTGCTGACTGCTCAAAAAATTATGACAGTCAGATTTATGATGAATTGTTGACATCAACTTAATTATAGCGTGAGTATGTCTGTGATAATATACTACTCAAAAGAAGCTATAGAACACCCAATTTGTTCATATGGTAATGTCTTGCCATGACAGATTAACTTCAGTCCTATGAAAAAAGAGGGTGTTCTTTAACTTCTTTTGAGTAGTATACATACATGTCTCAGGTAATATGATTGTGATGATACGTAAAAACGTCCACCATCAAATAAACTCAAGATAAAGGGCAACATTTTTATAAAATTAATTGAAATATGAGTTAATGAAAGAAATTAATCTTTTCAAGTTGTATTCACATTGTCTGATTTTCAATGGATTTTCAAATGTAATGGTTGTGATAGGAATATGAAGCACTGGTATTAATGGACATATCTATATGTTTAATGGTAAATCGTCAGAGGTTGATGTGCAAGCATTTAGATGCCAGTGTGAGTTATTTCTCTTTCAGTATGGGTTATTCCCCTTTCGGTATGAGTTATTTCCCTTTTAGTATGATTTATTCTCCTTTGGGTACGATAGGTCTTCAGTAACCCATGCTTGCTGTAAAAGGCGACTTTGTTTGTCATAAGAGGCGACTAACGGGATCGGGTAGTAAGGCTCGCTGATTTGGTTGATGCATGTCATCATATCCCAATTTACAGACCGCCTTCATATAGCTGGAATATTGCTGAGTGTGGCATTGAACAACAAACAATCAAAACAAACTTTTGGTATGAGGTGATTTCCTGTCAGTATCAGTTCTTCCCCTTTTACTCTCTTTTAATATGAGTTATTTCCCTTTCTTTATCAATTATTTCCCTTTCAGTATGAGTGATAGCCCTTTCAGTATGAGTTATTCCCCTTTCATTATGAGTTCTTCCCCTTTCAGGCCCCCGATGAGACAGGGATCTATGGCACACCAGATTTATATATCAATCCTAATGATTTCACAACAAAGGTAACCAAGCTGGTGGGGCGGCACAGCTTGTGGTGGTAGTGTGCATGTCGTCTGTGTTCTGTCGGGCTGGTCCACCGCTTCACTAATACCTTGTTTTCTTCCAGTCACTTTGCTTCACTCACTTCTAGTTTACACAATCTGGTCTTTGAATTTGCATTTGTTCTCTGAAGAAAGCCGCATCAGGTCATGATGAATGTTCGAAATTATCAACGGGGCACGGGTGGCCCAGTCGTCTAAGGCGCTGCGATTCGCTGTGCAGAATTGTGTCCCTTGGGCACACCAGAAACCTATGATTTTGGGTTCAAATCCTGGTTCGCCCCGATTATGTTTCTAGGTTTGTCAGCACCATACCCGTGCTCGTGGGTTTCACCGAAGTGATAAACGTCCGAGACCTGCATTACTTTGGGCTTTCTTCCCACATTAAGCTGACACGCTGTGATATAACTGGAATACTGTTAAAAGCGGCATTAAACCCAACTCACTCACTCACTCGAAATTATCATCATAAAGTCTGCATGTCTGAGACTTTAGAATTTTACAGTAATAATGAACTATGTTTACCTAATCTTGTAAGAAATTCGGCTAGGGACAATGCCTTGTCCTTGTTAAAATCACATATCAAATTGCTCACTGAAAACTGTTTTTTCTCCCACCTTTTAAGAACAGTTCGCGAAAAGCCTTCACAAGATTTAGAATTTGGCAGTTTTGTTTTGCTAGAAAGGTCCCTGATCACACCTCATCCATAGTATGTAAGGAGTGAATGAGTGAGTTGAGTTAAACGCCATTTAACAGTATTCCAGTTATATTGCGGCATGTCAGCTTAATGTGGGAGGAAAGCCCAAAGTGATGCAGGTCTCGGACGTTTATCACTTCGGTGAAACCCACGAGCACGGGTATGGTGCTGACAAACCTAGAAACATAATCGGAGCGAACCAGGATTCGAACCCACAATCATAGGTTTCTGGTGTACCCAAGGGACGCAACTCTACACAGCGAATCGCCGCACCTTAGATGACTGTGCTACCCGTGCCCCCTGGTATGTATAACAGTGTATACTTTTCAAGTGAGAATAGTTCTCAGCGTCACACTGTGTATGGCGCTGGTCAGTTCTTCAGCAAATGATGGATTTAAAGAACAGATTTTGCACAATAGTTAATCAGTTTCCTTATGATGAGGCTAACATGCTTGTATCTTGCTAACAGGGTTTTATGTAGGGATCCAGAGTAGTTCCCTTGGCTGGCAAATTGGGAACAAATTATTTATTACTTTATTCAAACTTGTGAAATTTGTTTTAAAGTTTTTATTTTCTAAAGTTTGGAGATATTTTAACATTGTTTAAATATATTTATTGTGTTTGTGAAGTAGTGTCCTGTTAGGCTTAAAAAAATAAAAGAATTGGTTCTCAGGCAATGACTTTTGAAAATATAGTGTGGGCGGGTGGTGTTTTTTGGGGGGCTTGTAACCAAATAAACAGTTGTGTACCATTAACGTGGGAAAGGGCCCCCCTACATAAACAAGCCTACAAACTCCTGTTGTTGCCATGACCATCACACAAGATGTGCAGTAAAGCAGTGCGCATGTAAAGGGAAGTAATTGCATACTATGTTGTATCGCATTGTTTTTAAGTATTAGAATTTTTACATTTTTTAAAAACGGAAATAAAATCAAAACATGCAGCAGACTTAACAATGATGCGGGCGGTGCTTGAGAACCAAGACTATTATTTTTTTAGCCTTATATCGGTGAAATAGGAGTCACCTGGACAGGGCCATTACCTGGTAAAGCAGTCTTAACTATTACAATATGAACCGTTTAGTTCCACTTTAGGAGTTTGTACTGCAATTTGCTGCAGATTAGGGGCTGAATATCAGCCTGTGAGCAGACCTACATAAAGCCCTGCCTCATACACAGGAGATGCATGACATGTTTCCTCTTGCAATGTTTTCTAGAGGAGCCAAGACAGCATGTTGTCCCAGGGCGTGGAGTCTCTACGCCAGCTAAACATGCAGTTCCAATTCAATGTTTACTGTTAGAGTCTTTTCGAAGAAAGGCCATTGCCATTAGCATAAGATAAAAAACAAAACAGTTTGATTTTGAGTTTCTTTAATAAAGTATGCTGTTAGATTTAGATTTATCCTTTTTAACAAGCAGAAAATAAATTGAGAAAAGTGATTTTATCAGACAAACGAGAAATTAAAGTAATTTAGCAAGACCAAAACAATTATGAATCTTGTTTTACAGGTGAAAATATACTAGTCAACATTTGCTAAGGAGCAAACTTGTCATTTGTCAAAGGTTTGGTCCTTAGCAAATTTTGAGTAGTATAATTGCTAAAAGCGGTGTAAAACTATACTCACTCACTTATTGAGTAGTATATGGTTAGTTTGAACATCTTTTTGTTTGACATGATTATGAGGAATTTTGGAAGGTTATTAACATCAAATAACCATTACAACATATTTTTCTTAATTTCATATTTATCTTAAGGGTATGGCGTTACTTTTTTCCTGTCCAGCTATTTTTCCTGTGACGGAATGCCCCCAAACTGGTCAGTCAGTGAATTGGAACTGCATGTTTCTGTGTTGGCCTGAGTTTAGCTAGTGGTTGTGATGTAGAATAACCTGTACTAACCATCAGCTGCTCTCACCACTGACGGCTTTTCTAGGCTGACGACGACAACGACGCGACAGTGTATGAGTCATGGGTATACCATCTTCCCAATTGTTATAGGTCCAAGGTAAGGATGAAGGGACAATCGGCAACAGTCAGTGCCACTCATAGGCCGATTATAACGTGAAGTGGATATGTGTTTGTTATGAATTATGTTGAAAGGAAGGGCAACTTTAGACTGATATATCTGCAACAAATGTTCAATACAATTTCCCAAATTTGAGTGAGTTAATATGGTTTTACGCCGCTTTTAGAAATATTCCAGCAATATCATAGCAGGGGACACCAGAAATGGTCTTCACACATTGTACCCATGTGGAGAACCGAACCCGGGTCGTCAGCATGACAAGCTAACTCTTTAACCACTAGCTACCCCACCACCCCTCCCAAATTTGAATTAACAATGTTCCAAATGATTTTTGTAATGTTATGGTTTTGTAGTGGTGATTAAAATGTTCAGATATAATTTTAGAAACCATCCAAATTTAATGGACAATAAGAACTTCAAATTACCAATTTTGAACAAATTTCTGCCGAAGTGCACCCCATCAACACAGAAGGGTTATAATATCAAGCATACTGGTGGCCAGATATAAGGAAAATCAATGTTCCCAGAAGAATTTTGCAAATAGACAGACCCTACCAGATGAGAGAAGTGTATGAAATGTGTGGTTTAAATGTGTGGTTTAAATGTGTGGTTTAAATGTGTGGTTTAAATGTGTGGTTTAAATGTGCGGTTTAAATGTGTGGTTTAAATGTGAAATTAAATGTGTGGTTTAAATGTGTGGTTTAAATGTGTGGTTTAAATGTGTGGTTTAAATGTGTGGTTTAAATGTGTGGTTTAAATGTGAAATTAAATCATTAACACTGATATACAAGACAGTGATTATTTAAAAGCAAACTTTGAAAGTTAAATGACGTTGAACAAATGTAAATAGTGACAATCAAATTATGTGGTAGTTTGTTATAGTGTTTTTGAACTGTGGTAATATCTAAGTTGTTATTTCCTATGGCTAGGAGTGGGACATAGCAAATCAACAGGTATTCAAGGGCAGGCGAGGCATTTGTAGAATTTATAGATCCATGGACACTTAATTCGATTTAAGGGCCCATGATATATCTAATGAACATTTACTGTATATACTTTTGTATTGAAAGCAAATCTGCTAAAGAAGGAAGTACTTGCAGTATCAACAGGATGAATGCTAATACAATGTATGTAGGGCTCACTTCAGATTCGTTAGGAAGTGTTCAGATAGGAATCCCATCACACACCAGCAATAAGGAAGATAGTCCAAACTCAATAGGAAACTGCATTATGTCAACTATTCAACTACAATTTTGGAGAAGTTTGAAAGTTTAAATCAAATAATACAGGTTTGACCTTTCTTTGGAGGCAGCATAATTGATTTCCAGGCCAATATGCCAAGAAAATTCATTGACTGAGACAAGAACAACAGCTTCAAGTTTGTTTCAGACTTCTGGATATCATTTATTAAAATATCTTTGGATTATGATACTTCCTCAAAACGTAACATGAAGAGCATTAAGAGGTTAAAACAAACAAGATGTTTGAAATATCCAATATTATGCAGTCTTGTCGGGGTTTTTGCATTTTTCAGGGGATTGTCTCCAAATTTGGCATGGTACAGTGTTAGAAGGCTATTGAATGAGTTTGAAGAATTTTTCAAATTCGACTCATCTTGCTTGATTTATCATTTTTAGGCTGCAAGCTTGATTTGGGGTAACAGGTTTTGTTGTATTTCTCATTGTCTTCAACCTGGGACTATACTTGTCCGAGTTCTATTCTGAGTGAAAAGGATTTTCCAATTTCCTGTAATTGTATTTCCACTTCAGCATTTAAGGATGGGGATAGTGTTGCTGAAGGGGTCGTTGTCGCCATGGGTACTGGAGATATGTACCCCAGGCATGTTTCTGTCACTTCTGTATACAGAAATGTACCCTAGCCAAAATCAGAATACAGAAAGGTACCCTGTACCCTAAGCGGCGGACAAGTCCATATTCCTCAACCCAAAACCGGTTAATATTGTAGTTTTGGTTCAGTGCATGCTGGAGAATGCTGTGCATTGCAGAATATCAGTGTAATGTACGTACGTCACTGTTTTTGCTAATTTTTTATATAGCAGATTGGAATGCATGTCTACAACATAGTTACAGCTCTGATCATTTATGGTAAGGAAATAACAAGAAGAAAAAATGACAACATGTACTGCCATGTTGAATTTTACCGAGGTTCGTTGGCATCCAGGATGTTTCGTATACATTAGCGTTCAAGGAACCGGTTCAGTGCATTGCAGAATATGGCCTGCAGTGGAATCACTCATCCTAGGATACCTTTCTGTATTCTGATTTTCTCTACATTTCTGTTTAAAGAAACGTACCTGGGTACATACCTGTAGTACCTGTACTGACGACCCCTTCAGCCATAGTGTATCAGGCTATTCTGTAACTAGCTCTGATTAGTTTGAAGTATTTGTGTGCTTTGTTCAATTATAGGATTATCATATGCACGTGTTAATAGTTGCATGACATCCAGTAGTATGGTGTTTCTGCTGCATGACTTACTTGACACTGGCTTTGTAATACCTGGCTCTGCTCGTCATGGATGTAGTTCTACTGACACTAGTTAGCCGGATAGCAAGTGTATGTTGACGAGCACTCTATGTTGTTATGGCAATGTCAAGTTGTTGCATGGGTAGCCTTTTGTTTAATTTTGTAGAATTATGTTTTTATTGTTTTCCTATAGTTTTGTGTCAAAATGTTTCTTGTACTAATGTTATCACTTAAGTGAAATGACAGTTTGTGAGTTCTGAAAATGATAGATTTTCTGCAATGCTGTTGATATTTGCTTGAATCGTGTTCTTATTAAGGTCTTTATGATAAATCATATTGAAATGTTTTTTAAAAAAATAATTCTCATTTACAGTAATTGATATGGGAATAATATTCTGGTGGAGAATAGCTATTGTGTTTCGTGGCTAATGGGAGGAACCAGATTGAGAACAGTTGTGTTATGAAATTTTACTTGTAATAAATATACAGGCTTTCAAATGTTTGTCTCAAGTCTTCACATGAAGTGACCCGTGAAGATTCCAGGGTAGAATAGGTCTTCAGCAACCCGTGCTTGCCATAAAAGGTGACTATGCTTGTAATAAAAGGCCACTAACGGAATCGGTCGGTCAAGCTCGCTGACTTGGTTGATGCATGTCATCGATCCCAATGGCGTGGATCGATGCTCATGACATTAATCACTGGATTGTCTGGTCCAGACTCGATTATTTACAGACCGCCGTCATATAGCTGGAATATTGCTGAGTGCGGCGTAAAACAACAAACCAGCCAATCAACCAACTTCACATCATGTGTATACAGGACAAGGAACTGTAGTAAGTTTGTGTTGTGTTTCTGTCTGATGCAGCTGCGCGTGAAGGCCCTCCATGACTACCAGGCCAACAGAGCGGACGAGTTATCCTTCCTCAAGGAGGCCATCATCACTAATGTCACCAAACAAGATGGAGGATGGTACAGTCACTTCGCTGATTATGTTCTGTCATGAAATTTGTGAAAATCTGCAAAATTGCTGTTGTAGCGCTAAACAGTATTCACTCACTCGATGTCCATCTTCCTGAGGCAAGGGCATCCACTAGCCTTTTTACCAAAGTCTTGTTTCCGCCCTTGCCACATCAAGCCCACTTTCCTGTGCTAAATGTGATTGGACTATCGCACATATCGATAGTTCAATCAGAGAATGTTTCACAAAATCAACATCGACGGCTGGAACACATTCGTATGAAAGTGATTTACCACTGCCTGTCTTTGTTGACATGAATATGTCTTATTCATCTTTTAAACCCCCCAATGATTGACTATGTTTTTGTGTCAGGGATGAAATTGCGAATCTTTTCGTAATGTATATACATGACTTGCTTGATAAGAGTGTTAGAACCTACAACAAAACGTAGCTCTTAATTGTACTCTGTACATCACTTGCTTGATTAGAGTGTTAGAACCTACAACCAAACGTAGCTCCTAATTGTACTCTGTACATCACTTGCTTGATAAGAGCGTTAGAACCTACAACGAAACGTAGCTCCTAATTGTACTCTGTACATCACTTGCTTGATAAGAGTGTTAGAACCTACAACAAAACGTAGCTCCTAATTGTACTCTGTACATCACTTGCTTGATAAGAGTGTTAGAACCTACAACGAAACGTAGCTCCTAATTGTACTCTGTACATCACTTGCTTGATAAGAGTGTTAGAACCTACAACGAAACGTAGCTCCTAATAAAGAAGGTGTTCATATATACTGTATTCGACGTAATAAGCGCCCCGCTCTAATAAGCTCCCACGGCGATATTTTTCAATATATCGGCTAGTGAACAATCCCATTTAGCACCCTTCCGACTGATCAATGTACACAATTCGTGTACATTTATTCGTGTATAATACGCACTTGTGTGTTATATGCACCCTTAATTACGGGCAATTAAATTCTGGAAAAATATATCTGTCGTGTATAATACGCACAGACTTTTCTTTTGTATCATTTCAGGCTGTATCATTTACGATCTTTCGACTCTTTCACCAAAATTATATTCTAATAAGAGCCCCCTATTTCTAATTTTGAGAGCACCCTGGGCGCTTATTACGTCGAATACGGTATATCTTTTCCTTACTTAATTTGAGAAGCAAGTAAATGGTTTTAGGAAGTTGGTAACAATGTCGTTTTGAGACAGAAAATTCTAATGATATTTAATGTGTGCAGTTGTGTTTGGATTGCAAGTTGTGTCTGTATTTGGCTGCACAGGTGGAGGGGGGATTATGGGACGAAGAAGCAACACTGGTTTCCCTCCAACTATGTTGAGGAGCTGGACTCCGAGAATGATTCTGCCGAGTCAGCACCTCTGGGATCTTTACAGCAGGGCTCTGTAGACGTCCAGGGATGTATGACAGGTGAGATAGACTGTACTGATTCCATGAAGATTGAAGTCTAAGGTGCTGCAGTTGGCTGTGTAGAGTTACGTCCCTTAGGCATAGCAGAAACCTGTGATAGTGGATTTGACATGATTATGTATCGAGGCTTGTTAGCACCATACCCATGCTTGTGGGTTTCACCGAAATGGTAAATTTCTAAGACCTGCATTACATCAGACTTTCCTCCCACATCAAGATGACTCGCCTTGCTATGAATGTAATACAGTTCAGAGCAGCTTTAAACCCAACTCACTCAGTCACTCACTCGCTTCAGGTTTTCGTCCCACATCAAGCTGACTTGCCATGATATGACTTTAAGTATTGTACAAAGCAGTGTTAAATCACTCACTCAATCACTCACTCGCTTCAGGCTTGCCTCCCACATCAAGGTGACTCGCCATGATATGACTTAAGTACAATACAAAGCAGTGTAAAATCCAACTCACTCAATCACTCACTCGCTTCAGGCTTGTCTCCCACCTCAAGGTGACTTGCCATGATATGACTTAAGTACAGTACAAAGCAGTGTTAAATCACTCACTGTATTTCAGAGATATCTGTGGGAAGAGGCCGAAGCTTTGCCTTCAAGATCTTCAGCCGGTACCAGGCCCTCCCCCTGGAGGTGGCTTGTGAGACGGACGCTGACATGAAGGACTGGATGGAGAAGATAGCCCATTGTTCCTCCAGTGCCGTGCAGCGGGTGAGTTGAGTAGTGTATCTCCCACTGCAGGGACTTTCCCAGCTCTCTGAAACTCCTTGACAGAGCAGTAGGGTCAGAACTTAATGCCTAGTCCGGTTTTGGAGGCTGAAGTAATTTAGAGATATTTTTTTCAGTTATCAATAGCATTATGTTCATTCATTCATTCATTCATTCATTCATTCATTCATTCAATCATTCTAGTATTTAATTGATTATTGCTTTTATTAATTCATTAATCCATTAATTTGTCATTTCATTCATTCCACAATTTGTTCATCCTTTCATTTTTTTCTTTATTTATTTATTAGTTTGTTTAGACTTGTATGAATAATATATGTATCAGTTATTTGCATAGTTTGCATTGGAGAAGCTCTAACAACTTGCTCTGCAAGTAGCCTAGTGCATGTGTACTGGAATATGTTTTGTTGGTAGTGTTTGGAGCGTAGTTAGCAAGCACTACCTAACCTTTTGGATCTTATAACTGTTTACTGATTGTTCTCTGTTCCTTTTCAAAATTGAATTTGATAAGGAAATTTGTTTTAGTTTTGATCAGGTTTAGGGCCAAAAGTTTTGTATTTGGATGTCAATAGTTGCAGAACTTACTCTCACTGTTTTTTGTCCAATTTGTTTTGGTACATCTGAAGCCCCTATTGTTTTTAGAATGATATATTTTATATAAAAGATGATGTTGATGTGTTATGAAAGAAGAAAGTGAGCTTAGAGCTCTGCCCCAAATATAAATGCTTATATTACTACTGTTAATGCTAGATAAATGTTGCAACTAATTTCAAGAGAATTAATTACACATGTTTATAACTAATAAATTCATTATCAAGCATTTCCTTAGAATATTGCCTTAGGATTGTGGGAAGTAGCCTTTTTACACATGTGTACTGTGATTGAGGCAGACTCACTGGTCAAAGGGAAGTAACTGTTGTCATGAAGCATATATTTCTCTCCCTTGTTTCCAGATGTCGAAAATAACTAAACATGACATTGAAAGGATGGTATGTAAGGGATTAACACTCAAGCTTTGTCCTATCATAGCTGAAAACAGGAAGGTTCTTACAGAGTTTGGAGTTCAGGAATGACCACTACAAGAATGGGTTAAATATTCAGTATTTGTTTGCATTATATTCAAGAAAAAAAGGATATTTAAATGCTTTGTCCACTCATTATACTGGAATATTTTCGAATTATGATTACCGTATTCGACGTAATAAGCGCCCAGGGCGCTCAAAATTAGAAATAGGGGGCGCTTATGAGAATATTTTGAGTTGCAGATCGTAAATTTTGTGGTTTGAAATGTTTACATACGACAGATATATTTATCAAGAATTTAATTGCCCATAATTAAGGGTGATATAACACACGAGTGCGTATTATGCACGAATAAATAAGTCTTGTGTACATTGATCATTGATTGTTCACTAGCCAATATATTAGCAAATATCTCCGTGGGCGCTTATTAGAGCGGGCACTTATTACGTCGAATACAGTACCGGTATGTGTTATTATATACTTTTAAATAAGTAACTTAGGAATTGATTTTAAGGAAAGAAAATAATTAATAATTTTTTATTGATATTTTAAGCCAGAGACTTGTAAGAGTGATGGTCAGTTCCTGGTCAACTCTTTAAGGGTCTTCCTTGTAACCTCTTCTTGCTTTTTTTCATCATCTTGTCACGTATTGCACATGTATCAACACATAAAAGTTTACCTTCATTTGCTGTGAAGCATACATGTAACTTCATCCTGTGTACTGGAGCCTTTTATCCCTTCTTCATCAGCAGCACTTGATTTTCTTTAGCTCCGCAACTTGTCGTAAAGGCATCCCAGCATCCGCTGTTAATTGTTTGTTTTTTTATGATTTTTATGCACTGCGTTGATACTTGCCACGTTAGTGGTGCAGCTAGGGATCAGTCGTTGTGGAACAACGACCAGTGACAATCTAAGCTATGAATTGGTTGCTTTAGTGCATTTGGGTTTTTTAATGTCTCCCTGGATGAATTTATGGTCTGTTATTGATTCAAGATTTCATGTTTGGGAACAGTGGTCCCCAATGCTCCTCCCATGGGGTTCTGGGTTAGAATAGGTCTCCAGCAACCTATGCTTGGCTTCCCATAGGGATAACGGGTTAGAATAGGTCTCCAGCAACGTATGCTGGTCTCACTGTGGGGATTCTGGGTTAGAATAGGTCTCCAGCAATGTATGCTGGTCTCTCTGTGGGGATTCTGGGTTAGAATAGGTCTCCAGCAACGTATGCTGGTCTCTCCATGGGGATTCCGGGTTAGAATAGATCCCAAACAACATATGCTTGTCTCCCTGTGAAGATTCCGGGTTAGAATAGGTCCCCTGCAACGTATGCTGGTCTCCCTGGGGGGATTCTGGGTTAGAATAGGTCTCCAGCAACGTATGCTGGTCTCCCTGTGGGGATTCCGGGTTAGAATAGGTCTCCAGCAACGTATGCTAGTCTCCCTGTGGGGATTCTGGGTTAGAATAGGTCTCCAGCAACGTATGCTGGTCTCCCTGTGGGGATTCTGGGTTAGAATAGGTTGCCAGCAACGTATGCTGTTCTCCCTGTGGGGATTTCGGGTTAGAATAGGTTACCAGCAACGTATGCTTGTCTTCCTGTGGGGATTCTGGGTTAGAATAGGTCGCCAGCAACGTATGCTGGTTTCCCAGTGGGGATTCTGGGTTAGAATAGGTCGCCAGCAATGTATGCTGGTTTCCCAGTGGGGATTCTGGGTTAGAATAGGTCTCCAGCAACCTGCGCTTGTCAGATGAGACAAGATGCTGCTTCAGCTGATCAGAGTGTGAGACTTAGTTTCATGGCCTTGCTATCATGGTAGCCTGACAGCGTGACACATGCTCATAATATCAATCACTGGATTGTCTGGTCCAGAATGGATTGTATGCAGGCCACTGTCATATGGCTGGAACATTGTTGAGAATGACGTCAATATGTGTCTTTGTAAAACACACCACCCCATCCTTCTTGTAACAGTGGGTGTAAATGGAATTGGGTTGTTCCGGGTGTAGTGAGTCCCACTATTGGAAACATGGACAGAATAAGTCCCATCTGTCATAGGGGCGGTCGGGTAGCCCGGTGGTTATAGCGTTTGCTTGTCACGGGTTCGACTCCTGACATGCGTACATTGTGTGAAGCCCATTTCTGGTGTTCCCTGCTGTGATATTGCTGGAATATTGCTAAAAGCGGCGTAAAACCATACTCACTCACTCACCCAACTGTCATCTATTACTGGCAATGATTAAACAGGGGATAGGTGGGCCTATAGTTATGCTCTGTGCCCTGTTAGCAGCCACTGGATCAATTTACTAGGTTTGCGAGTGCAGTTTGGATTTATATATGATTGTCAGAGGTTTTTTTTAATGTTGATGCACATGTGGCTGTTAGAAAAGTTCTTACATGTAATCCATATGCCTTTTTGCATTCTCTAGGAATGTTTTGCCAAATCTTGCTTTGATATCTTGTGAAAACTTGATATGCCCCTTCATTTCCACTTCCACATTGACACTCTGTGTGTTGTGAGGATGATTCTTTCAATCTCTGACTTGTCTACAAGTATTTTATTGCTGTGTTTTTGCTCTTGTAGAGTATAATTATTTCTGTTTCGCAAAGCATGGATCTGCCTATGTGTTTGAAGAGCCCTTTCACTTAGTTTGTTGTTTGTTTGTTTGTTTGTTTGTTTGATGTTTCACGCCGCACTCAGCAATATTCCAGCTATTTGACGGCGGTCTGTATATAATCGAGGCTGGACCAGACAATCCAGTGATTGACATCTTGAGCATCGATCCACACAAGTTGGGATACGATGAAATGGATCAAACGTCTCTTACGACAAGCATGGGTTGCTAAAGACCTATTCTACCCCGTATCTTCACGGGTCCCTTTCACTGTAAAGCTACAGTAAACTATATTTATAACGAACACATTTATAACAAACTGACGGATATAACGCACTATTCTTTTGATCCCGGCTATTTGCCAAATAGTTTATCACATAAAGTTGATGCATATAACCAACATGCTCATGACGAAATAACGGATAAACAATGATAAAGCAGCTCACCTTGTGGTCCCGTGTGTACTCTGTCAACAATAATGTGTAAGAGTTTAACGAACTGTTAAAAACAAAACATATTAAACTGTCAAAAACATCTGAAGGCAATTGAAGGCAATGGATTTACTCTTAAGAACTGACACCTTGTCTTCAAATTACACCCTCAATTAACAATAGTAACACAGTGATTGAAGTGGATATATTCTGTACATGTACAGTGCACTCATCAGAGTAAAATGATGTCACATGGCTTGATAAAAGATGTCTGACGGTCGAAATGCGTATAACGAACGACGGATACAATGAACTAAAATAAGTGGTCACTTTCAGCTCGTTATGACAGTAGTTTGCTGTGTATGAAAGAAATGCCTGAGAGCTGCATAGCAACAGTGAAGGTGGAATTCTTTCAGATTGTACGAATGAGCAAACTCTACCCGAAAGGGTGAGGTCGGGTAGCCTAGTGGTTAAAGCGTTCGCTCGTCACGCCGAAGACCCGGGTTCGATTCCTGACATGGGTACAATGTGTGAAGCCCATTTCTGGTGTCCCCCGCTGTGATATTGCTGGAATATTGCTAAAAGCGGCGTTAAACCATCCACACCCACTCACACTCTATGTGATAACCAAACATGGGATAATAGTCTCGATCCAAATGTTACAACGCGTACACTTGAGCAGACTCATGAATATAACTCATGAATATTAATTAGACCGTTCGCTACCGATCGTTATTATAACAGAAACAAACGTATGTTTTCCATGTATATCTAAAATGATATTATTTGTTATTAATTGTCCGGTGAATTAAACAATTTAAATTGAAACAATTCATAATTCATCATATTATGAATACGTAAACTTGTACTGTGTGAAAAGTCGTACTAAAATACGCTATTTGAAGGGGGCGTGGCCTAAATGCAAATGTCCGATTGGGCTTTTAAATTCTCCGGACCCCTGCCCAAAAGACTTGTTTCCTTTGGTTAATATGACTGTTGTTATTAAATTGTACAGCATTGACTGTAGTGATAGATGTACTTAGCAGCCTTGTGAAATGGACCTGTTTAAGATTCTGTTCGACATTTTGCTACTGCCAGTGATTTTTTTTCGAATTGCTACTACATAACAGAGATTATTTTCCATTGACTTGGTTCTTTGGGGTTATTTTTGCCTGTGTCAAAAGGTCAAGGGCATGAGATGAAAAGAAAATCACTAGAAAGTTAATGGTTACAATTTCTCAGAAAGTATCAATGCATTTGTCATTACACTTAGTAAATACCTTTTTTAGGATGCAGCGATAGAAATTGGCAATATCCCAATCATCCATGACAGGGGGTTTATCATATGTTATCGTTATGAGAACTAGTGGACTAAAAATGTTAGTTTCTAACACGCCGCGATAAAACTGGAATACTGTTGGAATACTGTGGCGTTAAACCAAAGTCACTCACACTATTACCTGTCCTGAGACCGCCTCCGTGTTCTAGTGGTAGAGAGAGCAGAAGGTCGGGGATTTGATGTTAAAACAGGGGTCCGGAAAATTTAAAATCCCAATCGGACATTTGCATTTAGGCCACGCCCCCTTCAAATAGCGTATTTTAGTACGACTTTTCACACAGTACAAGTTTACGTATTCATAATATGATGAATTATGAATTGTTTCAATTTAAAATGTTTAATTCACCGGACAATTAATAACAAATAATATCATTTTAAATTACATGGAAAACATACGTATGTTTCTGTTATAATAACGATCTGTTAACGTAGTGAACGGTCTAATTAATATTCATGAGTTATATTCATGAGTCTGCTCAAGTGTAAGCGTTGTATGTAACATTTGGATCGAGACTATTATCCCATATTTGGTTATCACGTGACCTCATGGGAAAAGGTTTTTTTTAAACTCAAGATTTTTTTAAAAACAAGACAGATAATTTAATCACAAGAACTAAAATATCGTTGATAGCAATAGTTATTTGAATACTTTTTTCATCTGTACTGAATTATTGACTGTAAAAAAATTTGATATCAATTGTCCGAGAAAGCAAAATGGCGGTCAATCAAGATTCAATATATGACTAGCTACTGAAAACAATAAAATCTGCAAATCCTCATTGTATGTCAACCAAGTGAAAGTCGTTAGCCACGACTTACAAAATGATCGTCCAGACTTTGAGGGTTTGTCAGATCCGCTCGACTGATCTGCATCGGTCGAATGGCTGTCGTCACGCTTTCGCTACTTGTCTGAGGTTACGTATCGTAGCATTGTGAGGATAATGAGGTACATCCATGATGCAAGGTATTTATGTACAGTTGTACACACCTTTCACTCAAATTAACAAGATGTTTCTCAGTAATTAATCTATGATTAATCAGTGTCAACTCAGTTTATTGCCTATTACAGTGATTGACCGATTGGACTATCATGTAGGTACGATGTATTTACAGCAATCAAAACAAACAAAGCTTGTCAGTGTAGTTAATCTTCATTGTATTGCAACTGCAGACAGAAACTGCTCAGTCCTAACTGTTGATCATGTCCGGTCAAAATTTAAGAATGTCCGGACAATACTTTTTAAAATGTCCAGTAAGCAATATTTTAAACCGGACATTTGAGATTCCCAATCGGACATGTCCGGCGCATATGACGGTTTCCGGACCCCTGTGTTAAACGATGGTACTTGTTACCCTGCTGGCGCTCGGCATTGAGCGGCTAAAACAAGAACTGGTTGCCTCAGAGTCAGTATACTATGTCTGAGTGGTGTATTCATGTTAAACTGTGGCAGGGGCCTAGCACTATAAAATTGCATCAGTCAAGACCAGTACAGGCACACACTTGATAACTGAATACTTATATATATATCAGAATTTGCTCTGTAATCTCAACTGAAGAAAGAGGAGTGTCATCTGCTCTCACATTTTTGCATGGTTCAGAAAACAATTATATTTACAATTGGCAAATTAATAATTATTTCATAAAGTCAATCGTCTTATATTTTATTCATTAGTCTTTCTCCAAACTAATATGCTTGTTATTATGGTAATAATTTATGGTGATGTTCATGATAAGACAAATTGCATGTAATTCAACTGAAACAATGACAAACTGACATGCTAGTTGTGTGGTTGCTGTGGTTGGTGTGATATAACAGATCATTTGTGTTTCGTTTGGTTTTACAGTGTCTATGGAATATGACCTGGTTTTACGGTGTCTATGGAATATGACCTGGTTTTACGGTGTCCATGGAATATGACCTGGTTTTACAGAGCCCATGTACTATGACCTGGTTTTTTCAGTGTCCATGGAATATGACCTGGTTTTCCAGAGCCCATGTAATATGACCTGGTTTTAGAGTGCCCATGTGATATGACCTGGTGGTACAGTGCCCATGTAATATGACCTGGTTTTAGAGTGCCCATGTGATATGACCTGGTTTTAGAGTGCCCATGTGATATGACCTGGTTTTCCAGTGCCTATGTAATATGACCTGGTTTTACAGTGTCCATGTAATATGACCTGGTTTTAGAGTGCCCATGTAATATGACCTGGTTTTAGAGTGCCCATGTAATATGACCTGGTTTTAGAGTGCCCATGTAATATGACCTGGTTTTAGAGTGCCCATGTGATATGACCTGGTGGTACAGTGCCCATGTGATATGACCTGGTGGTACAGTGCCCATGTAATATGACCTGGTTTTAGAGTGCCCATGTGATATAACCTGGTGGTTCAGTGCCCATGTAATATGACCTGGTTTTACAGTGCCCATGGAATATGACCTGGTTTTCCAGTGTCCATGGAATATGACCTGGTTTTCCAGTGTCCATGGAATATGACCTGGTTTTACGATGTCCATGGAATATGACCTGGTTTTACGATGTCCATGTGATATGACCTGATTTTAGAGTGCCCATGTGATATGACCTGGTTTTCCAGTGCCCGTGTGATATGACATGGTGGTTCAGTGCCCATGTAATATGACCTGGTTTTACGATGTCCATGTGATATGACCTGGTTTTAGAGTGCCCATGTGATATGACCTGGTTTTAGAGTGCCCATGTAATATGACCTGGTTTTCCAGTGCCCATGTAATATGACCTGGATTTACAGTGCCCATGTGATATGACCTGGTTTTACTATGCCCATGGAATTTGATCTTGTTTTACAGTGCCCATGTAATATGACCTGGTTTTATAGTGTCCAAGGTATATGACCTGGTTTTACTATGCCCATGGAATATGACCTTGTTTTACAGTGTCCCCTGGGTTGGCCAGGATTATGATTTGTGAGATGTTTGTACATTAGCATGTCAATCAATGTGTAAACATCACTGTGTGTTGCATCATGCGTAGAGAAGACAGGGTTATTTTTGGGTGACATCCAGTTGTTGTGAGGCAGGGTGAGACCAGCTGATATTATTGCATGATGCTTAATTAATCATTCAGAGAATAACCTACAAGCTACGAGGAATTATAGATTAGCTATCCTAAGAGAAGACCTTTCAATATTAATTCATGAAGGCCAGATAATCTGTAATTCTGAGTTGGGAGTAGGTTATTCTTCCTGTGACCTATATATAATCTTTATTTGTAAGAAAATGTGGAAAAATGTGATTTTCCAGATCTCAGTGGTCACAAAATCATATTATGCTATCAATTACTGGCTTATGTTTTCCGGACTTGTTTATTTGCATGCCGCCGTCATCAGCTGGAATATTCCTGAGTACAGCATTAAACAACAAATACACACTCACTCACTCTGCTGGGTACAATGTGTGAAGCCCATTTCTGGTGTCCCCCGCCGTGATATTGCTGGAATATTGCTAAAAGCGGCGTAAAACCATACTCACTCACTCACTCACTCACTCACTCACTCACTCTGCACTGGGGTTTTACAAGTTGTGGTGAGGTTGTGGTTAAAGCACCACTCATCATGCCAAAGCCCAGGGTTTGATTCCCCACATGGGTACAGTGTGTGAGGCCTATTTCCGGAGTCCCCTGCCAGGATAGGACTGGAATATTGCTAAAAGCATCATACAAATGTAAAAACCCAACTCAGTCACCATAATATGACAAGAGTGTAGTAACCGATTTATTCACTCACCCAACACTTCAGATTCCATTGTATTAATAACTGGTATGCCGGTATAATGCTAAAGGATATGTATTGCAATATTTTTTTCTGTATTCTGGTACATACAAGTTTGTTATTATATGTAAAATCCTCACGGAAATTTTTACGTATGAACATTTTCTTCGAAATTTTTTTTTATTGCAGAAACGCGGAAGTGATTTTTCTCTCATGTTATCTCCCCTTTATCCATGACGACAAAATGGCGGAGAGTAACCATGCTGAGAAATATTTACTTTAATAATTTTTTAATTTTAATTTTACACAATATACAGCTTTTCGCAAGCTCCAACGTTCATACAGTTTAGCCCTCACTCTATGAAGGTTCATACTCCAATGAACTCACACAAAGTGAAAGTCAATTCTTAAATATTTAGGAAATACGATCTGGATGATGTACGGTCAGTGTCCAACACTCCAGCTCCCAGTATATCACAATACCTATCGCAATACTGCTACCTGTATCGCAATACATTGCGCTACAATTCTTTAGCCAATACATGGTCCTAATACTTGTCGATGTTATTAGCAAGCTCATCCTATGTTGTAGGTGGAAATGTAATATCTTGTAAACATCATTGCGTCTAGGTCCAAAAATAGTAACAATTTACAGTACCGGTACATACGACATTTCACGTCCTTCTCTGACGGTCAAATTAAATGTCACGTTCATCTTGAGAACAGCCAGAGGTTAATTACGCCTACTGCAGTCATAATTTTCTTTGATCCTATTACGTCGTGTAGATCCTTGCTGGAAGCAAGGAAACAGATTTGCTAATTTTTCAATGCTCAAATTCTCCCTCCCACATCCAACTATTCCTTATCAGATTAGTTTTGGTATAAAAGGAATCCTTTATCCTCCTTCCTTCCATGTAAAGTAAGTCACTTCAACTTTCACATTTTGTCTGGCTTTCATTTGATTGTATCTGCACCAGATCAAGTGTCGGTACAGACAGGTGAAACTGCTCAGGATGTGCAGAACAGTTTTAGTTATTGTTTTTCTAGGGTCTGTTGTAGCTATTCATGTAATATTGTATCGTGTGACATGTGGCATTTACTAGTCCTTGTCATTTCAATTTAACAAAGTTTATCTTCTTTGGAATGTTTTAATGGTGATGTCATCGGTTATAATGGAATTTCTGTAAGTACAGTCGAACCCTGTTGCCTCAGACTCTGAGTTGAGACTCCCCGGTTGTGTTGAACTTATAGTCCCATGAACTCTCACCACATTATTTACCATTATTTACCACCCAGGAATGTTTGTACAGGGAAGACAATGTTTGAAATATAATAGATTGCCAGGCTGCCATCAGGACCCACAGACTTTACAAGCTGCAGGCCCTGACTGATCTCTTCTGGCCCACATTTAAAAAAACCTGCAGCGTATTTTTACAAATATGTTGGGGGGCACGGGTGTCCCAGTCGTCTAAGGCGCCGCGATTCCCTGTGCAGAGTTGCGTCCCTTGGGCACGCCAGAAACCTATGATTGTGGGTTCGAATCCCGGTTCGCTCCGATTATGTTTCTAGGTTTGTCAGCACCATACCCGTGCTCGTGGGTTTCATCGAAGTGGTAAACGTCCTAGGCCTGCATCACTTCGGGCTTTCCCCCCACATTAAGCTGACACGCCGTGATATAACTGGAATAATGTTAAAACCGGCGTTAAACCCAACTCATTCACTCACTACAAATATATTGACACCTAAATTTACTGCAGGCCATAAGGACCCATATAAATTTGAAACTATGGCCTCGACCAGATATCTACCTGTCACGGATCTACGGGCAGGCGCTTATTTTGAACACTACAGGAAGTGTCGGCTTTTCTGAAGTTAAACTCAACTCATGACTTGAGTCTAACTCAATCTTTTCTATATACACAAGTTAGAATTTGTATTTTTTTAATAGGACGAGTATGGATACAAAAATGTAGATATGACAAATCCATCTGATTTTGTTATTATTTAAATGTGATGAAATGTTTTTTGCTTACTGTTGTCTGATGTCAAGGGCATTGTGTAATAAGGTCAAGTCGGATGTATTGAACCCATCAAAGAGTATTTCAACAACAGAGTTCGACTGTATACAGTTTCTAAAAAAATTTTAGAATGATTTTAACATGTGTGTGGTTATCAATAGTCTAGCTTGAAGGTATTACCATTTTTCTGATTACTATTTTAATTAATAGCACAAATTATACATAATATATGTATGAATATGAAAATGTTTATTGTGTGCAGAAAGAAATAACAGCACGTCTTGCATCATTTCAATGTGCAAAACAGGAAGTAGATGACAAGCGTATCTCTTTGCAATCTGATGAAGCTCTGACTAAACAATTGTGTTCCTGTATGCCTCTACTTACTTTCTTGCAGACTTCCGAACAGAAGATGTTGGAGAGGACGATGAGAATAGCTAGGGAGTTTTCGGATCTCATAGTCTATTGCCGAGCCGTCCCATTTAACCCAGAGGGTAACAGAAGGAACAATATCTGTCTTTGTAGTTTAGAAATTGTTTTAGTGGGTGAGATCAAAGAGGATATGAGAGCCTGTTGTATTTTATAGATGTAGGTGCGTTTGTTTTTGATAGAAAAATATACCTGAAATATCCTAAGCAAGTCTACAATACTTTGGCAATTCTAGATTTGTTCAGTCTGAAAAAAAACTCTGGGTTCCTTCATGAAATGACAAACGACAATCTGTAAAAAGTACTTCATTTCTGAGAGTTATTGTTTGTCTTTTGATGTGTATGTAAATGTGATATAATTCATGGTTCTATGGTACATACTTATGAATAAAGAGTACATTTTGATAAATTATGATAGACTAAGTGAATTAACATTTTTACTCAATCAAAAAAATAGAAAAAGAAATTGTCTCCTTTATAACATGATGCTGCATAAAAGAAGAAAAAATTCATTAATTTGATACGATAAAAGTATTGTGTTCTTATTTTGGTGATCAATGCCGTTGTGTCAGAACCAAATTATACTTCCCTAGTCAGGGAATATTCTTAAAGTTCATCTATTTTAGTTCTGTTTTAAGCTACATGTATATGAATTAAGCAATGGAAATATGAGGCTTGTTTTGTTTCTCTGAAATCATTCAGCTGTATGCTTTCTTTCACAATGATTGTTAATTCTTGGCTGTTTCGTTATATTAAAGAAAATTTTTGAATTTTGCAAGTTTGGGGAAGAATAATCACTTTAATGGTATATTTTCAGAAATCCCTGGTCCATACTACGAGATGTCCTCATTTCCAGAGACAAAAGTTGAGAAATACATCAACCGCAGCAAAGCCAAATTTTTCCTCAGATATCCTTTTCTCAAAAAATGTCCTTTCATTGGAGGGTTCATCTGAAGAATCGGGAAGAAAATATCATCTTAGATTAGTCCCTTTAGACTGGTGAATGAAACTAGAATATGGATTTGAACACTTTCATAATATTAAAATATGTAAAAATAGTATTGAAGAATGTTCTTTTACTACCGGTATTCTTAAATTACACGAATACTTCTTATAATTATTCGGAATTATTTTATAAGCACAAAAATACAAAAACAATTATATACATGCTGACAGTTAGTTTCTTTAAGCCTATGCAACTTTTACATTAAGGACGGGCCTCCAATTTGAATGATAAGTGTCTGCAGTGTGTTTGACTGTAACGGTTCTGCGTGAACAGAAAAATTCTGCAGAAAGACAGCAGGAACTGATATACTAGAGGATAGTATTCGGTCTGATTGAATATATAACACACTGCTTCCTTAACAACGTCACCTACCACCGTCAACAACTGAGTCGAGTGTACCCAAAAGGGCAGCGTGTTGACTCGTCGAACTACGACCCGGTCCCGATCTGGAACACAGGGTCACAGCTCCTGGCGCTGAACTACCAGACTCCGGACAAGGCCATGCAGGTGTACCAGGGCCGCTTTCTGCAGAATGGAAGGTACGACGTGGTGCCCGACTGGTCTTGGAGGAGACATGCAAAAGGCTCTATTTATCTGTCTGGGACGTTTTGTTTCTGGAACATAACTAATAGACCATTCCGTATTTCTTCTTGCTTTTGAGCTGGTGACTTTTGCTATTCAGGATACAGTCAAGTCCTGTTTATGCGACCTGGTTGATTGCATATGATAATGATTAATGAGTATATCGGATAAATGAAATTTACGTTGTGTCAACGTTTGTGATAAAAAAACGGACAACAACACGATAGATAACGATACAAACAAGTTAATAATAAAAAAAAAAATAAAATAAAATAATTATATTGTTGAGTTACAATTTTTGTGGAATATGTTTTCTAATCAGGCAAATACTAAAGCTTATCACAAAACTGCTATTGACTGATTGAAAATACTTTTGTAAGAAGAGTCTGGAATGGAAGTTGCCAGTTTGAAACTAGTATCTCAAAGCTCAAGAAAGTAAGCTTTCTTAGTGGCTAATATAGACTTCCTGTTAGTCATTTCATTGGTTGGTCAAAGTTTGCGAAAGTTTGTTCTTGCATGACCTTTAATGGGATGTCCTCATGTCCTTATTTGTCATAGCAGATTCTTATTTGTCCCTGTAGTATACAGCCATTTTTGAAAATATTTATGATCTAGTTTGAATATTGCTGACTTCAGCATTAACAAGATTCTCTCACTCACTCACCCTGGTGTCTCCTGGTTGCAGGTGTGGCTATGTTCTGCAGCCGGAGCTGATGAGGAAGGAGTGCTTCAACCCCTACGAGAAGAAGTTCCTCTCCCAGCTGGAAGTAGAGCCGCTCGCACTCACAATCAGTGTGAGTACCCTCCCGCCTAGTGGTTAAAGCGTTTGCTCGTCACGCCGAAGACACGGGCTCGATTCCCCACATGGGTACAATGCGTGAAGCCCATTTCTGGTGTCCCCCGGTGTGATATTGCTGGAATATTGCTGACACTGGCATAAAACCATACTCACTCACTCTCATCATCTTAGGTCATGGATAAAAGATATATGATCCTGGTAAAGTTATGGAACTTTTGGCCTTTTAGTTAAGGAATACTGTATGTTTCTCAGAAATGAGACCTGTGAAGATACAGGTTAGATTAGGTCTTCAGCAAGCCATGCTTGCCATAAAAGGTGGCTATGCTTGTCAAAAGAGGCAATTAATGGGATCAGGTGGTCAGGCCCGCTGATTTGATTGATGCGTGGATTGATACTCATGATGTCAATCACTGGATAGTCTGGTCCACACTCGATTATTTACAGATCGCCATTATATTGCTTGAATATTGCTGAGTATGGCCTAAAACAATAATCAAGCAAACAAACTCAGAAATAAAGGGTCCTTTCAATACTTCAGTCTCAGTGAATAAACAAGTCACAATTACATTTTTATGAGGAGACAGGTCGCCCAGTCTTCACAGGCACCACAATAATCTTTGCAGAGAATCCATCGATCGTGGGTTCGAATTCCGGAGTCTCCCTGATTATGCTTCTTGTTTTGTCAGAACCATACCCGGACTTGTGGTTCCACCAAACTGGTAAACATTAGAGACCTGCATCACTTCGATCTTTTCTCCCGCCTCAAGTTGATATGTGATATAACTGAAATACTGTTCAAAGTGGTGTCAAACCCAAATCACTCACTCACTCACTCCCATCTTTTATCATGCATTCACTCTCTCCAGATTATTGGTGCTCGGCACCTGGTGAAGTCAGGGCGTGGCATTGCAAGTCCATTTGTTGAAATTGAAGTCATGGGAATAGAATGTGACAATCAGAAGTTCAAAACGGGAACTAAAGGTAAGATTGCTGATGTTGTGTTGACTATGGTTAGAGGTGGATCCAGGGGCAGTCGTTTAGCCTAGTGTTCGCTCATCATGCCGAAGACCCGGGTTCGATTCCCGACATGGGTACAATGTGTGAAGCCCATTTCTGGTGTCCCCTGCCATGATATTGCTGGAATATTGCTAAAAGCGGCGTTAAGAACATACTCTCTCACTCATTAGAGAGGGATCCATGTGAGGAGTCCAGCATAAGGTTCCCAGACACCTTTGTAGGTCGTAAGAGGCGACTAACGGGATTGGGTGGTCAAGCTCAAATGGCCCAAATGGATTGGCCCTGGTGACTTGGCTGATTGTGTGTCATCGTGTGGCACGGATCATTGGCTATATATGTCGTTCATGGGATTGTCTGATCCAGACGCGATTATTAACACACTGTTTCCATAAAGCTTGAATATTGCTGAGTGCGACATGAAACATCAAACAAACTAATTAGAGATAATCTTGCCACTGAAAGTTGTGTTGGAAAATGAAGTTGGAAGTCTGTGGTTTTTTTCCCTTACAGCCCAGAGCTATTTTGAAGATAAACCTATGGTTTCACAAACGAATTTAAACAAACAAATGTGATTTGCTCTCTTAGTCAGGGGGCGGTCAGGTAGCCTGGTGGTTAAAACATTTGCTTGTCATGCCAAAGACCCAGGTTCGATTCCTGGCATGGGTAAAATGTGTGAAGCCCATGTCTGGTTTCCTCTGTGGTGATAGTGCTGAAATATTGGTAAAGGGGAGAAAATATATACTCACTCATTCGCACACTCTTTTAGTCAGTTTTAATCAGGGTTTTCAGATCAAGTAGTAATGCCACACTTTGAATTTTCGGTCATCAATATATTATTTCATAACATTTTTGAAGTAGAGTATTTGAAATTATGGTCTAGCATTGATCAGTCTCATTATAATCAAATGTTAGTGCTAAACAAAGATTTGAGGGCATCCCATTACAGGTCAAAGGGCGTTCTGCCTCTGTGGTCTAGTGGTAGAGCGTCCGCCCGGAGAGCGGAAGGTCCAGGGTTCGATCCCCAGCCGCGTCATACCA
Organism: Haliotis cracherodii; assembly: GCF_022045235.1. Taxonomy (NCBI): domain Eukaryota; kingdom Metazoa; phylum Mollusca; class Gastropoda; order Lepetellida; family Haliotidae; genus Haliotis; species Haliotis cracherodii. The sequence continues at coordinate 35,935,128 of NW_027266265.1, forward strand.
AAAGACGTTAAAATATGGAACTTGTTGTCGTACCCAGTCTGTCGCTCAACATTAATGGGCTAAAACAAGGACTGTTTGGCTCGGTGTCAGTATACTGTGTCTGAGTGGGGTATTCATGTTAAATTACAGTATGGTATCTCAGTGAGCTAGCACTATAAATCGGCATCAGTCCGGACTAGTACAAGCAGACGCACGTGCTGCATGCATGTCGCAATATAAGTGTAATAATCCTGGACATTAAACCCAATTTCACCTCACTAATGTCATATTATTAGATGGCCAAGATTGTATTGCAGTACTTCCTACCGGCTATGGGAAATCTGACAGAATCAGTCATACAGCCTGTACTAGTACTGTTGTACCCTGTGTCAACCTTTGTGAGCTCGCATGATTTTAAATCACCTCCAGGCTTTAACTTTGCCAATCCTGTAAGCAATGCTCTGAGTGGTCTGATGAAAGGTCATCCCGACCTGCAGTGAGAGATCCTCAAATCCACGTGTAGCTGTTGCACGCACTAGGATCAGATTTCACAATTCTAAAATGTCACAGTGCAATTGGTAACACTGGCAAGCTGACACTGTCTATGGACAGTCGCAAGGAATGTTAACTTTAGAGAAAGTGCTTGGTTACAAATCTGTTCTCACATATCAAATATCCTGTCGTTCTGCATGTACACTTGATTTGGCCATCTGCTTCTATGGCAACCAATCTGCCAGGGTAGGAAAATGTAGAATTTTCTCTACTGAAACTAATGACAAGCTGCTGTTTCATGGCAGTGCTGTATGGTGTCAGGCAATAAATACCTACTGTTTTGGGGCGGTCGGGCAGCCTCTTGGTTAAAGTGTTCGCTCATCGCGACGAAGACCCGGGTTCGATTCCAAACATGGGTACAATGTGTGAAGCCCATTTCTGGTGTCCCCTGCCGTGGTGTTGCTGGAATATTGCTAAAAGCGGCATAAAACCAAACTCACTCACTTACTGTTTTATGCAAATAGTGTGCAGGTGACACGCTTACCTTTTTGTGAACACCTGGAGTCATCACTGGTACTTAGTGTTCATAGCTATTTTGGCCTTTTTGCCAAATTGAATCTGTTTCGTCAGATAATGTTGCTTTAGACTGGCTTTCCTCTTGCATTTACAAATTTTATTTGTAATTTTCCTCTTGCATTGACAAATTATGTTGTTACCAAGTACATACATTCCAACTAAAAACTGTTAGGTTATTTGAAAAGTATGTTGCTGAAAATGTGTTAGATTTTTAGTGAGAGACTGATTGTGCCATATTGATGTTCTGTTTGTTTCAGTTGACAATGGTTTGAATCCGGTGTGGAATGAGGGATGTATGTTTGACATCTATTGCCCCGAGATGGCCATTATCAGGTTCGCTGTCATGGATGAAGACATCTTTGGAGACCCCAACTTCCTTGGTCAGGCCACCTTCCCTGTACCAGGCATTCGCTCAGGTCAGACACAGAAAGAGATGGGTGACGTCACTCCGTCAGACATGAGAGGGTGGGGTAATGTCACTCAGGTCAGACATGAGAGGGGGGGATGACGTCACTCCGGTCAGACACAGAAAGGTGGGTGACGTCACTCCGGTCAGACATGAGAGGATGGGGCGCCGTGACTCAGGTCAGACATTAGAGGGAGGGGTGCCGTGACTCAGGTCAGACATGAGAGGGAGGGGTGCCGTGACTCAGGTCAGACACAGAAAGGTGGGTGACGTCACTCCGGTCAGACATGAGAGGGAGGGGTGACGTCACTAAGGTCAGACATGAGAGGGAGGGGTCACGTCACTCATGTCAGACATGAGAGGGAGGAGTGACATGACTCAGGTCAGACATGAGAGGGAGGGGTCACGTCACTCAGGTCAGACACGAGAGTGTGGGTGACATCACTCATGTCAGACATGAGAGGGAGGGGTGACGTCACTCAGGTCAGACATGAGAGGGAGGGGTCACGTCACTCAGGTCAGACAGAGGGTCGGTGAAATCACTCAGGTCAGACATGAAAGTGTGGGTGACATCACTCAGGTCAGACATGAGATTGTTGGGTGACGTCACTCAGGTCAGACATGAGAGGGTGGGGGTGACGTCACTCAGATCAGACATGAGAGGGTGGGATGACGTCACTTAGGTCAGACATGAGAGTGTGGGGTGACGTCACTCAGGTCAGACATGAGAGTGTGGGATGACGTCACTTAGGTCAGACATGAGATTGTTGGGTGACGTGACTCAGGTCAGACATGAGAGGGAGGAGTGACGTCACTCAGGTCAAACACGAGAGGGTGGGGGTGACGTCACTCAGGTCAGACATGAGAGGGTGGGATGACGTCACTTAGGTCAGACATGAGAGTGTGGGGTGACGTCACTCAGGTCAGACATGAGAGTGTGGGATGACGTCACTTAGGTCAGACATGAGAGGGTGGGGATGACATTCAGGTCAGACATGAGAGTGGGGTGACGTCACTCAGGTCAGACATGAGAGGGTGGGGGTGACATCACTCAGATCAGACATGAGAGGGAGGGGTGACGTCACTCAGGTCAGACATGAGAGGTTGGGGGTGACGTCACTCAGATCAGACATGAGAATGTGGGGTGACGTCACTCAGGTCAGACATGAGAGGGTGGGGGTGACGTCACTCAGGTCAGACATGAGAGGGAGGGGTGACGTCACTCAGGTCAAACATGAGAGGGAGGGGTGACGTCACTCAGATCAGACATGAGAGGGTGGGAGTGACGTCACTCAGGTCAAACATGAGAGTGTGGGATGACGTCACTTTGGTCAGACATGAGAGGGTGGGGTGACGTCACTCAGATCAGACATGAGACGGAGGGGTGACGTCACTCAGATCAGACATGAGAGGGTGGGAGTGACGTCACTCAGGTCAGACATGAGAGTGTGGGATGACGTCACTTTGGTCAGACATGAGAGGGTGGGGTGACGTCACTCAGATCAGACATGAGAGGGAGGGGTGACGTCACTCAGATCAGACATGAGAGGGAGGGGTGACGTCACTCAGATCAGACATGAGAGGGTTGGGGACGTGACTCAGGTCAAACATGAGAGGGAGGGGTGACGTCGAGTACTCAAGTCAGACACGAGAGTGTGGGTGACATCACTCGGGTCAGACATGAGATGGAGGAGTGACGTCACTCAGGTCAGACATGAGAGGAAGGGGTGACGTCACTCAGGTCAAACATAAGAGGGAGGGGTGACGTCGAGTACTCAAGTCAGACATGAGAGTGTGGGTGACATCACTCGTGTCAGACATTAGAGTGAGGAGAATTGTTTTGATTGAGTTTATGTTTCTTGGCATTCTGCTTACAAGGAGTGTTCAGTTGTCATGGAGGCATCCATTGTACGTCATGAACATAACATAAAAAGATTGCGTGACATAACATGACCAGTACACAGTGCACAGTAAAATTTATGTTTAAATGGACAAATTTGACTTCAAATACTCAATAACACTAAGCTTTAAAAAACATGGTGTTCGTCAAGTAAATTGGTTGTTGTCTTGGCAGGTTACCGTAGCATTCCTCTGAAGAATGGCTACAGTGAAGAACTGGAACTGGCATCACTGATGGTCAGCATCGACATGAGGAACCCCAAGGTCAGTCACGGCTTGTAGACAACACTTACTCTCTCTCTCACCCACCAGCCTGCCCACCCACCTCACTCACTCACTCACTCACTCACCCACCAGCCTGCCCACCCGCCTCACTCACTCACTCACTCACTCACCCACCAGCCTGCCCACCCGCCTCACTCACTCACTCACTCACTCACCCACCAGCCTGCCCACCCGCCTCACTCACTCACTCACTCACTCACCCACCAGCCTGCCCACCCGCCTCACTCACTCACTCACTCACTCACCCACCAGCCTGCCCACCCGCCTCACTCACTCACTCACTCACTCACCCACCAGCCTGCCCACCCGCCTCACTCACTCACTCCAGTTGTATTCCAGTCTGCAGTTTTAGCCACTTGTCCAAAGCCAGAGTAATATTTCTTCTGGTGTAAATATAGTAAAGTCTATCATAATTCTGAAAATAATGCCAAAACACAATTTCGGATAACACAAGATAATAGAAGAAAATGAACAAACTACACACAACCCAAACATAATACCCATGTTCTCAATACATTGACATGATGTCTTCGCAGCACCATTTGAGTATATTGCCTGAAGCCCATATTTGGTGCTCTCCGCCATAATATTGCTTGTGTAATGGTGAAAGCAGCATATAGACCTATTCCCTCATTCACTTATATGTCCCTCCACCCACACCCTTGTAGATATCCTAGATGTATCCCTGTAATGTGTCAAGTACCTATTGTAAAGACACCACCTCCGTGGTCTAGTGGCATAGTGTCTCCCCGGAGACCCGACCATGCCATACTGAAAGACGTTAATAGATGGTACTTCTGGCTAACCTGCGCCCGGATTTGAGTGGCTAAAACAAGGACTGGTCGGCTCAGAGTCAGTATCCTGTGTCTGAGTGGGATATTCATGTTAAACTGTGGCATGGTATGTCAATGGGCTGGCACTATAAAACTGGCATTAGTCTGGATTAGTACAAGCAGCCACACACACATATGTGCATGCCTGTCACTATATAAGTGCAATAATGTTGGACGCTACGCTAACCCCATTACACCTCACCTCACTTATTGTGACGACTGCTCATGGCCTGTGACGCATGTGTTGCAGGAGGGTGAGGAGAGCGACATCTATGCCTCCATCCAGCAGCTGTGTGATGAGTCTGACAACCTGGAGGCTGTGATCGAGGACCTGGACCAGCGCGGGGACAAGGAGTCGGCCAACATCAAGCGGGTTGAGCTGGAGGAGACGCAGGGGCTGCTGCTGGCCAAGAGAGAGGAGCGGAGGATGAGGAAGTAAGTCATCCCTGGGCGGAGGATTGGGGGAGGGGGAGAGTTGTTGGGATGATAGGTCCTTGGCAACATAAGCTTGTTGCATGAGCTGACTTCAGTGAATGCCAGGTTAGAATTGGTCCTCAGTAACCTATTCTTCTTGCAAGAGTTACATGTTGGTTACCCTGGTGGAAAAAGATCCTAGCATGTTTGTTGTATGGGTTTTACCAAAGTGGTAAACATCTAAGACCTGCATCAATTCATGCTTTCCTACCATGTGATGTGAATGAAATACTATTCAAAGCATTGTTAAACCAATCTCACTCACTCAGTCATGTTTTAAATGATTTCTTGATTATTTGTGACTTTAAGTAATGACTCACTCACTCACTCACTCACTGTTGATTATTCAGTAAGTCACTGGTTTGCCTGTCTCAATTATTTACAGGCCTCCATGATACATTGGGATCATTTAATTATACATGGACAATTTATCATGGTGTGTTTGGGGGCGGTGTGGTAGCCTAGTGGTTAAAGCGTTCACTCGTCACGCCGAAGACCTGGGTTATTCCCCACATGGATACAATGTGTGAAGCCCATTTCTGGTGTCCCCTGCTGTGATATTGCTGGAATATTGCTAAAAGTGGCATTAAACAATAGTCACCCACCCACTCACTCTCTCACTCACTCATTGTGTGTTTGTGATTCCAGATCTGCCATCAGACATCAGATCATCTACAGACGCCAGTCAAACAACTGAAGGAAGCTGCTAATAGTTGTTGGACCACAGGAACCACAGATGTGTACAGCGTTCCGATGAGGATGCAGAGATACGTCCTGTATATATGGGTCAATCAGTTATGTCCATTTAATATGATATAGTATTCCGTGTGCAGAATATCCCACTTTGATGCCTCAAGTGTTCCTTACTGATGAAGTTCATAACAATGTCATATGACCAGAGTGATACACATGCATGTTTGGGGCTGATGTTCCAAGTTAGATTGGCCCAGGTCATGGATGGAACATGCAATTTCAAGGCTGTTGGAGTGAAAGAAGCTCCAAGACAGCAAGCGTCCGGTATGACCTTTTCACAGCCTGCCTTAGACCGAGAAGAAAGAAACAAGGAGAGCTTGTATGTGTGGCCAGGCCAGACCAGACCAGGTAACAAATATGTGATCTGGTTATGTTTTCAAATTAGATAAAATGGCCGACACATTGTGTTGAGATTGTGTTCAGGGATGTGAAGCATCTTCACCTGTTGCGTCTGATGTTAATAATAGGTCGGTGTCTTTGGTCAGATAAGCTGACATTTGTTTTATTTGAAAGTTTTTTTGGTAGCTCAACACATCAGGAACAAATTGCACAAAGCGATATTAGCTAAGAGTTACGATCACCATAGCGCTAAGATCACTTTGTGCAAGTGGGCCCAGGAGCTGGTTGATCTTTCTGATATGTTTTGTCTCTTATGTGTTTGCTTTTTTGGATCCTGGATGGTATTGATGGAAGAGGGTTAAGAGTAGTTAGATCGCCTCATCAGTCACAACAACCATGTTACCGGAGACATGAACAATAATGAGATTTTTTCTGTATGAGATTCAGAAGTATCAATTTGTCAAATGTAAACTGGTTCGTCAAACTGGTCAGTTTTATTATTTGACCGTAAACTGATCTTAACATGTGCATTCTTAGGCAACACCTTTGAGAACTGAATTTGAACTGAATAATTTTCTCAGTTTGTATGTACCCCGAGGCATGTCACGTAAGCATTGGTACCAAAAAATACATACATTGGCTCTGATGAAGTGTGATCCAACTGAACCGATTAAGCATTAAGAAACTAAAAGTCCCATGAACTGGACATCCCAGTTGAGCACAGTTTGGTTGTGTTTTGCAGCATGGAAGTCGATAGTGGTCCATGGCGAGACCAACAGGGCACGATATCAATGTTAGCGTTACTTGTAAATTGTGTGACAATCCCTGTATTAAAGTCCATGCTTATTACATGATAGAGATATCAAATGTTGGTCATATGAAACAATAGACTCCAATGACAAAGTCAGACTCTTTGAGATTGTTTACAGATTTTCCTGACCCCAAAATTATGAAAGTGAATATTTATGAACTTTTTTCGATTCCTTGAAAAGGAAAAGTTACATGATTAAAGTTTTAAAAATCTGTACATTAAAAGATTAAATTTCAAGACCATCAAACTTAACTAACGCTGCTCGCATGGAAAAATCTGAAATATTTGTGTTATATTTTTCCCATTTCCTGACCAGGATTATTCACACACAAAAAAACAATGTAAACCAAGATGAAAGTTTGGTCTAATGTTTTCTCACATCTGTGTTCATGAATAAGCAAGGCCTGGTGTAGTTAGATGACCTTTTTACACAAGCCTGTCTTTTCATTATTTTTGATATGCTTAAAGCTGTTGATGCGAATAGATGACATTTTGGGGACACAGCTTAAGGCAGTATTTGCACATGAAAAGCTGATTGTTTCAAACTTAAATGTTATGTGGAAATGATACCGAGTGAAAACTATAAGTATTACTTCATATAATCACTTCACAGTAAGGTCCAAGCTTCTCATACGTGTCACAGCTGAGGTTACTTATATTTTCATCCACATTTGACCAAAATGTGAGGTGCGAGGCCATAAGGTTTTGTATTTTTGTTGACTACATCTGTCACATTAACTGTTGGGGTATGTGATTCACGGGAAGTTCAGATGTTTGACTGTTGCCTGTGTAATTCATCATGCTTAAAAAAGATGGAGGACAAACACCACAACTTTTTAGCCGTTGATAGTGAGCTGAGTTAGAATGAAAATCAAATAATTAATTCTTATTACCTAAGTGCTCAATTGTCATGATTTGTGGTTTCAGAATATTCATTTTGCAAGTAACGTTTGAGTTACTCATTGTATGATGTTAGGGTCCATAGCACTGTTGAGCCCAACTGTGATGTTTAAACGCGTTGCATCTCTGTATGTTGTTCAAGGCCATTTCAAGGTCAACAGATCCTCAAGCTGCCATAATTTTCGATAATTTGCCAAACAATTGTCATTGTTGTTTCAGTGTTATGTTATGAGTTTGGTAGTTTCCGTAACTAGGATGTTTGGTCCAGATGTTGCCTCAGTGTGTTGCTATGTAAGTGATGTGGTGTGGCAGTGTGTTGTTAGCTGACTGTACTTTACTTTCTCGTGGCTTCCAGCGGTATTTAGCATCTTACTAACGTTGTGTGAAGAACTACAAAACAAGTCGTTGAGTTTGGATTGAGGGGTATAGACACAGCCCTTTCTGGACATATTGGACAGTATTAATTCAATACTTTATCAAGAATTCAGTATCTTAACTCATCAATATGATTGTGTTTTTATAATGATTCAGAAGGCAGTATGTTGGTTATTTGATTCAAACCATGGTTACAGTGTGTGATGCATAGTGAAACCATGGTTACAGTGTGTGATACATAGTGAAACCATGGTTACAGTGTGTGATACATAGTGAAACCATGGTTACAGTGTGTGATGCATAGTGAAAACATGGTTACAGTGTGTGATACATAGTGAAACCATGGTTTCAGTGTGTGATGTATAGTGAAACCATGGTTACAATCTGTGATGCATAGTGCAACCATGGTTACAGTCTGTGCATAGTGAAACCATGGTTACAGTCTGTGCATAGTGAAACCATGGTTACAGTTTGTGATGCATAGTGATACCTTGGTAACCGTATAATGCATTTTGAAATCATTGGCCCTGTGTCTATGCCAAATCAATCTTAATTTGCCAATATTTTACAAACATTTGTAATCATTGTCTTCTCTGATATGGCTCCAGATTCCTCAAATGACCCTCTACATTGCTTCAGCTTTGCTATGCCAAATAGATATGTGTCATAAAATGCTCATAACATGCATAGGTGAATAAACATTGACATAAATATCTGAAAAGAGACCCTTCAACATAACAATAACTGAAAATAAGACAGACTTCCTATAAATGTTGCAGTGGAAACAATCTCTGGCAAGGATTCCCATACTAACATTGTTTGGCCTCATTCCAAAGCCAGATGATTGCGCTACGGCTGTTATTGAAGTAGTATTAGAGTTACGATCATTTTCGTTCCACGATCACTTTGTGGAACGGGGCCATGGTGACTTCTTACATGGTCCTTTCTGCCTTTCAGCAGAGACAGCCCAGTGCTCCAAGGCACTGCAGATACGTGCTAGGATTCGCTTATTGTTGGTAATAACAGATTTGTGCAGGTTATGATCCCTGGTTAGTCAGGTGGCTGTTTTCAAGTTTTTGACTATAAAAGCATCATGACCAGAAACGTGGTATAGCGTTTTCTCATGGCGGTCACGTGACCCCGTGTCATGAAAACACATAGCATTGGTCACAACCCTTGTGCCGTTAACACTTTCCAAGAAAGATTTCTGTCCTTAAACATAAGATCTTTGAAAGACAGGCAGCAGGTGTCTTGAAGTAGAATCGTACAGCAGCTGGTTCGGCTGATTGATCATTTCTCCAAATACAGACAAAACTGTACTGCAGGTTCCTCCTTCCTCCATGTTGTTTTGAAGTTTGTGCTAAGGTCAAGGTGGAAGTTGTTTTCATATCAGGTGATCCCAAGCCTGGGGTCCATGACCGACCACCTTTGGTCAAGTTTTTGAAAACTCAATTTCCTCCCTCTTTCTGACTGAAAAATATATGCTTTACAAAAAACATTGGGGATCATGAAATTTTGGAGGATATTTGTTTGTAGTGAGGACTATACCCACAATTTCATAAAAATAGCCCCGAAATTATTCATGATCCCTAACTCTTTTTGTTCAATATACCCTAATCTAATCAGCTCGTGGAAACATATGATAACACAGATTTGTAAAAAATTGTAATCGTAAAGTAAATTAATTGGGTCTCTTTTCAAATGAAATACCGTATTAGAGGTAATAAGCGCCCAGAGTACTCTCAAATTGAAATAGGGGATCTTATTAGAATATTATTTTGGTGATAAAAACAGAGTTGAAAGACCGTAAATTTCGTGGTTTATGCTGACAGACCTGAAATGTTTATATGCGAGGAGTATATTTTTCCAGAATTTAATTGCCCATAATTATGGGTGCATATAACACACGAGTGCGAATCATGTACAAATAAATAAGTCTTGTGTACATTGATCATTTGGAAGGGGTGCTAATTGGGATTGTTCACTAGCAAGTATATTAGCAAATATCGCTGTGGGCGCTTATTAGAGCGGGGCGCTTATCACTTCAAATACGGTAGTGGATGTTTAACAAAATCAAAAGAAGGTTGAAAGATAAGTTTCAGTTAATAATGAATCAAAATGTCCTGACATGATTCTTATGATTATGGTAGAGTACATTTTGAACATCAATTATTCTCGAGTTCATGTTTTGTCTCTCGAAAAAAGCATTAAATTGTATATGTTACTTCATGTGATAACCCGAGTCAGCAGTATTTTATTTTATCATAGTGATGTTTTTGTAATCTTTACATATTATGATATTGATGAATTTTGTGTTTTTGATGAGGTAGAATTTACGAATTTACGATTGTTCATATTGGTTGTTGAGATAATAAGACCCTTTCTCTTAGTTATAATCATGTAAGGGATTTACATATTGCAGCAAATAGATATATGATATTCAACACAAATTTTCACTTTTCTTTATTTATTGAACAAATACTTACTCTTAGTTGTTGTTACTGTTCACTGTTTCTTAGGAACTGTTTTCAGATTTGTGATGAGGTGTTTGCTAGCCAAGTGGTGAAAGAGTTAGTTCATAAAAACGAAGACAAGTTTTCAAATTGCCACATTGAAAGAATTTAATATTGCTAATGGTGTGAAATACACCACACACTAATAGAGTAGCCAAGTGGTTAAAACGTTTGCTCGGGTTCGATTCCCCACATGGGTACAATGTGTGAAGCCCATTTCTGGTGTCCCCCGCTATGATATTGCTGGAACATTACTAAAAGTGGCATAAATCTCTGTCTCAATGTTGTAAAGCTGGAAAAAGAAATAGACAGTTGTTTAAATGGAACCTGTTGATTGCATTAAATTGAAGTTATCACTGTTATTCCGCTTTGCATAAGTGTAGTAAATCAAGTTAAACTATGACCAATTTGAAAACAATCATTCATGAAACACCAATATTGTTTGTACATTCATTTCAGTTTCAAAAGTGGTGTTGAAACCTAAATATTATCCAGGGTGGTAAGAAGATGAAGGGTTATAACTCGCCAAGTCTTGGGACTAGCCTCATAATTCACATTGGACAGATATCCTGAAATTTTTGAGTACCAGAAGGTTATTCTCTCGTATTTTTCTTTGATATCCAAATAGGGCCAAAGGTCAGCAAAATAGCATTGTTATTTGATTGAAGTAAGACTATCATTCAAGTATTTTGGAGGAATTCTTTGTTGCTATGTATTCCTGAAGGTCCAGAGAGCTACAGATATTACACAGCCGTGAAGTGACCAGAAGTTTGGTATCTATACATGTATAAGTCTTAAGCTTGTATAGTCTGTGTAAAAGCATAATGTCTTTCACTATGATGCTTGATAAGGATGAAATACTATTTATCGTGCCATTTTTACAATTTTTGTAATCTGATTTTATAAGTATACTACTCAACTCTTGATAGGGATACTGGCATGTTTTATGTTATTAGAAGTCTCAGTCCCATTATTAAAGACATATCTTTTACTCCAGTCCATGAAGATGTGTCCCCCCTTCTACAGAGAGTAGTGGAAGGTGAACTTTCTGATCAGCTGAGTAAAGCGTTCACTTGATTTTTGTATCTCAAAAATGGACTTATATGACCAGTTCCACATGTAAATAATAACAGCAGCACCATTATGTTTTTGTGGATATTATATACACCTGGTCATTTCCTATAGCCATGGCACCTACACACAAGTGGGAGTACCATCGAGGAAATATTTTGAAACTGTGTTGGTTTTCTTTTGTTAAATGCACAATTTTCAAGACAAAAAGCCAAATCATTTTAGAAAGTTGATCTGATTGGATCAAGAACCACACATGTAGATTTGTCAGGCCAAGTTTGCTCATGGTTCAACTGTGACCTGTAGTCCTCAGATCTTCAAGCCGAGAGGTATCCTATTGCAGTCAAAGGTCTGGATTTCATAAGATTGTTCCATGGATATATTGAATAAAGTTTTTTTAACATTATCTCAAAGCTGTCAGCCACATTCATATTAAATATCCCTGTCTCACATTGAGTAGCATGTTTCACATCTGACTGTTCAGTAGTTTAAGTTATCTGTGCTCAGTGTGAAGTGATTAGATGCCCACTTAAACAATTATGATCGACGAGTTATATTGTTCTGTTTTCTCGGAAATATAAGATGCTTGAGATGTAATGACGTCCGTAAAATCTATCCAGGTAAAATATGTAATGTTGATTATTCCGTGTTAAAATCATTAATTATGTCTGAAAAAATGTGTTGTGAAATAAACTTGTTCAGCTCCTTTGTTCACCAAAAAAGACCTGTGTTTTGAAGCAATGATTGAAAACATATCCAGTAATCCCAGGCATATTTGCAGTTATATCTAGAACCAGAAGCAAAATGTTTCTTAAAATTTTACAAAGAACCAATACAAAGGTATAAGAATGTTTTGTAGATATTCTATTGATCAATACAACCAGAAGAAACTAATTCCGTTGTGAAACAGTATTTTTATCTTTTTTTCTTGTGGCCAAACGATTCTATTTGATATTTTATTTATAAATTATAGATCAACTTCTAATGAACATATTCTATTACAGCAAACATTAAAAACAAATTCCTTTGTCAAAAGTACATGTAATTATGAAATATAAATTCAACAAATATTCAATGTTGGTATATTTTGGCACCATTTGGGTCATAAGATACACCATATTATTTTTCATGGCAACCATTATAGTTACAAGACATAATGTACCGTATTCGACGTAATAAGCGCCCCGCTCTAATAAGCGCCCGGGGCGATATTTACAAATTATATTGGGTAGGATACAATCACAAAAAGCACCCCTTCCGATTGATTATTGTAAGACTTATTTATTCGTGTATAATACGCACTCGTGTGTTATATGCATCCTTAATTATGGGCAATTAAATCCTGGAAAAATATATCTGTCGTATATAAACATTTCAGGCTGTCAGCATAAACCATGAAATTTACGATCTTTCAACTGTTTTTTTTTCCACCAAAATATTATTTTAATAAGAGCCCCTTATTTCTAATTTTGAGAGCGCCCTGGGCACTTATTACGTCGAATATGGTAATGATAACGTAAGCCATTTTTCTTCTGACAAGTCATAATACTTTCACAATTGTTTCACAGTTCAGAAGCACTGGAGCAAAGCTTGAGATTGTACGGTGGACATATTTCTGTTTGTGGTATATAAAGTTTGTACAGTGTGTAAATAACTTGTTTTCCACATTTCATGTAAATAACACTAGTGCTGATTTCCACAAGAAGTTTATTGAATAGTTTTTAATAGATGTGTTTTTTTATTGATTATTTTTATATTACTGATTAAATGCAATCTCAACTCCTTTACTCAGATACTGCATGTACATCCGAGGTCATCTCCATTGGAGTATGCATCAGATAAACTTTCTTATCAACCAATCAGTGGTCATGATTCCAAATTTTGTTTGTTGTTTAACGCCGCACTTAGCAAATTCGAGCTATATGATGGCAGTCTGTAAATAATGGAGTCTGGACCAGACCATCCAGTGATTGACATCATGAGCATCGATCCACACAATTGGGATACGATGACATGCATCAATCAAGTAAGCAAGCCTGACACCCTTTTCCGGTTAGTCGCCAAAATCCCCATTTACAGTAAGCATGGGTTGCTGAAGACCAATTCTACCCTGGATCTTCACAGGTCACAGGTCTTGTGTTCTGTGTAGGATTTCTTGAGTTTAGATCTAAAATTTTGAATCGAAAGAACTGAAGCCAAATCGTTTTACAAAAGCTGACATTTGATTGGCACAAAATCATAACCATCCTTCATTTAGATTGGAAGATGTTAGCCTGATGTGTCCTTCTATGGAGGTTTCATCAGAGTTTCATGCAGAGAGGTATCATGTCAGAGAAACGGATCAATTTGATTGAGATTGTGAATAATAGCAACTGTACAGCTGTTGATGAATCCATCAACAAATCAACTTTGAATGTTTAATATGTTAACACATGGTCACAGATTTTTTGGGGCATTTCGGTTATCTCAGTCATGCCAAACGTTTGCAGTTGCTGCCTCAATTATTTGTCCTTTTTCTACACAATTATGCATAGTTCATTTTGAAGATATATATATATTATAAGGGTAATGCTCTTTTTCAAGGCATTATCATTTGCAGAAGCCCGAGGTTTTCCATTAACTGCCCGACGAAGGAGGGCAGTTGAAAAGACTGAAGGCTTCTGCAAATGATAAGGCCCTGAAAAAGAGCGTTACCGTTATTATAGCTAAAATGGATGGAATTTGTTATCAAATAAAAAGAAACAACAACATCGGTTTTAAAACATTTACTGCAATCAACACGAATGTCACTGACCACATTTTACAAATATTTACTTATTTCTGATCATGTGCGGGCGTTCTAATGATAATTCTATCCATTTTAGCTATATATATATATATATATATATCAATGTCTAGTTTATTGTTGTCATTTAGGAAAAAGAGACGTGATGTACTGGTGTTTCTTTTTGTAAATATGATAGATGATTAAACATAATTAATCATAATTAATTTACAGAATGGAGAATGTCAACCTCGATTGCAGCATAACATATGACTTGGTTTGCAGGTATTAATTATTTTGCATGCTAAGACTTTGGCATGTATTGGTAAATAAGGTAATCTTTATGTTCTGTCAAGGTCATCATCAGATTCTTTACTCTGATAAGACATCTTTCTGAGTGAAGATCTGACAAATCATCCATAGGATTGAGCGATTAAGACATTCAGAGCTGCACATCAGATCTCTGTACCCGGTATCTTGAATAAAACAATAAATGGGCAGTTCCTAATGGAAATAATAAAAGCAATGCTATATATTACATATGCAGGGTTTCCTCTCTTAAATATTTTAGAATCAAGGTGGTAAGGAAATGAAACCAAATTGATTTAGAAGATGACAACAGATTTGCTCAATCAGATTGTAATCAGATTGGGAGGTCAAAGTTCACTCAAAGTTCACTTGAAGCAAGTCTTAAGTGAATGGGTGAGTCTGAGGTCTATAAAGTTGCTCCAAATACAGATTTGTGTCCCTATTCTGTCAGGAGTTCTGATTGTGGGTTTGAATCCCAGATTCTTCCAGATTATGATCTTTGGTTTGTCAGCACCATTCTCATGGGTTTCAACAAATGGTACCTGCTCCACTTCAGGATTTCCGAACACCTTAAGCTGACACAATACGATGAAACTGAAATGCTGGTCAAAGTGACCCTGTCTCTCACATTACACGTCAACTTTTACAAAGGAAATATGCTGTTTGTCTTGGTTGTCAATATGATTGTACCAATGTATCCATAAGAAATCAGTATTAGCTGGTATTAGCAGAATGCAGTCTTGACAAAAAAAGAGATTTTGTTGTTTATTTGCATCTAATGTATTTGTATCCTTTTTTCGTCCTAAAACCGTTCAGCTCTTTGTGGTATTGATCATAGCCGAACTCATACTAAGTCAGGGAGATACTTTTCTCTATCTTTTTCATGTCAAGAAATTGTTTCAATTGTGATAACTGATGACTGATATTATACTGACATGAAATAGCTTACATTACAAATTGCAATAGATTCACTAATCTTGAGGTATTGATTGTCAAATCTTATGTAGTTTCAGCAGTTGTCAGTTTGTAGATGGTAATCGTTTTGTGGTCCAAACCATAATTAAGGTTTACACGTTCCTGGAACCACACAGTAATTTATTAATTTATATAAGGCATTTAATTTCTTTTTCAAATTTCATTTATAAAATATTTTTAACCAACAAATAAGTTACAAGGCCTTATGTTTGTTTATGTTTTCAAGAAAAAATTATCCAAATCCTTTCATTAATCACATGAAATCTGAACTAAAAGCTGAGTCAATTCCGACTATATCAGCAACCATCACAAAGTCATGCAAAGGCAAGTCAATTGTTCAGCTGAAAAATATGGGAACATATGGTACCATTCATAATTGGGAATTGCATCATATCGGTCACTATTTATCAAATTTGTATTTGTCAACACATAGCTTTAATGAATCAGGAGCAGTGAAAGTTGTTGAGGCATCAATAATACACATTTATTGAAAAATACTGGCATACAGGTTTCTATTCAATCTAAAAAAAGGACCAAATTTATGTATTTTTCCATTTTTAAGGGGACAGAATTGTATTTTTCAGAAAATTAACATAACACACATCAAATATGTCGGTCCCACATTCATATCGATATTGGCTAAAGGACCACATTTAAAGTAGTTTTTCTCATCACTTTCTGAAATGTGGATATTTTCGATTTGGATAAAACTCGCATTGTGTCAAACTGGACCAAGTTCAATATGCAAATTATCTGGGTGTTTTTTATGAGTTGATGAGATGGAAGATTATATTTTATGGCCTTACAAAGATTTGATAATAATGTCAGTACTATTGGTTGAATTGTCACAAGGAATATTGTGGTTGGAAACTTCCTCCAAAATCAAAAACTGGACACATGACTTTCTACCAACGAAACAGATTGACATACTACACAGTATATTTGATAGGCATTGAGGGACCAGGCTCCCTCCTCATCAGTCAAGCAGCAGCTTGATTTGGACCTGAAGAAATTCTACAAATACTCATGTGAACTAAAATTGTCTATGAAATGGTGTGGTATCTGTGCTATCTGAGATTGCGTCACAATATTTTATGGAGAAATATGTTTATGCATTAAGTTTTCATGTTGAGAGACTATAACTACTAGAAATGCTGTTTTGAAGATTAATAAGTTTGGTGACTTAAATGTGTAGATTTGGTTCCATATATTTCCTCTTATCAATGGTAAGAAATGTTCACAAGTATTTTACAATTGTCACATATGTACTATATATATGTATATTATGAATTATGAATGTTTATACATGCAACCAATATTAATAAATAAAATCAATAATTGATCCCAAACCACTTGTTAATTACAAAACGATCTCAAAAGATTTTAAGGACAAATTTTACGTGCATGACAAACATAAAGTGTAAAATGATTTCTAAAGCCACTGCTGTTTGTGTGTATGTTGTACACATGGCTGATAATTTAATATTAATGTCTAGGATTTTGATTAATAACTGTTATGAGGTAACATTTTTAAAGAATTTGAAGACGTTTTTGTCTCTTTACTTTGCAAAGCAATCCTAACGCATGGGGACTACAAGTTGTTCTGTTTGAGATTCATGTACATCACATATTGTCAAAATAACAATTATAGTCACAGGTTATTAAAGATCTATATTAACTTCTTACCAAACTACATTGTTTATAAATTACACGATGATTATTGTTGAAAAATAAAGTATTTGTGCATAATGAAAACCGCTTAGTTGTACTGTGTTTTTGTCGAGGCGAGGTTGTGATAAATGATCAGATGATTACAGTATGTGACGTGACTATATGACTGGTGCCCACAGTATTACTCAAGGCATCAGCTAATGACACAGGGACGTGACCGCCTCCGTGATCTAGTGGATAGTGGTCTTGTGGATAGAGCATTTGCCGAAGGTCGGGGTTTCGATCCCCGGCCGCGTCATACCAAAAGACGTTAAGAGATGGTACTTGTTAACCTGCCTCGCGCTTGGGCATTTAATTAATGAATCTTTATCCATCTCGGGCGTATTGTCATTGCAGAAATCTCTTTGTCTCAATACTACTCCGATAAGCATTTAGACCCACAGTGGGTTTCACCAAAGTCGTAAACATCCAAGACCTGCATCACTTTGGCTTTCCTGCCACTTCAAGCTGACAGGCCTTGATATAACTGGAATACTGTTCAAAGTGGAGTTGAACACACTCACTCATTCACTGTCATGTGATTCAAAAAATGAACTCATCGGACTGCATATATGTATACCCTTGCTTGTCGTCTATAAGAGACGACTAAATGGATCGGGTAGTCGGACTCGGTGACTTTGTTAATTCGGTCTTTAGCAACCAATGCTTGCCGTATTGGGCGATCATGCTTGCCGTAAGAGGCGACTAACGGGATCGGGTGGTCAGACTCGCTGATGCATGACGTATTATCCCAATTGCGTGGATCGATGCTCATGATTCCAATCACTGGATTGTCTGTTCCTGACTCCATTATTTACAGACCGCCGTCATATTGCTGAGTTTGGCTTTAAACAACAAACAAACAAACGAAACATCACTCAGTTAGCTTAAAGCTGATATGGAATGTAACCAAGTACTGACTTGAACCACATGGCCTTTTCAGTGCACGGTTGAAAGCATGTCGAAGCTGTCACATTGAGTACATGCACAGACATCTCGTCGCGACTGCTGCTTGTAATTAAGTATTGGCTTCGTTTCATCTACATGTCATGCAGTCCATGCTTGGTGAATTGCTCTTCTCGGAGGCGACTATGCTTACGGGATCGCGTGGTCAGATTCGATTCTAGACTCGATTATGTACAGACCGCCGTCATATAGCTGGAATATTGTTGAGTGCGGCGTTATGCAACAAACAAAACAAACGAAGCTCATCTCGGGTACACAGATGGTCCGCCCAGTGCGTCTTGTCACAACTACGTGAGGACCGCCTCCGTGGTTTAGAGGTAGAGCGTCCTCCCGGAGAGCGGAATGTGCGGGGTTCGATCCCCGGCCGCGTCATACCAAAAGACGTTAAAAGATGGTACTTGTTGTTACCCTGTCTGGCGCTCGGCATTAAGGGGTTAAAACAAGGACTGGTCGGTTCGGAGTCAGTATACTGTGTGGGGTATTCATGTCAAACTGCGGCATGGTATCTCAGTGAGCTAGCACTATAAATCGACATCAGTCCGGACTAGTACAAGCAGCCACACACACACGTGCATGAACGTCGCTATATAAGCGCAATAATTTTGGACGCGACGTTAAACCCAATTTCACCTCACAACTGCGTGATGGAGTACTTGGGGAAGACACGACATGGCTGTCTGGTGCAACCGACAATCTTTGCACGAACTTCCAAACCATATCTTCGCAATGTCAACAGCAGGACAGACAAATGAATTGTTGTGGTGGTGGGGATAGGGTAGTGGTGTTACTTGTACAAGCTGTCCTGAGTCCCATTCCACAAAGCGATCTTAGCGCTGAGGTGATCGTAGCTGCAATAAATACACAATGCCATTTTAGAAAGTGGTCAAATGTTACAAATGTTACCCAAAGAAGTATGAGAATCTGTACTTTACTCAAAAAGTGTTATTCCAAATAAAATTTGTTACATTTGACCACTTTCTAAAATGGCATTGTGTTGTTCATAGCTTTCGGCCATGGGAGCCGTGCCAATTTACACGTGTCAGAGGGGTACACAATTGTGATCTAGACTACCAGTTGTCGGACTTTCATTTTTGTGGAAGCCTCGGTGGCTGGGTTAGATCGCTGACTTTGCGTGCTGGCGATTAGGTACCTCACTCTGGCAGTGTGGGTTTGAATCCCGGACGGGACTCCACCCAAAAACAGTATGAAAATCTGTGCTTTACTCAGAAAGTGTTATCCCAAATGTAACATTTGTAACTGCTAAACATTAACATGGGCTTATAATCGTCGTAGCACTAAGATCGCTTTGTGGAACGCAGGACTCAGAAATATTCGACCTACGAAGGTCTGTAAATAATTGGACCAGACAATCCAGTGATTGACATCATGAGCATCGATCCACGCAATTGAAATACGATGACATGCATCAGCCAAGTCAGCGTGCCTGACCATCCGATCCGTTAGTCGTCTTTTAGGGCAAGAATGGGACCCATGATGAATCCGGGTAGAGAATTTGTCTTCAGCAACCCATGCTTTCTCTAAGAGCCGACCGATCGCATTCGTAGATGGATGCTCAATGAGGTCAATCACTGGATTATGTGGTCAAGACTGAATTATTTACAGACCGCCGTCATATAGCTGAGTGCGGCGTTAAACAACAAACAAAAACAATGCAAGAATCGGTTGCTAAAGACGTATTCCAACACGGATCTTCACGGGTCCAGACCAGGGCAGAATCCTTTGAGACACCAGCAAAGGTGTAGGTGAAGTTGACATAATACTCAGACTGAATTAAGCTGATAATGATTTCGACTTAATTCTTTTGCTGGCTTTTGAATTGAGATCAGAACAAAGTGCAGGTTTCAGAAAAAGCCCAAGAGCAGTATCTTATTGAGAAAAAAGAATCTGGGCTGAACTTTGCATCTCCATGCTGTAACGCATGTTTCTGAACAACGGGGGCCACAGGGGCAGGATACGCTGACCTTTTCACAAATACCTGGTATCATCACTAATTGATAGTGATTCATAAACGGTGTCCTCCCATCTGTCAGACACCCAACTTGTTAGACACTTTTAGTTGTGGTTAATTGATTACTAATCCCATGCCTGTTACCTACGGTTTAAGTGGACTAATCCCATGCCTGTTACCTACGGTTTAAATGGACTCAGCCCTTTCTTCACCCAAGGAAAGAACACCAGAAAGTGTTACTCATATGTTTATTTACAACACTATCAATTCAAATGACATGAGTCATATCAACAAAATTACATCATTGACAGCACTATCGATTGAAATCGGGAGCGTCCTCTCAACACTAAAACTCTTGTACACTCGCTACCTCGGAGGAGGGGCTGCACCAAAGTTAATCTGAGAAATCTTGAGAGTATCGGCCTTTTCAATTCTCTTCAAAATATCCCCAAGTCGGTAAACGTTTGGATGTCGGGACGACAGAGAACTATTCCAACGGCTGTTGAAACCCTCAAAGTTGATGTTAGTCCTAGCTCCGAAGGTGGCGTGATGGTTCCACATCAGGATCGGTAAAAGGGAGTCGTCGTCAACCCAAGTCGTAACCATGTAGTCATTGAAGTCATTGGCACCGGGCACAGCAGGGCAGACATTCCTAAACCCAGATATCCTGAACCTGACGCAAGGGAACAAGGGGCAGGACACGCGCGTCGGATCTGTTGCTCGACTCGTTGCTCGAAGTTTTGGGTAGAAGAGTGAGTGAGTGAGTGAGTTGGGTTTAACGCCGCTTTTAACAGTATTCCAGTTATATCGCGGCGTGTCAGCTTAATGTGGGAGGAAAGCCCGAAGTGATACAGGTCTCAGACGTTTACCACTTCTGTGAAACCCACGAGCACGGGTATGGTGCTGACAAACCTAGAAACATAATCCAGGCGAACCGGGACTCGAACCCACAATCATAGGTTTCTGGCGTGTCCAAGGGACGCAACTCTGCACAGCGAATCGCGGCGCCTTAGACGACTGGGCCACCCGTGCCCCCTTTGGGTAGAAGAAGCACCCTTTGATGTCAGCAGCGGGTTTCTGCTTTCAGTAGAGATTTCTTGTGAATATGGAAAGGGTGTTGACGCTTTTACATATTATGGGAAAAAAAGTCGCGTGTGTTATTATTAGGTGTTATGCTATTAAACAATTGTTTACAGGAAGGTGTTATAAAGCTGTAATAATAACATAAGAAAAACATACCTAAAGAATCCTTGATAATGATACATTGTAATTCAGAATTGAAGCCATATGACACAAGCAGTATGGCGTCGAATGTCACCAGCTTGGATTGAGGTGTTTGTACCAATGGTCGTGTTTTGTTGGTGCCATATTACGCTTCGACAAAGGTCAACTTATGTCGATAAATTACTGCCCGATAGTTCAACTCAGATTCGTGTAGCTAGATGGGTGGGAATGGATAGATAGATAATTGATGTGTGATGAATAGACATATAGGTTGCAGATTGGATGATTAAATGAATGGATTGTTAGATGCAGTGGATAGATGGATAGACGATGGACAGACAGGCAGATTTATTCAGTATAAGGCCTTTATCCCAAAATATAGACAGATTTAATATTTATGCGTATGTATTTACAAACATGTATCCTATTTTCAGATTCTTTCTTTTTTTAAATTTCTAGCATTCATAAGTTTATAGTTCTTGTCCCAATTCTTTATAAATACCGCAAACAAATAACACACGGAATTTATCTTGAAAATAGGAAATGCCCCTTGATGTGCAATATGGACATATTTTTTTAATTTTTATTCAGTTCCAGCATATCTACCAGTTTCAACTGCAATATTATAATTACAACATCCGAACGTAGAGATACCAATTCTTAAATGTGTTATAAAATATCACTACAAGGGTATCTTTCATCATTTAATTTGTTGGTTTGTTGGTTTACGCCGCACTCAGCAATATTCCAGTTATATGACTGTATATAATCAGTTCTGGACCAGACAATCCAGTGATTGATATCATGAACATCGATCCACGCAATTGGGATACGATGACGTGCTTCAACCAAGTCAGCGAGCCCGACCACCCGATCCCGTTAGTCGCCTCTTACGACAAGCATAGCCACCTTTTACGGCAAGCATGGGTTGCTGTAGACCTATTCTACCCCGGATCTTTCAACATTTAACAAAGTCTTGTATTCTCTACTAAATACACACTTTGAAGATTCATTAACTGATGAATACCATGACTGTTTTAAATCATCACCTGATATCTGCTTAGATAGTAATAAAAATACTTTACATTGAAAATGAATGATAGATAATAGACTAGATAGGTAGATGACTGGGTGGATAGAATGGCTAGATGATATATGGATGGATGTTAGATGCAACGTATGGATGACGAATAGCATGGATTCAGATATAAATGGATAGAATGGATAAATGGATGGCTATGAAAGATGAACGGATATATTCCATGGTTTCGACCTACGAAGGTCTGTAAATAATTGGACCAGACAATCCAGTGATTGACATCCTGAGCATCGATCCACGCAATTGAAATGCGATGACATGCATCAGCCAAGTCAGCGTGCCTGACCACCCGATCCGTTAGTCGCCTTTTAAGGCAAGAATGGGACCCATGATGAATCCGGGTAGAGAATATGTCTTCAGCAACCCATGCTTTCTCTAAGAGCCGAATGGATAATTGGATGGCTATGATAGATGAACGGATATAGTCCATGGATTGATGAATTTATGGATACATTGACAACCAGCGATGATCTCAATGTCAATAATAAGAATAACGTTTGGTTTGTTTGTTGTTTTACGACACACTCAGCATTATTTCAGCTATATGACGGCGGTCTGTAAATAATCGAGTCTGGACCAGACAATCCAGTGATTGAAATCATGAGCATCAAACCACGCGATTGGGATCGATGACATGAATCGACCAAGTCAGCGAGCCTGACCACCCGATCCCGTTAGTCGCCTCTTACGACATGCACAGCCGCCTTTTTACGATGCACACTCAAACTAGCACAGACAATTCTGTTCCAAGTCTTGATGATCAACGGCAACAAAGATGGCGGATTCATAACCCCGGTTTGTCAATGCTCACACAGACAGCATTTGCAAATATATCATGAACATCCCTTAAACCAAACAATATGTTATTTAGCATCGCCAATACCTGGCCAGATGCCAGATGATTCATGACAGGAATCTCTAAACTTTCTGTAATTGAGAGTGAGTGTCACTCAGCAATACTCCACCTATAACACGGCGGCCCGTAAATAATCGAGTCTGGAGCAGGCAAACCAGTGGTTGATATTATGATCAATGTTGCACACCGTTGAGGTACGATGCCACGCAATGAACCAGGTCACCTACATGGCCTGCCCGATTTAGTCGCCCCTTATGACCAGCAATAGAGTACTGGAAAGCTATTCTTAATCTTGGGTTAAACATAGGGTTCTTGGGAACAGTTCTAACACGGATATCCCATCAGGGCCCACTTGCACAAAGCGATCTTAGCGCTAAGATGATCGTAACTCCTATACTTTAACATAGGCTTATGATAGTCTAAGCACTAAGATCGCTTTGTGCAAGTGGGCCCAGGTCATTAAACAGACGTCGCGTGACCCTGTGAGGTCATTTCCGGGTGAGACTAAGTTACCCGTCATGCCTCTCTGTCAGGAAGTAGATTCCAAGTATTGGTACTTTAAATTCGCCCGTGAAGATCTGGGTCAGAATAGGTCTTCAGCAACCCATGCTTGCCCTAAAAGGCGACAACAAAACTATAAAACAAACTTTAATTATCCATGTTTCGCTGTCGTTACATTTGTAATTATAAAAGGCTTTGCTATTTCAATCGTTGCGTCGGTAATTGACATAATGTGATTTTAGAACACGCACATGTATATGTATATTTTAGACTACACACCGTATATGTTAATGTCCAGACACACGCTCTACAGACACATCGTAACATATGTGGATTTCATGCGTTCTGTAAGCTTACACCATCATACGGACACCAACGCGGTTGGCCTCAGCAGGTCAAGTCAAATCATTTGTCAAGTCAGTGGACGTCAATGGAAAAATTGATTTTTCTATGTAGAACTTATCTGCACTTACACGCCCACAGACAGAGCCTCATTATTTCGCCGTATGAAGTGACTTGGTTTGATGTGACGTGAGATTAATGCACTTCTTCAGCGACGTACAATGAGCCTCGGCACGGTAAACCAGTGGTCGATATCATGAGCAGCCATCCACTGATATACTCATTGAACCAAGTCACAGAGCCTGACCATGTTAATCGAACCTTGCGACAGGCATACTTGATGGGGACCAATTTCCGAGACCAGATTAGACGCAATAATTTGAGAAAATACGTGAATATGGGTCATCACCTTTTTGTTATTTTATCAGCATTGGGATGATAGAAACAGGGAATACAAACATGCAAGGAATTGGAACTACGACTCGGGGGGTATGTAAACAGATTATTATTATTGTTATTATTATTATAATTCTTCTTCTTCTAATTATTAATGGGGCGGTCGGGTAGCCTAGTGGTTAAAGCGTTCGCTCGTCACGCCGAAGACCCGGGCTCGATTCCTGACATGTGTACAATGTGTGAAGCACATTTCTGGTGTCCCCCGCCGTGATATTGATGGAATATTGCTAAAAGCGGCGTAAAACCAAACTCACTCACTCACTCACTCTAATTATTATTATTATTATTATCATTATTATTATTATTATTATTTACAGATTAAAATAAAGAAATGAAGCAAAGTGGGTTTGGGTGATTCTGGCACAGTCAGGCTGGTTGGGTTCATCATCATCTCAGGGCCTTGCCCCCTCTACACGCAGCCCAGACAGCGAATGGGACTTCTCCCAGGAAGCGCTGCCTAGTCAAACCCGGCCAGAACGTTTCGGAGGATGTGAAAACTCCCCAACACTGCAGCCTTCTGCATTACCCAGGGTTGTATTCCTGGTAGCAAACCCGGGTACTCTCCTAATGTCAGTCAACGGACTGGGGGGTACCAAACCTAAGGTACGGAGAACAATGGGGAGTCGGACAACTTGGTACTTGGGATGCAAGCGTGACATTTCGAACGCGAGGTCTGCATATTTGCCATTATTATTATTATTATTATTAATATTATTCATGCGGCGTAACCCAAAATTTATTCACTTCAGTGTCAGTTGAAGAAGAGAGAAGGGGAGAGGGGAGAAGTGTTCTGGGTGTTATACATCTTAATCGGAGTAAATCCTCCCCGTCAGAAAGTACATATCTCAAGATAAAGCTTCTCCACCAACATCTCATAATCTCTCGCGGGACCCGAGGTTACTTTCAGGCAGACCAAGATGGCGGGTGTATATATCATGTTGATCGCTGTTCGAATTGCAGCCTTATCTATTATATCTTGTCCACCTTAGCGTCGGGGTTCCCTTAAAAGGTTTAAATATCAATCTAACATGAAAAATCACTCCACTGACTTAACAGAATATATTCCGTGTTTGGGTTATCATGGACTCACGCCATTTGGTGTCGTGTTAATAATGATATTTGTTTTGTGACAGACAATCCATCACCTCCTTAGGCTTATATAGCATGACTCATGGTCTGACGCTCCATCTAAGGGTCTAGTTTGGTGGGGGTGGGGGTGGGGGTGGGGGGTGGGGGCTGGGGGTGGTAGGGTATGCTTCAGGGAAAAAACCCTCCACCTGTGTATTTAATGATCAGTTAATGCCGTTATCACAGGTATAATTAGTGGTAGGACCACTATTGCATTCAGTATCTGACATTCTCGTGTCTGGGGTAATTAATTAATCTGTGATTAGGTTATAAATTCAGGTCTGATGTGGTGAATGTCTTACAGCGCAACAAGACATCATTCCAGTTATATCAGCAGTGTCAACTAAATGTGGGAGGAGATTCTGAAGTGATGCAGGTCTCAGACGTTTTCCACCTTTGGCGAAAACCACAAGAACGGGCATTGAGCTGACAGACCTAGAAACGTAATCATTCAGCTAACATCAAACAAGGGTATACTTTCTTTTGCCAAGCTGTTTATAACTTCATAATATGCCTGAGACACATTCCGTTTTCGCAGAGACAACACTTTGAGCATAACTCTTTGACATGTCTGACATTGAAATTATTTTCACTGTTACATAGATAGTCTAGATTTGACAATAGCTCTATAGTAGCAGTCCTGAACCTGTGACCTTGGCAATGAATAACCATGCTCAAGGAGAAGCGTTTATGGATCAACGCTTTATCTGGTATTCACATGACGTCAGAAGACATGAATATAGATGCAGTAGTATGTTACTTACGTACTTGCTTCACGCTTATTCTTTCACCCAAACCATATTTAGATATAATTTGTTTTTAATTGTTTGACCTTTTAACTTTTTATTTTTTGTTGTAACAAAGGTTTATATAATGCGCCAGATAGTTTTGACCAAACGACTGCCCATAACGCTGTATTGTTATAAACCGACGACCAAAAGAAATTTTACCATAGTTTTAAATCACTCTAGTTTAAAAAACACAAAAGATAGATGTATGAAGTAAAATGTATTAAAAAGATCAAAATCTCAACGAAATCAATCATACAGCATCCGGTATTGGCATGAAAGTTGCCCGAATTGAGGTGGGGTAGCAAGAACAAGCTTCCGACGTAATGGACAAAGGGCACACTTCATATTAATAACGTGTACTACCACCCTGCTACGAGACACGCCTAAACTCTCCGGCACACAGAAAAAAATCAGCCGTCTGATGACGTCACGTAGGATACGTCGCCATTCTTCTTGGAGGGTCTGGATCAGAACTTGTTGGTTGCTTGGAAGATGTGGTCGCTGTCGAACACAACGATCCGTGAAATTCCAGAGGTGTTCCATGGGTGGTCACGTCTGGGGAGCGTGCAGGCCACGTCAATATGTTGACTTTGTTTTCTGCAAGAGGGTTCCGTACGATTCGGGCTGTATGGGGTCTGGCGGTGCCATGCCGTTAAAGGACACCACGTGGTAGCTGTTGTAGAAATGGTCGGATAATCGGACAATAATGTCATACATGTAACGCTGAGCTGTCAAATTTCCTTCAGCGATGACCAGTGGTGTTCTCTCCCCACACCATAACACCCCATCCACATCGAGAGGGCTGAGAACACACTGTACAGGAACTGACATTCGAACACGACAGAGGATTCAGTATGTTGGGTTTCAAGGCTTCTGACTTCTGATCAGAAACGCTCTGGTTCGTCATCTCTCATGATGATTAACGTCGTTTCGAAGCAGAGCCAGCTGATTCTGTTGAGAGATTTGTGACCACGGACGTGTCTTGGGTTGGTTAACCACTTCCAGTCAGAGATTAACAACAGTCAAAGCAGTGGAGACGCCCTCAAGCCTTCTTCTAAGAAGGCAAAGTCTGTTCAGTCAGCTGGCAAACTGATGGTTTCGGATTTCTGAGATTCGAAGGAATCCTACTGATTGACTACCTCCCAGTCTCATTAAACTACCTCCCGAAAGGTCATTCCATTAACACATTCCCGACGCAAGGGAGTTAACTGACCGTAAAAGTCCAGTTACCGCTTTTATAGTCAGTTAACTCCCTTGCCTAGGGACGGTGAACCATTAATGGCCAATGTTCAGTTAATCTGCTTAGCCAACTGAGTGCGAAGATCACGGTTAAACGTCTATGGAAACTCTCTGAAGATGCTTTGTTCCACGAGGACAATGCACCTATGCACAAGTCTGTCATGTGTGACTGTGGCTTTGAACTCATCTAGCATTGTTCGTATTCACCAGAAATTGGCGACTTCCGATGTCAAAATCCTCTCAGTCCTGAATATAGAATTGCCGTGATAAATCGGAATATGTCCCAGATAACACACCGATGACATCTTGAGTCAAGGTTGTTTATTCGGTGCTATATTCGATAACAAGACATGTACGTGCGCACACAGCAGCACTTGCAATCAGACTAACGTCTAACCGTCATTTCCCCAGCAACCTACCTCCGTTTCCAGTTATATGTAACGACATCTAATGCGATCATTTGCCGGGCGCCGCCTTCTTGAATGGATTTTCGCTCTCGCGAGATCCCGTTATATTTATGAACTAACATTTAACATTAAACATCTGGTTGGTTGGATTGTTGTTAAACGCCGCAACAACGCAATGTTCCAGCTATATGACGGCTTAAACATCTGGAATACTTCTCAACTGTAAGAGATTTTAAGCAGCTTTTGTCTAAACTGTCAACATACCATATTTGGGGAATTACGAGGACAGGTTTGCTCACTTGATTCCAGTCAGTGCAGGCGTTTGTAGAGGAGCTACTTCAGCTATATCTGCATACAGAGAAGGAGACTTTGATTCCAACATAGATGGAATAGCGTATAGTTCCACAATCCGTTCATTGATGTGCCAGTTTCTGTCTTCACAGAGAGACACATGTGGTCCTTGCAGCAGATACAGAGCCACTCTCCGAGCTAATGTCAGAAAAGACAGTCTTTCCCCGAAAACCCCAAGCTAACTTCATTTACTCATACTACCCACAAGAACATGTCAAAGAAGCAAGTCATCCAGAAGTATGAGCTGATGAAAAGCAGCCGTAATTCCATTCTGTTTGAAATAGAGCGTTTCAAGAGAACAATAAGCCAGACAATTTCACAGAAAGTTCTTACGCTAAGTGTTTCAAGCAACTCTGATTTTCAGCAATTATTGAAAGACCACCGAGATGATGTAATGCTCGATTACCCTGATGAGACATCTATTCAGAGACTTTTTGGGGAGCAACAAATGAAATACAACGAAATTAAAGACAAGCGTGCAATGGCATCTGATTGTAATCAAATGGTGTCTTTACATGCGTAGTAGGAGTCGAAAGGCCCATGAAGTTGCTGGACGATCTTGATTCATCGCTTTACCGAGCAAAAGGATATATTGTATGAGTATTCATATGCCCTTCCAAGTTCACTTGGCTTTCTTCCCAGCTATTCAAAACATTTCAAGGATGAAGCGAAGTCACTTGGAATGCTCGACATTGAAGTAAGATCGTACGTTGGCATACTTTAAGATAAGGTTAAGGTTTCTGAAGGCCTCGTATATGACAAACACTCGGGCGAACTTGTTGGATATGTGGATTTAGACAGGACTGGTAACGATGTGCTCTAGATCTGTTTAGAGGAGTCAATAACTTGCGGGACAACGACAACTGGCTAATACCATGTTGGTCCTCATGATCCATGGTTTCATTATGATCCTTGGTATTGAAGTATCCATATGCAGCCTTTGCCACGAGGGGTATAACAGCTGACTATTTATAACCCCTATACCTTGGACAGCTGTTCTAAATTTAGAAAACATTGGACTGAAGCTGCTGTTTATTACATGAGATGGAGCTTCATCAAACCGCAAGTTTTTCAGGCTACATGCCCGAATTGAATATTTTTTTCTGGACATGGAATCGATACAGTCACCCACAGGAAGATTTACTTTATATCTGATTTTCCTCATCTTATTAAAACCACAAGAAACTGTTTTGCCAATTCCGGATCTCACAAGAAGACCAGAGAGCTGTGGAAGGATGGTCGTGATGTTAGTTGGTTCCATATTTTGAAATTTTATGAAGAACATGTGGAAAATGAATTGTTTTGTAAAACCTACAAGCTTACAAGAGATCACATTGACTTGTCACCATATTCCACAATGAAAATATTCCACATATATTTAGTAGTTCAGTGAGAAACGCTCTTGAGGACCTATATGGGGACTCAGTTCAAGAAACTGTGAATCTTATCAGACAAATGAACCGTTTTTTGATTGTCTTAACACGCGGAGTTTGCAAGAAGGATTCATAGCCCGGAACAGTGACAAGAAAGAGTATCGAAGCATTCATAATCCCAGACGGCATTATCTTCTCAATGAATTCTTGGATTTTTTCAAAGCCTGGGAGGACAGTGTCATGAGACGACATGGGCAGTTTACCTTATCACTAAGGAAGCGTATGGTGCTCAGTCATTAAGCTCTCAAAGGACTAAAAATATCCGTGAATTCCATTGTAGAATGTTTGCGATTCATGCCCACAGCCGGTGCAGAATTTGTATTCACCCACCGATTCAACCAAGACCCTCCAGAAGAACAATTTGGACAATATCGACACAAAGGAGGCTCTAATGACAATCCCTCAGTTTATGCTGTTAAACATGCCTTTTCACAGATGAAGGCCCTCGCTTCCTCTGCGCTCCAACCTATACGTGGCAACATTTCGAACAAGAGGCCACAACAAACCTTGACTGTTGATAATGCGGCTCTCCCTAGGCGTGTATAGTGTACTCATTGGGGAGTAGTAGAAAAACTTGTTAATGAGTTTGGATAATATAAAATTAGAGAAATGTGCAGTTAATATCCCTGAATTTGTTCAGATTGGTTGGCTGGTTTGTTGTTTAACGCCGCACACCGCAATATTCCAGCTATATGACGGCGGTCTGTAAATAATCGAGTCTGGACCAGACAATCCAGTGATTGACAGCATGAGCATCAATCCACGCAATTGGGATCGATGACATGTATCAACCAGGTCAGCGAGCCTGACCACCCGATCCCATTAGTCACCTTTTACGACAAGCATAGTCGCCTATTACGGCAAGTATGGGTTGCTGAAGACCTATTCTACCCCGGAATCTTCACGGGTCTTGGTCACATTGATTTCAGTGCCCACAAAAAAATTCAGTGCACATGTTTTTGTATCGAGTGTAACACTCACATGTATTGTAATAATATTGTAATTTAAACATGTTTAAGACTATGAACACAAGACAAACACAACAGTAGACTGGGGAGGTTGAATGATTGCATATGAATGATATGATGACAATTTATTATCTTGTTGAACATACTGATTTTGATTGACTGCCATGGCTCATCTTCAATGATAGATCCTTGTAACATGTTTTGTTTTTTAACGCGACTGAGCAATATTCCAGCTAAATTAAGGTGGTCTGTAAATAATCAAATCTGGACCAGACAATCAAATGATCATGAGCACCTGATCCCATCAGTCGCTTCTTATGACAAGCATGGGTTGCTGGAGACCAGTTCTAACCCAGATCTTCTCAGGTGTGTAACATATAGCATTCATTTGTCATTCAAGTTATGAATGTTTGCAAAGTACATGTACACCTATCATTTTGTGAAGGACTGATTCTAAACAATCTGTTTCAGTCATATCGAATGTGTTATTTATCTTAAAATATTGACATTATGAATAGTTACATTTATTTTTTCATTGCCCTGTTGATTTTTTCAGTCCATTTGGAAAATCTGCTGATGTAGCTTTCTTTTGACTGTTGATGTGCGAAGATTATCGATGACAATCACGGTGTTGTTGCCGCTGATTGTCTTCTTTTTTAGCAAAGCTTGGACATATTACCCTGAGATGTAATATAAAAATGACTGGTAATTTTCACTTATATGGTTGGCTTGCTTCTAATCAGCTGTCTTCATGGAATCTGATAGAACTTGAAGGAGGGTTTGAATAATCCGATCTAGCAAACACTGAGTGAAGATGTGTATGATCCTGATTGGTTGGCTGCTGACTTCCTCTATACAAGTGCGCATGCTTGAAAGGAAATCTTCCTCCAGACACAACTGGTGATACCTGCTCCAGAGTGCCTCTCGGTCACTTGACAGCGAGCTCCCGTGGCCGAACCCCTGGAAAACTTTATGGAACTTTGGTGCCACAATATCAATAAAATCATCAGTAGTATCTGCATGTTCATCAAGGGACTTGGCAACTTGGATCAGATCTTGACCTATCGTTGAACCTGACTGCAATGCATCCATCATTGGGTCGCAAATGATCAATTGCAGTGCCTTTGGTACTCCATTCTTTAACGTGTCCTTCATTTCAGGTACATTTGCAAGTGGCATAGACGTTGTACTGTGTTTTTCATCCGATTTGGAGATGGGTGGCTTGGTTGTCGTAGCGCTTGCTTGCCTATGGTCATGGGCTGAAATCATTAAGATGTTTACCAAATGAAATCATATACTCTTTTCAAATGTGTAGAAATTACCTTGAGGATAGGGAAAATCCCATGTAACAATCATCGCTTATTTATTATTGTATATTTAAAATATTTAGATCTAGTGAAGTTATGTTTACTTTTGTATTTTAATTTTGCATTTTAAATCCTGACGCAACAACTTAAAACTATTTTGTGTTGCACCAAGTTACTAAGATCAAGTTTTAAAAAAAATATTTTATTCTGTAGTTTTGTTTGCTGGAATTACAATTTTGTCTTTCATACTTAGATCTACATGTTTTAGTTGTAGCTAAATCCAAATTAATGGTGTAATGAAAATAAAATATCATTTATAGATCTATTGTCAGTTTTTATACTAAATATATATACATATAAGAACTTGTGGTATTTTGTTTTGTTTTAATAATAGTAGTTGCATGTCTCGAGCTAAGTTAAAGCTTAACTTGGTATTTGATTGATCAGAAGTAAACAGAAAACTTAATTAGCACAGTTTAGAATATTACAACCGTTACTCCTGAATACGATATGTATATTTCATACTACGCTTGTTGCTGCTGCACTGTTTCACACGCCAGACCGAATTATCTGCGTGCTGAACTTTTCCAATTGATCGGGTAGTATTAAATAACGATCATGAAATTACAATCATCTTGACTTTAGAATTTAAGAGTAAACTCCCTTTGAAAAACTGTCGCGCTATGGCCAACAGTATTATCACTGCTAGCCCCAAACTTGCATTATCTAATAATATTGGATTAACAGCGAAGCGCATTATCGGTCACATCGAAAATTCGTTCAACAACGCTCGGAGATATGTGAAATTATCATTTCTTTGGAAATATTGCCTATTAGCAGAGACCATATAACAGATTAATATATGGTCTCTGCTATCAGCTATTTACAAGATTTCTTTGATAGAAGTTGGAGTACTAAGTAAGGATAAGAATTTATGGATGAACAACTTTACAAGACATAAAAAAGTATACTGGGAATTAATAGCGTCATTTTACTGGCTGATAGTAATTTTGAAGCATTTACACGAGCCCTATTCCCGAGAATAGGATTATTTGCCAATCAGTCTGGTCTGTATTTATTAAATAATTTGAACATAATTTGAGAATTTTTTTAATGTTATTGTTTCGTAACATCGAGGGGACACGGGTGGCCCATTCGTCTAAGGCGCCGCGATTTGCTGTGCAGAGTTGCGTCACTTAGGCACGCCAGAAACCGATGATTGTGGGTTCGAATCCCGGTTCGCCCCGATTATGTTTCTAGGTTTGTCAGCACCATACCCGTGCTCGTGGGTTTCACCGAAGTGGTAAACGTCTGAGACCTGCATCACTTCGGGCTTTCCTCCCACATTAAGCTGACACTCCGTGATATGACAGGAATACTGTTAAAAGCGGCGTTAAAAACCCAACTCACTCACTCACTCGTAATATCGAGAATATTGTGACCAGATAAAACTGTCTTGCTGGCGACTGTTTTTGATTATTTACACCTGCGTAATTCACCGGGTAGTATTTATCCGTGACATCTGTAAATGATTTTGTAACTTTGTTTATTGACAATAGTTATACAATTGTAACATAAATTAACATAAATTAACTGATTTTTGGAAATAGAATGGATCTAAATTATAATACCTTTGATATAGGATCGGTTGTGCTTCTTCTTCACGTGACCCCGAAAACCTATAATCGTTTTGTAGGTTTTGGAACACTCGGGACACTCGTAGACAGCCGTCGTGTCTTCTTTTCCAATTGTTGTCTTTGATTGAAACCTTTTGGGAGATTTTACCAACGGTTTGGTACCGGTAACATCACTGTCACTCTCTTCAGACCACGAATCATCCGAAACCAACCCCTGGTCGTAGTCTGTGAATTCTCCAAGTAAAATATCGAGGTCCAAGTCGTAATCGTCCCAGTGAATGAAGTCGTCCATGGCTGTGCCGAATGTTAATCGAAATAAATGTATCGGGCTTATCAAGACATGCATTTCCCGGAAGACACACCTGTTTAGCAGTTATTTACAGCCAATTGACATGTGCTAATGAGAGATAAGATTAAGATTATTGTAATCTGTTTCGGGCCGTCGTTTTATTGGATTGTCGCTGGTCGTAGTCGGAGAAATCTCTAGCCCCGGATATTATGTAATATTGTCTACGTGGTTGCCAGACTGGTCATTCGTGAATATCTGCGCACGTGCAGCGGTTCCGGGAAGTTAACAGCAGGGGGTCGGGGTGTATCAGTTACATGCCAGACCGTAGCGTTGATGGTTAGTGATAAACTGTTGGGGAGGGCCGTCCCTCTATTATATGGTCTCTGGTGGAGGGAAGTACACAATCTATGTTATAAAGATAATTAGCAGCCAACTCCATCAACGCTGTCAATCATAGTTAGTCTTAACACTTTTCCGCCACCTGTCGTAGCTATTTGATTGCCATTCGCAGTCTTGTAAAAAACGGGGGCACGGGTGGCCCCGTCGTCTAAGGCGCCGCGATTAGCTCTGCAGAGTTGCGTCCCTTCGGCACGCCAGAAACCTATGATTGTGGGTTCGAATCCCGGTTCGCCCCGATTACGTTTCTAGGTTTGTCAGCACCATACCCGTGCTCGTGGGTTTCACCGAAGTGGTAAATGTCTGAGTCCTGCATCACTTCGGGCTTTCCTCCCACATTAAGCTGACACGCCGCGATATAACTGGAATACTGTTAAAAGCGGCGTTAAACCCAACTCACTCACTCACTCTTGTCAAAACCCATACATTTGTAAAACCCATCACTTGTAAAAACCCATACTGGTCGGCTGTTGGTGTAACATGGCCTCACTTGCCTGTCACTTCATATCACAGATGACTCAGTTCAGTCTTTTTAGTTACCGAGGGCGGGCAAATGGAAGATCTGAAAAAATCATTCAGATCATTAAAATCCCGGTCACTCGAGTACTGTCAGATTTTAGTGACAGTCCGATCCGTGCTCACATGAAACCTATTAGCGAACCTGTCCAACTATATAAACATCATGTATATCCATCTTACATGAACTATTAGCGTAATTTCATGTTAGTATCGTATAATGACATTATGTATATACCTTTAATAACTGCAAGAAGTCGTCCGTGGTATAGCTGCTCACTTACTCACTCACACACTCACTCAGGTGGATAACAATATGAATTCCGATACACTCACTCACTCACTCACTCAACCACTCAGTCAGGTAGATAAGAATATGAATTCCGATACACTCACTCACTCACTCACTCACTCACTCACTCAGGTAGATAAGAATATGAATTCCGATTCACTCACACAATCACTCAACCACTCACTCAACGACTTACTCAGGTAGATAAGAATATAAATTCCGATACACTCACTCACTCACTCAGGTAGATAAGAATATGAATTCCGATACATTCACTCACTCACTCACTCACTCAGGTAGATAAGAATATGAATTCCGATACACTCACTCACTCAACCACTCACTCACTCGCTCACCCATTCACTCACTCACTAACTCAGGTACATAAGACTATGGATTCCGATACATTCCCAGCCTTGACTCGCCCGTCTATCGGCTATGCAGCATGCTCGGTAGCTATAATAATACTTATATCACGAAGGACAAGCACAAACACATGTATGACAAACACGTGGCGCAGGTCGCCTGAACAGCTGTTAAAGCAATATAATAAATGATTTCCGACGACAATAAGGTAATACAGTAAGCCTTGAAATGTAAAAACTGTGTTAACAACAAGCACATCCTCCTTGGTTCTAAAGTGATAACCCGTACAACACAATATGCATCCCTAAGCAAACGTGTTTGTTAAAACTGAACGTCTAGAAAGCCTTGACAAGCCATCACGTGCACGTGATGAGATGGAACAAGGACATCTGTCCCCTTGAGCCAAAGTAATTGGTTTCAAAAACCTGCGTTGGCGTGGATACAAACTGGTTTTATAAACGTTCGGCAGCTGTTGTATTCGTGATCGTCAGATCGTGCTTGCGAGCTTGTCCATGAAAATATCACGTCAAATCTTATCAGTTTTGTTTTGTAGTGAATCATCCTTGCTTAGGGCGTTCACCATTACATTGAGCCAAATGGCCTTTACACAAATATATCTGTCTGTTAAAAAATATTAGCTTAGTCATGTCACTCAATGATATAAACATATTATTTTGACAAGAAAATACAATTAGCCTGAATTTATTGAAAGCTTTTTGTCGAGAGTACTAAAGTTGCGACGAGAATTGGAGAATCTAAATTAATTTAATTCTCATCAAATTGTTTTGATTTTAAGTTGTTTTTAACAGACGGAGATATGGAGAGTTCATAATTTATTTTCTTTGCTTAATATTCGAAATAAGAATTCTTGAATGAGTGAGTTGGGTTTAACGCCGCTTTAAACAGTATTCCAGTTATATCGAGGCTTGTCAAGTTAATATGGGAGGAAAGCCCGATGTGATGCAGGTCTCAGACGTTTACCATTTCGGTGAAACCCACGAGCACAGGTATGGTGCTGACAAAACTGTAAACATTATCGAAGTGAACCGGGATTCGAACCCACAATCATAGGGGTTTCTGGCGTGCTCAAGGGACGCAACTCTGCACAGCGAATCGCGGCGCCTTAGACGATTTTATCATTTATTTACTTCATATATTTCAGCACAAAAATAGGCCCGTGAAGATCCGGGGTAAATAGGTCTTCAGCAACCCATGCTTGCTGTAAAATGGGACTATGCTTGTCGTAAGAGGCGACTTACGGGATCGGGTGGTCAGGCTCGCTGACTTGGTTGAAGCATGTCATCGATCCCAATTGCGTGGATCGATGCTCATGTTGTCAATCACTGGATTGTCTGGTCCAGACTCGATTATTTACAGACCGCCGTCAGATAGCTGGAATATTGCTGAATGCGGCATTAAACAACAAACAAACAAACAGCACAAAAATATAACAAATAAATCAAAGCAGTCATTAAGATACAAAATATAACTTGTATATAATATAACTCACAAAGTTAGTCGTGGTCTGAAGGTAGAGCGGAAGGTCCGGGGTTCGATCCCCGGCCGCGTCATACCAAAAGACGTTAAAAGATGGTACTTGTTGTTACCCTGTCTGGCGCTCGGCATTAAGGGGCTAAAACAAGGGCTGGTCGGCTAGGAGTCAGTATACTGTGTCTGAGTGGGGTAATTATGTTAAACTGCGGCATGGTATCTCAGTGGGCTAGCACTATAAATCGGCATCTGCCCAGTTCTCAGTGAACACGAGGCTTCATAGTCTTGTTCGTGTTGTTGTGACGCTGAGGCACCCCCTGAGGTGTACCTATCTGCATCCCTGTCATTATTGTGATTTTTTTTAGTCTGTGAAAATACATACATACTTTAGAAAAATCAGACAAATTTTGTTGAGATCTTAGTGACATGATATTTACATCATCAAAGAGTTCATTCAATAAGTTTAAAAGGTTTTCACTTCTCAATGTGGTAAGTTCATTTATATCTGAGTAGATGAAGGTCCTTGGTTATTTGATCTTTCCAACTCAGGGGATTACGTATATTAGAACTTATCTATTATTACAACAGGTAAGCCTTACATATTTTTGTAAGCCACCCCTACTAAACTGTCTGACAAATGGGGTATCTGACAAATTGGGTGTCTGACAAATTGGGTGTCTTACAAATGGGGCGTCTTACAAATGGGGCATCTGACAAATGGGGCGTCTTACAAATGGGGTGCCTGACAAATGGGGTGTCTGACAAATCGGGTGTCTGACAAATGGGGTGTCTGACAAATGGGGCGTCTGACAAATGGAGAGTCTTACAAATGGGGCATCTGACAAATGGGGCGTCTTACAAATGGGGTGCCTGACAAATGGGATGTCTGACAAATGGGGCGTCTTACAAATTGGGTGTCTGACAAATGAGGTGTCTGACAAATGGGGCATCTGACAAATGGGGTGTCTGACAAATGGGGCATCTTACAAATGTGGCATCTGACAAATGAGGTGTCTGACAATGGGGCATCTGACAAATGAGGTGTCTGACAAATGGGGCATCTGACAAATGGGGTGTCTGACAAATGGGGTGTCTTACAAATGGGGTGTCTGACAAATGGGGTGTCTGACAAATGGGGCGTCTTACAAATGGGGTGCCTGACAAATGGGGTGTCTGACAAATGGGGCATTATCGTGCATGGTGTGTGTCACACAGTCGATTATTTACAGCCCGACTTGACGCAGCCGGACGAGTACTGCATAAAACTTAACAGAATAAAACAACATTCACTCACTGTCTGCCTTGAAGTTTCTCATGCACTCAATGGACCCTATATATCTTTCACGAAAGATAATGAAATCTATCAAATAAACTCAAACTCATTAGTGAAATGACACAAGTGCATAATTGAAGTGGAAACACGTTGCGTCAGGTACGCAGATGAAACGGACGCACCTGATGACCGGCCTCGATGTTAAAGTTTTTTCTTGCGTCTGTACTCATTCATGATGAGTGGTGTGTCATCGACCGACAGCTCATCCATCCCATCACTGCCACAGGTGGAATAGCATCAGCCAAGCCGCAGGAGAAACGTTTATTCATATTTTCCCCAACAGGGTAATGAGTTCAAGTCTCATAACGAAATATCTAATGTCTGTACAGTGACACCCGCTTGTCTGGCACCCGTAAAATATTGAACGTCAACGCTAGATTTACCAGTATCGATTATCCGAGATGAGAAATTCCAAGGCTAAACAGATGTGAAGGTTATATGAATGGATTCATGAAAATCAATAACAGGTGTTCGCGAAAAGGGTAAGCATGCCCTACCCTACTTGTGGCGTTCGCAACTCACAAAGTTTTCAGCTCACTGGAGTGAGTGAGTGAATGAGTGAGTGAGTGAGTGAGTGAGTATGGTTTAACGACGCTTTTAGCAATATTCCAGTAATATCACGGCGGGGGACACCAGAAATGGGCTTCACACACTGTTCCCATCTGGGGAACTATTTAACCCCACATATACTATGAATGCGACGGAGGAGTTATTTTCAGTTTGTTATAAGGCTGTTATTTCGGTAATTTCAGTTTATTTCAAGTGTGTCAGCTTCATGTGAGGAAAGGGGATGCACGTCCAATCTCATCAACATCAGATCTGAGTTCTCGACACCGCTAAACAAAGATCTGAGGACACCCCATTACGGGTCACGACAGACAGACCTTGCGCGAACTTTGACCGACCAATGGAATGACTGACAATAACTCGACATTAGCCAATCAGAAGGCGCCTTTCTCGTGCTTTACGTCACTAATTTCATATTGGTGACTACGCTTGGAAACATATTTGAACAAAAGAACATTCTTAAATGGCTAACAGTCTAGATTGTGTGGATTCAATCGTTAAGCCCGTAACTATCGTTCGGAATACCCCGTGTTAAAGTTTTCGAGATTGCATGATTAGAAATAACATTCCGACTGTCACTTTTATGATCTGGTAAGCGACGCTCTGATTGGTCGGATAAAAGGTCGTTCTGACGTGACCCCTAATGGGATGTCCTCAGGTCTTTGTTTAGCGGTAG
This sequence comes from Haliotis cracherodii, assembly GCF_022045235.1. Lineage (NCBI taxonomy): Eukaryota > Metazoa > Mollusca > Gastropoda > Lepetellida > Haliotidae > Haliotis > Haliotis cracherodii. The sequence goes on from NW_027266265.1 coordinate 35,975,192, forward strand.
CGAGAACTAAAGTCTGATTTTAATGAGATTGTCCCTTACCGTGTTTCTAGTTTCGCATAAATGTACACATTAACAGTATTTAATTTTTAAAAAGATTTAATCACATGTAGATAAAACGTTCATTTTATGAGAAAGCACGATGATATCTTAATGTTAGAGAGCAATGTATTTTCGTAACTCCACAAAAAGGTGCGTATTTGCTCTCAATTTCTAACGTCAAAAGACATTTCATTAGCATTGATGACGTCACACACTGGCCACACGACGAGGTGGCAATGGCGTGGCGTCAAATCTTAAAGAACGCTCTTATTTGCTGTGCAGAAAGCAACAGCACAATGTCATGAAATGGAACTTGATCTCCTCCTTGTCTGATGCTGTTTATATGCCGCTTCCTTGGCGATATGACCGCCTCCGTGGTCTAGTGGTAGAGCGTCTGTCCGGAGAGCGGAAGGTCCGAGGGTCCGGCCGCGTCATTCCAAAAGACGTTAAAAGATAGTACTTGTTGTTACCCTGCCCTGCGCTCGGCATTAATGGGCTAAAACAAGGACTGGTCGGCTCGGAGTCAGTATACTGTGTCTGAGTGGGGTATTCATGTTAAACTGCGGCATGGTATCTAAGTGAGCTGGCATTATAAATCGACAGGCACACACACGTGCATGCACGTCGCTATATAAGCGCAACAATCATAGATGCGACGTTAAACCCCATTTATCTAATAATGTAGCGCTTTGAACATGCTGGATAACTAATCATATATTGACAATGGACACGGACTATTTGCGCCCCTTGGAAACGCCAGGAATCTTGAATGAGGGTTCGAATTCCGGTTCGCTCCGATAATGTCAGAACTTTACTCGTGCCCGTGGGTTTCACAAAGTGGTAAACGTCTGAGACCTGCATCACTTCAGGCTTTCCTCCCACATTAACCTGACACTCCTTGATATAACTGGAATACCGTTAAAAGCGGCGTTAAACCCAACTCACTCACTCACTCACGCATATATTAATTCCTCGGGTTCACGGCTGTCCCCGTCATCGATCCAGAGCTCTGTATTTCAACCCGACCGTTAGTTACCTCCCTTAGGGAGGTGTTAACCCTACCCACTCACTATACTTATCTATCTGTATCTATATTTCTGTTTTATTATGTTAAATCGGAAACAAAATTAAAATGTCAATTTTGTTTTTTTAATTTTAGTTAAGCCTTGTCAGTATATATTTCAATCATTCGGTTTCCTTTAAGTATCTAGAATTCCAAACTAGAATGTGAGTGATTATTGAAACAATAATAGTTACGAGAGCAAGCCCTTTTCCTGTAGGTCCAGTTGTACAATCGCGGCAGCTAATGTGAAAGATATTTAATAAATTTCAAAAAAGAATTCTTTTAATTTTAATACATTTTAATAATTTGGAAATGTTTAAATATTTCCATAACATTTGTCGCTTCCATTTAGTTTTGAGTGACCATTGTTTTATGTCAGATGGCCTTGAGTGGTTTTTGCCATATCAATGGTATCATTTGGACTTCGTTTTGTCTTGTGACCGTGGCAGCATCGACGTCTTTGGGATGGCAGAAACAGAATCAATACATCGACGGTGGCAGTACGTCGGTTTTTGGAAAAAATCAATACCGTCTGTGTAATTATTGCTTTCCGTTTGAACTTATTTTCTGGACGATGCATTGTCAGGCACATGTAATGATTGCTTCATAAACACGTCTGTATGGCTTATTAATGGTTGCACAAGGTGACATTTTTTCCAAGAAGACATTAAATATATGTTATTGGAGGTTGCATTGTACACGTACATGTAGGCGACGGATGTTGATGCTAACACGAAAGATGCAATGTTCATAATTATTATAAATCTGAATAATCAAATGATATTATTTCAAATTATCGTCTATCATAGTCTTTAACATATTACATATGATGTATGTGAACACGAAGACATTGTGTCCTTTTTCAAAACACGTGTCTTGTCTCAAACAAAACATGTACCTGTTTTTCCAGTATTTGAATTGTGTAGATGCGGGTTAGAATAGGTCTTCAGCAACCCATGCTTGCCGTAAAAGGCGACAATGCTTGTCGTAAGATGCAACTAACAGGATCGGGTGGTCAGGCTCGCTGACTTGATTGATGCATGTTATCGTATCCCAATTGCGTAGATCGATGCTCATGATGTCAATCACTGGATTGTTTAGTCCAGACTCGATTATTAAAAGACCACCGTCATATAGCTGGAACATTGCGGAGTGCGATGTTAAACAACAAATAAACCATAAGAATTTCCAGTATTACGTATTGTAGGTTTTTACATTGTTTTTTGTAACGGTGCTCAAGTACAGTCAAAGACCGCGTCCGTGGTTTAGTGTGAAGCACGCCTGCTCTAGCACGGATGGTCGGTCGATCGACCCCAGGCAGCGTGGCACCAAAGGACGTTAAGAAATGGTACCATTGTTAGCCTGCATCAGTATTAGAGGACAGAAGAAGGACTGGTTGGATTGTAGCCAGTATACCATGTCTGAGTGGTGTATCCTTGTTAATACTGCGGCATTGTATCATTGTGGGCTAGCTCAGATTATAACATGCAGCCAAACACACACACACACACGCACGCACGCACGCACCCACGCACGCACGCACGCACATACACGCACGCACGCACGCACACACACACACACACGCACACACGCACGCACGCACATACACGCACACACACATACACACACGCACGCACGCACGCACGCACATACACGCACGCACGCACGCACGCACACACACGCACACACACATACACACACGCACGCACGCACCCACACACGCACGCACGCACGCACATACACGCACACACGCACATACACGCACACACACACACACACACGCACGCACGCACATACACGCACGCACGCACATACACGCACACACGCACGCACACACACGCACTCGCAAGCACACGCTGTATAGCAGTGCAATAATCTTGAACGCAGCGTTGGACCCCATTTCACCTCATCTTAGCACATTCAATCATTCCCCCAGTCTCCATCTCCTGTTATCATCTGTCTAATTCAACTAATATTCCTTTCCAATATATGGACATACGACGTCATCACCGTCTTGTCCACCTGGAGCGAGGCCACAGCATGGCAACAATCACGCCAGAACAAATCTGTTATTTCAAAATGTCATGGTGAAATTTAATCCATACGCCGTACCGAGACAGAACATCAAAGCTAAGAATCTTAGGCGGCGTCATTCAGTGAGAGATAAAATTGAGACATCATTACGCGTCAGGGGCTATTAATGGAGTTTTCTGGGGGACTTAATGATAGTTGTTTCATTGTGCTTGTAGGTTTTGACCACGTTTGTATAGCATGGTCAAACGGGAGTCTATATAGGACTAATATAGACCAACAGGCCAATAGCCGAATCAATGTTAAATGAACATAGCGACCTGTAGGACCCGCGGATCCATATATATCCAATACACTGTTCCCCATTAGGAGTTCTATGTCCTGGCTGCACGAGACACGGCGTCTATTGAATCGGTGCTGTGTGATCACCGTTTGACATTTGCATCAGTCTGCGTTCGAACAAATGTTTTAATTAGGGCTTCTTGATACTTGGCGAACAAAAGCGCCAATCATGACAAATTGCATATGTGTATGGACTTGTACACTATTTAAGATATAACTGTAGGCAAAAATAATTTCATAGTTTTTATGTGATCTTATTTCTTCTTTCAAACTGCCATCTCTGAAGATGAAAGGTTAGTACCGAGTTTGAAGTTTTTTTTAATCATTGCTACTTTTGTTTTCAGTGTGTGAGTGATCGAATTTTGTTTCACGCTAATTTGAACAGTGTTACATGGCGCAGCAGCTTGATATGGGTGGAAAGCCCGAAGTAATGCAGGTCTTTGACGTTTGCCATTTTGGTGAAAACCCATGAATACGGTTATTGTGCTGACAAACGTAAAAATATGACCAGACACACAGACGAACTTAATTTAAACCTATCATCACATGTTCCTGACATGCATAAGGGACACAACTCTGCACAGTGAATAACGGTGCCTTTGACGACGTCAGTTAATGAACAAGTTGTGTTGTGCATCTCCGAAATGAACCATATGTTTGTTAAACCACAAGGTGTCAGCTTGATATTGGAGGAAACATTGATGCTGGTTATCACTGAAGATTCGGGTTAGAATTCGTCTTCAACAACCCATGCTTGTCCACCTGTGAAGATCTGTGTTAGAATTGGTCTTCAGCAACCCATGCTTGTCGTAAGAGGCGACTAACGGAATCGTATGGTCAGGCTCGCTGACTTGGTTGATGCATGTCATCGTATCCCAATTGCGTAGATCGATGCTCATGATGTCAATGTCTGGGTTGTCTAGTCCAGTCTCGATTATTTACAGACCGCCGTCATATACATACTTGACACTGTTTCAGGATAGCAACTTCTTTTATTCTTTGTCACTATATTCATGAGTGAGTGAGTTTGGTTTTACGCCGCTTTTAGCAATATTCTAGCAATAGCACGGCGGGGGACACCAGAAATGGGCTTCACACATTGTACCCATGTCGGGAATCGAACCCGGGTCTTCAGCGTGACGAGCGAACGCTTTAACCACTAGGCTACCCGACCACCCCTATATTCATGAGAATGATATGTTATCATGTTATGTGTACACAACACAAGTGGGATGAATGTACAAAGATAAAATCAAATTGACAAAGCCAATAGGATATGATTAATGTACAAAGCTTTCAATATAATGATGAAGCTGATAGGATAAACAGAAGAGGATTCAATATAACTACAATGGCGGTGTAGTGATGTCAAGGGGTGGCTTTTGTGACACCAGCAATAGGTCAATGAAGATGTCCACTGAGGTTGATAACTACAATGGCGGTGTAGTGATGACAAGGGGTGGCTTTTGTGACACCAGCAATAGGTCAATGAAGATGTCCACTGAGGTTGATAACTACAATGGCGGTGTAGTGATGACAAGGGGTGGCTTTTGTGACACCAGCAATAAGTCAATGAAGATGTCCACTGAGGTTGATAACTACAATGGCGGTGTAGTGATGACAAGGGGTGGCTTTTGTGACACCAGCAATAAGTCAATGAAGATGTCCATTGAGGTTGATGATGTGATTATAGGACAGTGGAGTACACTGGGTAGGTAGGTCTCTGTTAATGGCTTTCTTTTTTCTTTTGATTTCGATGCTTTTCTGACGTTTCCTCTTTTCCCAATAACTGCTGTTGGTGTGGAGAATCTTGGTTTGTAGTCAGGAAATAGGGTGGTCAGGATTTTTGATGAGACGTTCCGAAATGTCAGATTTCATATCGGATCTTTCAACAGAGGTATCGTTTTCTCTTATCCTGGTGGCTAGTGGGAGTGAAGTCTCTCCAATGTATTTGTGTCCACAACTGCATGATACCTCATACATACATCCCCTGGGGTTTGAGGTGGACTGGATGAGACCTTTATCGTTGGCCTGTAACATGTTTTTCAGTGTCCTGTCGGAAGTGAAGATCACCTCTATGTTAACTGTTTTTGTGAATGGTAGGGCCTTGGTATTGGACGCTGACGAGGATGGGTGATCGATGGGGCTGGTTTGGACTTGGGAACTGGATCTGATTGTTGGGTTTCTGGGGTTTTCCTGATGGCTTTCTACAACAGATGTTTGGGATGTCCATTGAGAGCGATAAAGGTGTGTTTAATTAAGTTGTGTACATGAATCCAGAACAAAAGAAAACAATACCTCTTTTGAAAGATCTGACATGAAATCAGCCTTTTCGGCACATCTCATCAAAACCCTGACCACAAACCAAGATTCTCCACACCAACATCAGTCATTGGAAAGAGAGGAAATTTCAAGAAAGCATCGAAATCCAAAGAAAGAAGCCAGCCATTAACAGACCAAGGCATCTACGCCATGTACTCCACTGTCCTCTAATCACATCATCAGCCACAATGGACATCTTCATTGACCTATTGCTTGTTTCACAAAAGCCAGGACCTTATCATATCTACACCTCCAGTGTACTTATATTGAATCCTCTTCTATTAACCTCATCGACTTCATCATTATATTTTAGCAATATTCCAGCAATATCACGGCTGGGGACTCCAGAAATGGGCTTCACATATTGTACCCATGTCGGGAGTCGAACCCGTGTCTTCGGCGTGGCGAGCGAACGCTTTAACCACTAGGCTACCCGACCGCCCCGTAAACATATCATAATTATATATATCAAACATATAAATTAACTCGCTTATGCGCTTTCTCAGCGTTCACCTGAAGAAGGAGCAAGGAGTAGCTCTGAAACGTCGTGACAAAGAATAAAAAACGTTCCTTTCCATTAAAACTTCTAAATGCCAACCAAAGACTTCGCCGTCATATGTATGAGTTGACAAGAAACCTGATTCATGTCCAATTAAATAATCGCCGGGAAACACATTAAAGTTATGCGCGCACTGCGCATATCGTGATGTTGTACGAAATGCACTGGAGACTGACACAAAACAATACCATCAATATGTCGAAGCTTACGTAAAGGCAGATTTCTCACAAACAGGTTATTTGACGCCTTTGGTAATTTCCTGTTAGACTTGATGTATGACTCCCTGTCGTGTTTATGTAAGACGTGGCAGTCACGACAGAGAAGCCTTCCAACCATGCCGAGCCCGTGTCTTGTTCGGTCCCTGTTCACATAAGTTCTTATGTGAATTGCTGAGAGTGGTACGAGTTCCATTAACCTGTCACTGCCCACCAATCAGTGTGTTTGAGTTTTTAATAATCAAAACTTGACATATTACGGCAGCACTTGAGTGAGTGAAAATGGCTTTACGCCGCTTTCGTTAACATTGGTGAGGTGAGGTGAAATGGGTTTTAACGTCGCGTCCTAGATTATTGCACTTATATAGCGACGTGCATGCACGTGTGTGTGTGTGTGTGTGTGTGTGTGTGCTTGTACTAGCCCGGACTGATGCCGATTTATAGTGCTAGCTCACTGAGATACCATGCCGCAGTTTAACATGAATACCCCACTCAGACACAGTATACTGACTCCGAGCCCACCAGTCCTTGTTTTAGCCCCTTAATGCTGAGCACCAGACAGGGTAACAACAAGTACAATCTTTTAACGTCTTTTGGTATGACGCGGCCGGGGATCGAACCCCGGACCTTCCGCTCTCCGGGCGGACGCTCTACCACTAGACCACGGAGGCGGTCCTCGTTAACATTGAACACCAACAATTGGATTCACACATTGTACCCATGGGTAATCGAGTGAGTGAGTCAGTGAGTATGGTTTTACGCCGCTTTTAGAAATTTTCCAGCAATATCACGGCTGAGGGCACAAGAAATGGGCTTGACACATTTTACACCCGTAGGGAATCGAACCCGGGCGTTCGACGTGACTAGCGAACGCTTTGATGACTTACGCACCCAACCACCCTTAAATTTGAGTCACCTGTTGTTGTTTTTTAAAAATACCTCGTGAGGATTCTGTGCTGCAGTCTGTTCCAAGTGCATGATGTTTAACGCCGCTTTTAGCAATATTCCAGCAATATCACGACGTGGGACACCAGAAATGGGCTTCACACATTGTACCCATGTCGGGAATCACTTACCCACAGACCTCGTCACGCTGAGACCCGGGTTCGATTCCCGACATGGGTACAATGTGTGAAGCCCATTTCTGGTGTAACCAGACGTAATATTGCTGGAATGCTAAAAAAGCGGCGTAAAATCATTCTCACTCACTCAAAACGGCTTCCAACCGATATCAATTCATCAGTTAAAGTGCGTCAACAAAAACACTTTTATAACTCACAAAAGAGAGCTTATTTTGATATAGTTTATTTAAAGTATCGTAATTTCCTTTTGACATCGTTGAAGACCTATACTTAAGCTATTCATATATACAGTATATCATACAAATATAAATACAGAACTGAACAATATATATAATTCCATACCAAACGCCCATAGGAAGCGACTTTAACTTGGAAACATTCTTATTAAATAAACTCCATAATCGTTATGAACACACAATGAAAGTGGTCAAATGCAATAAATGTTTCTTAGTAAAGTACAGATTCTCGTACTTTTTTGGGGTTGAGTCCCGTCCGGGATTCGAACCCACACTGCAAAGAATGAGGCACCTAATCGCCAGCACACAAAGTCAGAGATCTAACCCACTCAGTCACCGAGGCTTCCACAAAAATGAAAGTCCGACAACTTGTAGTCTAGATCACGTACTTTGTGTACCCCTCTCACAAGGGTAAGTTGGCACGGCTCCCATGGCAGAAAGCTATGAACACAATGCCATTTAGAAAGTGGTCAAATGTAACAAATGTTTTTACTAAGAAAGTGTCATCCCAAATATAACACTTGTTCCACAATCGTTAACTTGAAAAACATTAAAACATTATTTTTTGTACTGATACCTTGAAATACAAATGTGCAAATAAATCATTGTTATTTAGTTTTCACATAAACATATGTCCTTTTGAACCTTGTAAAGTTTTTCATTATATTAGTCATAGATGTCCTTCCATATTAAATGATTCACCATTGTGGCATCACTTTTCTCCCACAATTAGCTGACACGCCGCGATGCTGACACGCCGCGATATAACTGCAAAAGTGGTAAAAGCGGCGTTAAACCCAACTCACTCGTTTCAAATGAGTACAAATATATACAACTGCTGACTCATCAAGCTAGTTGCCCCGAACAATAACCTGTTTTATAAGAGGGTCTAGACTTGAGCTTACTGGGATTCTAGCATTTCTTTTGAGTGAGTGAGTGAGTTTGATTTTACGCCACTTTCAACCGTATTTCAGTTATTTCACGGTGTGTCAGCCTGATGTAGAAAGAAAGCCCGAAGTGATGCAGGCCGTATAAGCCTTAAGTTTCACTTTTGGTGAAACCCACGAGCACAAACCTATCATAATCCGGGCGACCCGCGATTCGAACCCACAATCACTGGCTGCTTATAAATATAAGGGGGGTCACTCGAATTACGATGCCTTAAACGATTGTGCCACCCGTGCCCCAAACGTGTTCCTCAAATCAGCAAAACCAAGAGTATGATAACTTAACCATCATAACGTACATCAATCTTGTAACACTGATTACAAAGTCTGAATTTATTCCGGTTGCATAGAGCTAGCCAAACCGAGGTACCATGTCGCAGTTTAACATGGATACCCCGTCACACGCAGTATACTGACTCAGAGCCGACCAGGTTCTTCTTATCTCCTTATTCCCGAGCTCCAGGCAGGGTAACAACAAGTACAATATTTTAACGTCTTTTGGTATGACGCGGTCAGGTGATCAAACCCGGACCTTCCGCCCTCTAGGTAGACGTTCTATCCACTATTTAGCTGTGTGTCTATATTTCCCCTGATAAACAACAGAAAATATGTTGTGTGTATTAACGACATGCTTCTAACCTTCAGTGAAAAAACGACATACAGTTACATATCAAATGCGAAGTTTCATGTACAATGTCTAAACGCATATGAAAATACATTTTTCGAAATATTTACAAAGCACCATCGGGTCACAAAGGTCACAAATATTATTGTTACTAACAAAAGCACATTCCTGTCACTAATGTTTAGATATACAGTAAACTACGGTTATAACGAACTTAGAGGGACCACTAATTTTAATTCGTTATAACCGTAGTTCGTTATAAGCAAATGTACGTAATATATACAGCAAATAGACAGGACCAAAATAATAGTTCGTTACATCCGTCAGTTCGTTATAAGCGTGTTCGTTATAACCGTAGTTTACTGTATACATAAATATATATCATATACTACTCAACGTTTGCAGAGAACCAGCGTCTTTAGTCAAATGTGTGGTCCTTAGCAAATGTTAAGCAGTGTATGTAAATTAAACTGAGTGGCAATAGAAAGTATACTGAGTTTGAATTTATATAATTCTAAATTGAAAGAACGGTTGTTAAATTTGACAATGGTACATTTAACCATCACTCATTCCCGCAACAGTTTGTAGAAAGTAATGCGTGGTACTTTTGTGTAAAAACAAATTGATCAAATGAAGGGGTAAGAAATATATTTGCAACCACATGACCCCTATCATGTTTGAAGTGTTGTAAATGTGTGCCATTAAGATTGATGGATTTTCAAAGATAACGTGACTAAGACACCCATCAGCAGTTGTGTATAATGCAATTTTTTAAAGCTAACATTTTAAACAATCAAATTATGTTATAATAAATAAAACCACGGTGAAGTATTCTTTGAGAGCTAAGCGCCAGTACAGTTCATGTTTCATATAGTATTGCTAGCTTAAGGTATTTTCTGTTGAAAGTCAAACATATGGAGATATATTGTTTCTGTTGCCTCTCATTACATAGCACATATGATCCCTCAACCAGGCTTGTCTGTAACATATGCCCCATTCAATAAACGTGCATTTGACAAACACATATATACCAATTATACATATTGGATTACCTTCAGCTTTAATCAAAATAAAACATATAAAAAATGTGAATGTATTTTTAAAGCTGTTTGAGATAGAAATGTGAAATAAAATAATATAATAATTATATGGGACTATATTGATACTACATTTACACTACATGAATATACTCGTGAATGTATGATACTGGCGCGAATACAACAGTAAATAACATAGTACACCGCAAAACGCGGTTTTGTCGACTTTTAGGGGAAAGTAATCGAATGCCACGGATTTGTACGTCAAGCACTTAGGTTGATTCAAATATTGGTTTCAGCTCGGAGTGAGTGAGTTGTCCCATCTCATCGTATCAGACATGTTCCGGATATTAAGGGACGTGAATAAGTGTAGTGAGTGAGTGAGTTGTGTTTTCTGTTGCTTCGAATAGTTTCCACGGGATATCAGCTTAGTGTGGGCGAAATACATATTAAGTTTGTTTTGTTTGTTTGTTGTTTAACACTGCACTCAGCAATATTCCAGCTATATGACGGCGGTCTGTAAATAATCGAGTCTGGACCAGACAATCCAGTGATTGACATCATGAGCACCGATCTATGCTATTGGATACGATAACATGCATCAACCCAGTCAGCGAGCCTGACCACTCGATCCCGTTAGTCGCCGCTTACGACAAGTATAGTTGCCTCTTACGACAAGCATGGGTAGCTGAAGGCCTGGGTGCCCTTGTACAGAGCGATCTTAACGCTAAGGTGATCGTAACTCCCATACCTTAACATAGACTTACGACAGTCGTAGCGCTAAGGTTGTTTTGTACAAGCGCACCCTATTCTCTCCCCGGATCTTCATTGGTCGAAATACTCAAGTGATGCAGGTTTTAGACGTTCGGAGTATTGACGACGCTTAAGAAAGATTATATGCTTCTTGAAAACGTGCGAACAATTGTCATTAAGAATGTGATTTTTTTTTGTTATCACATGTTATCTGATATGTATACAGTAAACTACGGTTATAACGAACTCGAAGGGACCCCATAATTTAATTTGTAACCACTGTCGTCGTTATAAGCATATAAACAGAACTTATACAACAAAAGGTCGGGACTAAAAATAAGTTCGTTATATCGTTCAGTTCGTTATAAGCGTGTTCGTTATAACCGTAGTTTACTGTATTTCAAAATATACTTGAAATGAGGCTGACGGTGGGGATTTCGGAAAATGTGAAACATGCAGATATTTTCAATATGTTATGGAGGATGTTTACAGTGATTTGGCTTTAGCTGATATGACGGATGATATAACACAATAGAGAATATCCCGTTGAATGCAAAATTATACGTATTTGTGTTTGGGATGTCGTGTGATGCCATTGAACATTAATTTAGTTATAAAAGTGTCAGCTGGATGTGGTAGGAAAACCCGAAGTGATGCAGGTCTTAGACGTTTACCACTTTGGGTAGCAAGGGTATGGTGCTGACAATTTGAGAAACATAATCACCGGGATTCGAACCCTCGATCATAGGTTTCTGGCACACCTACGGGAGGCAACTCTCTAGAGCGAACTGCGACGCCTGTGACGACTGGGACACCCGTGACACCGACAATGGCTGTGAAGGATTTTTATGAAAATGTGATTCTTTTCAGCACCTACGATTTAAACATGATAATATTCCGCATCCTACAAGGCAGTAGAGACATTGTTGACTTGGCCACCATTTGCAGAACGTCCATTTCGAAGACCTACGACACGTGTCATTTTCAGTCCGTTTGCCCTTAGGTTGATTTGTGTAAAGAATGTGGATCTGACAAGTCGTTCATGGTGCTCCGCGTTCGTTGCTTGAGTTGTCGTCTGCGCAGAATGACCTTGACTATTGTTTGACAGAAGGGTACCGGAAGTCATTAGCACGATGACCACCAGGATCACGACTACTATAGCCACAGTCACAGATCCACACATCACGTGGCGCATGCGCTTCTTCTTTTGTCGTTTCGTATGCAAACTTTGTTCAATCTCTGATAACTGAAAAATTAAAAGTGAAATAAATAATTAAGATGATTCATCACAAGGATACCCCCAGACCCCGTCACGACGAAGACCCGGGTTCGATTCCCCACATGGGTACAATGTGTGAAGCCCATTTCTGGTGTCTACAGACGTAATATTGCAGGAATTCTAAAAGCGGCGTAAAATCATTCTCATTCACTCAAAACGGCTTCCAACCGATATCAATTCCTCAGTTAAGGTGCGTCAACAAATAAACACTTCCATAACTCACAAAGGGGTGTTTATTTTGATATAGTATATTTAAAGTATCGTAGTTTCCCTTTGACATCGTTGAAGACCTATACGTAAGCTATTCATATATACAGTATGCAAATAAATATACAGAGCTGAACAATATATATAATTCCATACCAAACACCCATAGGAAGCGACTTTAACATGGAAGCATTCTTCATAAATAAACTCCACAATTACGGTTATAACGAACACGCTTATAACGAACTGACGGATATAACGAACTTACTTTTTTATCCCTAAAATTGTCCCTATATATGCCTATAACGAACTAAGGTTATAACTAAAATTAATGGTCCCTTTGGGTTCGTTATAACCGCTGTTTACTGTATATATGAGGCGAGTCTTTATTCTCCCTTTGCCTGCCATTTTACCAAAACATCAACTAAACAATAGGGTGTTCGACCTCTTCCTTAACATCTTTGTCAACAGACAAACACATAAATGTTACACAATTACTTGCCCTATTACTTTTTTTAATATGACCACAAGATATTAGCAAACACCAGCATGGTTATATTATATATCTTAATGATCCAATGTTTAAAGAGAAATATGAGTTTCATAGTTTCTTCTGGTTGTGAAAATGCAATCTTTAACTTTTGAGAGCCAGAGGGAAATATAATCCAAATGGATTTTGTAAATGTCGTAAGATATCATATTACTTCTTGAATTGCGAACATAAAAATGTTGCCCTTTATAAAATCTAAAAACAAGAAATCACGATCTGTTTTGATTAAATTTGTTTTTAGTGAAAGGTTTTTTTTACCTGTTTGTTTAACAGAAATAGAAATATCTACACTATCATCTAGTCTCTGCAATGAACATATTCTGAAGAAACAAACTTATCGCAATAAAATGGAATAAAAAGGAGCCCAGAGACTCTCTTCATTGAAACAGAAGTAATCTCAACTTTCATTGACCGGGGAAATTATGGTGCACTTAGAGCTTGATATCTGGCATGGAAAATGCGCCATACAAATGAATTATTATTATTATTATTATTATTATTATTATTATTATTATTTACAGATTAAGATAAAATGATCGAATTATTATTATTATTATTATTATTATTATTATTTGAAGTACTTACCACGTAACCATGCACCCCTGATGCGCTGATAACACTGATGTTGGCGGACTCAATCGAATAGTCGACGCTTCTTGAGCGTTGAAAGGATGGACATGAAGTGGCGTTACGAGGCATGTTCACTACGTCATCATAAGCCGGGGGTGGGTCCGAGTTATTTCTCTTCAGCTGCGGTGACCTTGAACTTCTATAAGCTTTGTCAGTCTGTATGTGGGGAATCGGCGACGAACGGAGCAGTGAAATATCGTTATGTTCATGGGAGAGACAAATCATGACGTCATCTTCCCGAGGAGTCACGGGGGCAACACGCGAGGGTGTGGGAGACATCTTGAAATTTCTCGGCGAGGACTCGAGTTTTCTGGACCGAGGGGTGGTGGGTGACGGATTTCGGGAATCTCTTTGAACGTCGAACGCCAAACTACCGCAAAGAACGCTCGTCATTGCTTCTTCATACGACGGTGGAACAATGGCGGATGATGTGTCCGAGCACATGGGGAACGTTGAGTCGGAGCCATTTAGCGCATTGAGGGGCATAAGACCAAATGCGTCGCTGCTCACACGGGACGACCCCGAGATGACTGGCGTCATGAACATGGTGATCTGAAAAAAGAGAAAGTTCATGACGTCTTCAAGTATGTCCCATCCAGATTTTTTCCAGTCATGAAACTATTACATATAGGTACATTATAAATGGAAAAGTTCATATTAAATTATATTATAATAATAGCAGCATTCTTCGACCATCGTATTATCACAAAACCAAATTACATTTTAGAATTAATGTAAGACCTCTGTATAATGAAACGTCGTTGACTCGAACACCATTAACTCGATATGGTATTTACGACGACGTCATGGTTTCGGCAGAATCCTGGGTCAAAGTACGGGCTATTAAAATATATAAGATTGTCTCGCGGACATATACGGTATACGTAAATGAATAGTAATACCTATATGCTTATAAACAATCTCCAAATTTGTCCTGTAGTAAGACATAAGCTCCAGCTTCCATGAATACGAATCATTCGCAGACAAAAGGGTCTCCCACTCCCTGAACGCCCACGTCCAAACGTAATACAGTCGCACTTGCTTTCTTTCACTGCGTCTGGAATCCAGTAAAACTTGCTGACAGAGGTTTGTTTCGACGGATAATCGGAACTGGTTATTTTCCCTGCTAATGACGTTTTATATTGTAACGTAATGCTTACACCGATTTCGTGAATCCAAAAACTGCTGTCAGCTGCGGAAAATATAATTCGCTTGCATATGCTATCATATGCTATCTCTGGTTCCAAAAAAGGCCATTGACCGCGTTATAACACGAGCGAGATATTGATTTTATGGGTTTCCTTAAACATTGTTTTATCTCCAAACAAGCGGTATCTTGACATTTCAGGTTTCCTTGAAAACAAGACCCCTTCATAGCAAATACAGCATCTGGTGCAATAACAACATTATCACCATTGACGTCTTTGAAAGACGTCCACACCTTCTCGACGGTGATACACTGTGGCAACCATTGAAAGGGGCTAAGGATGCCTACATCCTGGTTGGTGTAAATTACAGTCCTATGATGGAAACTCATTGGATTAGTCCCAGACAAAAGAACGTGTTTAGTGATATTGATAAAACAACGACGATTATCATACTTCCATGTCAGAATGATGAGATCTGATTGGTGTGAGAATAAATTCCTTACACCCGCTTACAAGTTAAAAGCCGTACGCTTTTGCCGAATCAATGAAAGTCACGTAGCAGCACATGCTAACCTCCGCTCAATCGGACAGCTGTTTTCT
This sequence comes from Haliotis cracherodii, assembly GCF_022045235.1. Classification (NCBI taxonomy): domain Eukaryota; kingdom Metazoa; phylum Mollusca; class Gastropoda; order Lepetellida; family Haliotidae; genus Haliotis; species Haliotis cracherodii. The sequence continues at coordinate 35,990,857 of NW_027266265.1, forward strand.
ATCAATTTTGATTGTGTTATAGTTCTTTTACAATGTCATATTTAAACATGTCGGTGAGATAAATTCCCAAAGGGACCACTAATTTTAGTTCGTTATAACCGTAGTTCGTTATAAGCATATATACAGCATAACTACAGCAAATTTTAGGGACAAAAAAGTAAGTTCGTTATATCCGTCAGTTCGTTATAAGCGTGTTCGTTATAACCGTAGTTTACTGTAGGTTCTAAAGGGGTTAATCCTTTGCAGTATTGCTACGATTTTCAATCGCTGTGGTTGTATAAAGAAATCACAGAACGTATAACTCCTTTGTCTCGAACACAACGGACAGCCTCTCCTGTTCGATATATCGTGTGATTCGAGATACATATACAAAATAAACCAATTGTATCAATTTGTTATTATCACCGTTAATTCCTATGATGTTTTCATCCACCTAACGACTGACCAGCATTTAACACGCCACGTGATATTATAAATTAATCAAAAATTAAAATTCGCAAACGGAAAAAGTCAGTGATCGTAAAACGCTTTTTGTAACACACTAATTCGAAACACGTAGTAGACAGCCAGTAGGATCAAATCTAACAGACGACGAAGAAAGAAGCTATTTGTTTCTGAAATATTACCTATGATCTTAATATTTATAGTGTGAATTGATATACACTTGAGGGATGAACCCACGAATCACGAATAACCAACCGTGATATTAATTTACTAGCGAGCGATCATTGACACTTGACACTCCCGTCGTGCGTGATGTGACGTGGCGTAATTCGTTTCTAAAGCGTCAAAGAGATATCTGTGAAATGCCATGTCATGAGGTTGAAACACGTCTTATGTCGTACATCGTGATATTCCAGTTGACTGGAACACGGTTATTGTTTTTTACAGAAAAGGAGTGAGTGAGTATGGTTTTACGCCGCTTTTAGCAATTTTCCAGCAATATCACGACGGGGGACGCCAGAAATGGGCTTCACACATTGTACCTATGTCGGGAATCGAACCCGGGTCTTCAGCGTGACGAGCGAACGCTTTAACATCTAGGCTACCCGACCGCCCCTACAGATAAGGAAAAGACTTGGATTAGAGAAGCGTATCAGGTTTCATCCCTGATTTTAAGATGGCGTACTGAGATCATAATACGGCGACTAACGGGTGCGTGTAGGTAGATGCTCATAATGTCAAGCACCGGATTGTCACGTCCAGTTGTTATTATGTATATACCGCCTTCATATAGCTGGAATATTGCTGGGTGTACCGTTAAACATACAAGCATACAAACAAACGCTATGCTAAACATTATTCTAGCTTTAATTTCACCCTGTTTGTTGTTTTACTCGGCGGTCAACAGTATTTCAGTCATACAATGACGGATAAAAATGAAACCTGGGTCAGTCAAATCAGTTGTTGTTAGTAGTATAAACGAAATGCTACTTAACCCTTTACAGAATCATAAACCTCTGCTAAAAGCAGTGTCGATTGTACGATTCCGACTGTATCATAAACATGTGTTTCTGAATCCCTATCGAATAGTAGTGAATGAGTGAGTGTGGTTTTACGCCGCTTTTAGCAATATTCAAGCAATATCACGGCGGGGGACACCAGAAATGGGCTTCACACAGTGTACCCATGTCGGGAATCGAACCCGGGTCTTCGGCGTGACGAGCGAACGCTTTAACCACTAGACTACCCGACCGACCCTATCTATCGAATAGTAATGATACCAGGTGTTCGCAAAATGGTGACCCCATTCTGCCCAGACTGTGACACCCGTCACAAACTCATGCAAGGACAAGTCAATTGTTTACTTCCAAACATCACGGAAACGTATGATACAAGCCAAAATAGTCACATTTGAAAATGTTCCTACATGTCTACCATAAATATACCTTTTGAGGGCTTTACTGGGGCTATGCAAACTTTAACTTTGATCTAGTTTGTTGTGTTATTCAGCAGTCAACAACCGTTCAGTCATTCCACGACAGATCATAATCGAATCTGGATCAGTCAAACAAGTGGTTAATATGAATAAAAAGCTACAGAACCCTTTCCATGATCAAGTCAATTGTGCGATTCAGACTGTATTAATAGCATACGTCCATGAAACGCATTCAAATAGTGATGGCACCAGGTGTTCGCGAAAAATAGCGTACTCTGCCCACCGATGGCTCCCGTCACAAACACATGCAACGGCAAGCCAATTGTCCACCCTAAAAACACAGGAAATGCAGCAAAACATCAAACTGAGGCAAATTCTACTATGTAAGCGATTTCAATCAAATCCGGTGGCTGGTGGCTTACTCCTGGTGTAAAATAACGTACTACCTGTGTTTGAATTAAACCTTACTTTTGAAAATTAAATATATGACAAAAAACGGAAATGTTTTACATTCGTAATATCTTTTAATTTGCTTCAACAGGTCGGAATAATTGTGGTCAAACAACCAACGCATGAGATTCCCATTCATCATATTCTGAACACGCTATACCCGCGTGTCAGTAGATAAATTACCTTGAAAACTCGTAGGCGGGGACTACCTTCAAATGCAGTCAATATCGGCTGGAATCGACTGGGAGTGTGAGGTTTTCATTGTCGCGACCTGAATTGATCTTCTAAGCAATCAGCGCTGAATAATTGATGTACCTGTTTATCGATACAATTTCCCTCTTAGCTGACATGCATCGGAGCTGACTCAGCATCACCGACGTTAAATGACAAACACTGGAAACAGTGCGGTGATTTGTATCAGTAGGAGACACGTTATGTCCAGCAACCTCAGCCACTTTATAAGTGGGAAGGATCGTGACTATGGTTTGCTCACAGAGAATGATGAATGACGGTCATTGTAAAAAATGCACGAGTTGGTTAGTTTGGGTTAACGTTGCTTTGAGGTGAGATGAAATGGGGTTTAACGTCACGGTCAACATAATGGCTCTTCAATAGCAACGTGCATGCGCATGTGTCTGTTTGCATGTATTAGCCAAGACTAATGCCGGTTTTAGAGTGCAAGCCCACTGAAATACCATGCGCAGTTTAACATGAATATCCCACCCCACAGTATATGATTCCGAGCCGACAGTCCTTGTTTTAACCCCTTAATGCCGAGCGCCAGACAGGGTAACAACAAGTACCATCTTTTAACGTCTTTTGGTATGACGCGGCCGAAGATCGAACCCCTGACATTCCGCTCTCCGGGGGGACGCTCTACCACAAGGCCACGGAGGCGGTCCTCACGTAGTTGTGACAAGACGCACTGGGCGGACCATCCGTGTACCCGAGATGAGCTTCGTTTGTTTTGTTTGTTGTATAACGCCGCACTCAACAATATTCCAGCTATATGACGGCGGTCTGTTTTAGCCCCTTTATTCCGAGCGCCAGGCAGGGCAACAAGTAGTACCATCTTTTAACGTCGCCGGGTAAGAACCACCGACCTTCCGCTTTCCGGGCAGACGCTCTATCAACTAGACCGCCACGGCATCAGTTTGAACAGTATTGCCGTTAAATCGTGGGTTGTCATGCTTCCGCTAGGGGCAACACATTTTAGACGTGTACCACTTTGGTGTAACACATGAGCACTGACAAGCACAGAAGCGTCATCACAGCAAATCTGGATTCGTATCCAAATTCATACCTGGATTTTGGCACGCGTAAGGGCGGCGCCTTATACGACTGGCTGGGTGTTGCTAATATTTGACCACTTGAGATGGGTGGTCTGATAGACTGTGGGATTTGATCTGACAATTTGACGCCATGTGTCAATCAGTGAGCCGTTGCATTTTTCACTACTATGTCATATGAAAATATAATTTGCTGCAGAAAGTACTGGAAACAAAATTGCCTTACATTTTACTAAAAGAGACATATTTGTTCATTAGATTTCCTTAATCCTTAAATTAAGTATTGGTATAACTCGGTGTGGTAATTATTGATATATAACTGGGTCGGTTGCAGGTAATCAATTAGGTGTGGTAATTATTGATGTAACGAGGTCGGTTTTAGCGAATTCATTAGGTGTGGTAATTATTGATATAACGAGGTCGGTTTTAGCGAATTCATTAGGTGTGGTAATTATTGATATAACGAGGTCGGTTTTAGCGAATTCATCAGGTGTGGTAATTATTGACTTAACATGGTCAGTTTTAGCGAATCCATGCATTAGGTATCGGTGTCGAATGAAAACGAATGGGGGCGGCCTTAAATATGACGTGAAGGCAGAGCTGTTCGTTACAGTTATCTCCCAAAACAAAATTTCGTTATGTTTACATGTTCCTTGTGTGAATTTGCATTCGTAATAAACAACACTACGCATATGGTGCGGATTTGTACCGTATTTCGTGGCCACCGCCTGTTGCCTAGAGCGCTCTGCTCACTGCGCGAACCAAAAGTGAAACCAGTTTGGAACGAGGGTTTTCGTTTTCTATCGCCTTATTCCCGGCAACAACACAATCAAAACCTTTTAGAAATAAACAAAAAATGACATAATCATTGATTTTGTTACAAATTCATTCCACCAAGAACATGAGTATTGATACTTCCCTTGATCACTGTACAATTCGTGACCACTCGTGTCATTCCGTGACAAACTTTGCATATTACGGAAAGGAACGAGTGATGACGAGTTACCGATTACAGAATTGAGAACTGTGATCGATAAACCTTGGGAGTAAAGACTTGTACTGTCTCCATATAACGCGGCGAAATATCAATCCTGGTTGGCATACGTATGTGTTTCATAACATATGTGGTTCAGCCTTTGGCAATTCGATAATGCGTTGTAACCGTATGTCACAGCACATAAATACGTCACTAGCCTCGAAATGAGCGCAGGTGCACTGTTTGGTGCAAACAAGACATACATCCAATATTGTACAACGATAGAATTTGGTTGTAATTCTACCATATATAACCAACTCACCGAAACATACACCTATTTTCACATCACGAGTAAAATACGAATTATCGTCTCACCTTACATTAAAATAATAGCTTCTGATTGGTTAAGCCGCCGGTAATTATTTTCAATGTACCCCGATCAAAGCCCGCAGAGAAATCAATCGGAGCACATCTAAGGTAACATGCTAAGCTCGCATAAGTAGCGTTAAATATCGGAAATGAACCGATGTTTATCCGAATGCTTTGAGGAAGTAACTTTCGACATATATTCCGGACCTCTGGGCTGATGTACCCTGTGTGTGAGCCTCGGGATACAAAGCTCTCTCACAAACACCATATACGTCTCGAGATCGTTGACAACTTATAACAGTCGAAGTTAAATACAAAAAACCAATGTCAACTTCAGATCAATAAGGAATTCTACAAATTACCAATTACATCCCAAGAACCCTTTTTTATGATGCTACGTCCTTTTTTTGCTAACATTCATATTTTGTAAACTGCCTGTTTAATGGTGGTTAAAAATGAAAACAATAGAAAAGAGTGATTCGATGATGTATTTGTTGCGGGTATCATAGTTGTGTTTCGGACCTTAAGTTTGCATTCTTTCTGCGACTATTTTCAACCGAGTAGCGTTTGAATGATTTGGCCAAAGGTAATGTTCAAGTGTATACTTGCAAGGCAGTTTATGTTAAATATTACGCTTCTAACAACTTCCAAGCTCTTGAAATGGATCTAAAACATGTAGAACAACAAGAATGTATTTAAGTAAATTGGCTTATCAATGAACGTGAGGACATATATCATATTTGAGGACATTAATAGCACCACTGGGTGAAAATCATTGTCGTTCGTTTCAAACACAGGCATTGTCCCTGACACCCAAAATAGCCGTCGATAAGAGTATATGCCAATGACTGCTATTGATTTGTCTCGTGGTTTTGTTGTCAAGTCTGGTTTCGGCGAGGAGTTGCTCAGAACTGTTGTTGCATATGAATGATCGAAGTATGGAAATACCGAGCCGCGCCATTGGAGAATGATGTCTCCATAACCACGACAGATGCACAAAGCATATATATCTATCATTGTTTTTTTAATACCTTGTTCCTATACATGACGTCTTAACATTTACAATATTGATCAAGGTACCTTAACGCGACTGCGGTTTTATTGAGTTTGTGTTAAGCAAGAAGGTAGATAGATCAGGCCAGATTGTAAATAATCGTGTCTGGATCCACAATCCATTTACTTTAAAAGGTGACACGATATCGTCCTTGACCGAGGACCCCATTCAGTCTGTTGACCACATACATTAAATAGTGGGCTTTAGTGGATTTCATGAAGTTTCAACCACAGATCATCATTATCAGAGCAACCCCCTTTCGATGCAGATTTTAGATCTAAAACGTCAACGCCAGGGAATAACCACTCTGGTTTATCCACCGAAACAGATTCCATTTGACGTTAAAGGCAAAATAGTGGTTAAAGTTTTTGAATGGATCCCTGAAAATCAGTGTTGACTCCAGGTGTTCGCGAAAAGGGGTAATTTTCGAGGAAATGCATTTAAAATTCTTCAATCAGTTTGATTGCCCAAAACCATCTGGTTATACCCCCCCCCCCCCCCCCCCTCTCTCTCTCTCTCTCTCTTACCCACATACAATGCCTAGATATTACTTGCAATGTCCCACGCCATTGGAGGACGATAACATGAAATCAAGTCCCAGTGCATGTCCCCCGATCTTTCAGGGTCTCATTTATCTTTTGAACTCCTTCACTGGAAAATTGCATACCTTTACTGACTTGTAAATGCTTGTGAATATTGTTACAAGGCTAAACAATGTTTTAAATATGACATTTAGAATCCCAAACAAATGTGAATAGACATTTGTAAACATGAACAACGTTAAAATACATTTACATAATTTTGGGTCTGAATGAGAAAATGTGCGTAAATGTATATCTAACTTAACACGCATTAAGATAATTTAAGAATCTTCGGAGTTGAGGTTTTCTACCAATGTGTGAAGCAAGTTCCGGGAGAGTTCCATATAATTCTCATGATATCAATTGAAGTTTATTTTCAGAGCTAAAATGTAAAAACATTCAAGAAATAGCAAACATGTTCTATATTCTTAAGAAATCTCTCGACTGAGTCGACTGACGATTCCGGCTATATCATAAGCATGTCTTATGAAACACGATCAAATAGTAATGATACACATAGTGGCAAAAAGACAAAGTCAAGGAAGTAAACTGTAATATTAAAATAGGGCAATCTACACAGCGAAAGCATGGGACCAAGGACATATAGATTACTAAAGATTCCCCGTAAGCTATAGTTTGTATTACATCAGATACATTTTTAAACGTTCTAACGTTCGAATTGGTGTCGTATAATTACATTTGTAGTTGATGATTTGACCATGGATTTCCTCTTTATTGCGAGTGAGAGAGTGAGTTGGGTTTAACGCCGCTTTTAACAGTATTCCAGTTATATCACGGCGTGTCAGCTTAATGTGGGAGGAAAGCCCGAAGTGATGCAGATCTCAGACGTTTACCAATTTGGTGAGACCCACGAGCACGGGTATGGTGCTGATAAACCTAGAAACCGGGAACCGAAATTAGAACCCACAATCATAGGTTTCTGGCGTCCCCAAGGGACGCAACTCTCCACAGCGAATCGTGGCGACTTAGACAACTGGGCCACCCGTGCCCCCTCTATACTGTGACCAGGAAATAGAGTGGACAGAACTCCCCGAGTACATTAGATGCAGATTGTACGAATCTCTGGTGTCCATCGGTTGGAGAGACTATCCGTTGTTGTGTACAATTGCACAGTGTTAAGCCTACATTCGAATGACCATGTCATCGATTTCATACGACATATATGTACATATATAAACTATCAATGTGTCTGTTTTCTGTTATAGAAAGAATACTGCGAGGGTTGATCAATAACTTCTGAGCCTCACATAGAAGGAATTGCGTATTAGTGGAAGCTTTTCTTATGGCCATTACATGATGCCATAGAAATATATCCACAATACCTTGAGTTAATTGAGCAAATTGTTTTGCTGTGACAAGTCAGTAAAATATGCAGGGGTCTGTGACCTTTGAAAAATGGACAAAACTAAGGAACGTGCAGTGATCAAGTACTTGCAGAAAAAGAGCCTAACACCAAAAGCCATTCGTGAAGAAGTTCAACGCTGGGGAACGATTCCACCTCCTACGCTATCGTAAAGAGGTTGGCAGCAGTATTTAAGCCTGGGAGAGGGAGCCTTGAAGGCCTGCCACTTCAGCAGTCGCATAATGAGAAGGCATAACGTGGTGATGACCAAGGAATGACTGAGCATCAAATTGCTCGTCCAGCAGGTATTTCCCGGAGAGAGTACAATCCATTACCACAGAAACTTTGGCAATGAAGAATCATGAGGTATCATTTCTTTGGGTTCCAAAGCTTCTGACTTCTGATAAAGAACGAACATGGCAAATTATGTCTCGTGATACTCTATCTCTGTTTGAAGTTGATCCATAAAGGTTCTTGCAACGATGTATGACTATGTGTGAAACCTGGATTCACCCGTTCTAGTCCAAACAACAGTAGAAACAGTGGAAGCATTGACATAACCAACAGCAACACCACCACCAAAGAAGGCAAAGACTAACCCAACAGATGGAAAGGTTATGGCCTCCGTTTTCTGGGCGTCACCTAGATGACTATTTTCCAAAAGGCCAGACAATAAACGGAACACATGCTGCACTTTTGAGGCAATTGCGGGGCCAAATTAAGACTAAGAGACGTGGAAGATGTCAAATGTTGAGCTCTTCCATCCGCACAACGCCAAAAGCAATTGTTACCATGCCTGTCCACCCAATCTGGTAAGTCGCCTCCTACGATAAGTATGGGTTGCTAAAGACAAATTCTAACACGGATCTTCACCGGGGTAGAACCATGGGTTGATGAAGATCTTCACGGGGCATATTGTGTGAGATTAAAAACTAATGCAATCAATGTGAGACCTGATAAACATTTTTTCGATATATTTTCCCACACAGTTAAAGTTTAGTTGCTTCAATAAAAATCAATTTTTATCAGCATTTGGTTTCGTGCCTTATTAATTTGATGGCGTTTGCAATTTTCTTATCAGTGAATATCGCTATAATTAAGCATCATATCAATACATTATATTTAAAACATATTAAAATAGTTAAATTTGAACCGTTTTAGTCCTTGTGAATATCGATAGTTATTCGTGAAGGTTAATAAATGTTAAAGGTGTTCTTCGGGCACCTGCGTCATTTCCTTTGATCGATTTATGAACATACTACGTAGGTAGTGTGTGCGGTTGACCTTCGTCGCCAACCCTTTGCTTACCTACGTGATCTTGTACAGGAAACTTGATATCGCACGTTTTCGTGAATCAGAACCTCGTATCAACACTGATAACGGGTGATGATCACCGTCTCACGACAGTTGGGGATGAAATGTACATTGTACACTTGCTGTCATTTTTGTTATCACAATTATTGGATGATAGTGTTTTTTTCTAGTTTGGTTTGTCACTTCCGGGTAGTAGTTTAAATGTACACTTCCTGGTGTGTGTGTTTTTTTAATCAGGAGAAAAAATCATATTAAGCCATGGGATTAACCTTAACCATATCACAACACATAGTGTCATATCTGATTTTCACTGCTCCATTCATTACTATTTTGCCTTTTATGTTCAGTAGAATCAGTAGATAATCGAGACTGCGCAGTTTCTGGTGTTGACACTATGGTGATTACACTTTAGATTCATATAACTACTTTCAACACAGAAATCAGTATATACCAACGTATATACTATATTATTTGGATCTTTTTTAAAGCGAGATGGTTATGTGACAATATATAGATGATAAGGATCGTGAACTATCACGAAATACGCTCACGCACGTCGCGAAGTCTTTATCATTTTTGTTTGCAAAGGTGAAGGAAAGGTGAAGGGTGAAATAAGGTGAAAAATGTGAATTCCTTCAAGTGATATGGAGATAATTTGCTATGTTTTTATCTATCTTTTTATCTGTTTGAAGCCGTGGTATACAAGAAAAGAGGCAGATATAACAAACTACACATGGCTGCCATCGTGCAATCATGGCCACCTGTGCATACAAGGCAAACACAAACGAGGTTAATGACGGCCAGGCCGGTCAACACAAAGTAGTTATCGCTTCACACAAGGGATTAATGACACCTTCAATGTCACCAAGGTCATCACAGTAACACGGCGTGGGTCATTGTCGGGAAGGAAGAAAAACATGATTGTAAATTACAAGATCGTGTCCATTGAGGATTGCCGTTATTGCATCAGTCGACATGTTTCGGTAGAATGTGAAATGACGACACGACTTGCCACTGCCGTATTATTGTCAGTTAAGCCGTATGTATGTATGTATGTATGTATGTATGTATGTATGTATGTATGTATGTATGTATGTATGTATGTATGTATGTATGTATGTATGTATGTATGTATGTATGTATGTATGTAAGTGTTTAAACATATGATTGAATATGTGTGTATCAACATATGAGTTAATGTGTGTGTATCAACATATGATTGAATGTATGTGTGTCAACATGTGATTGAATGTAAGTGTATCGACATGTGATAAAATGTAAGTGTGTCAACATGTGATTGAATGTAAAATGTATCAACATGTGATAAAATGTAAGTGTATCAACATGTCATTGGATATAAGTGTGTTAACATATGATTGAATGTATGTGTATCGACATATGATTGAATGTGTGTTATCGACATATGATTGAATGTAAGTGTATCAACATGTGATTGAACGTATGTGCACCAACATGTGATTGAATGTAAATATATCAACATGTGATTGAATGTAAGTGTGTAAACATATGATTGAATATGTGTGTATCAACACATGAGTTAATGTGTGTGTATCAACATATAATTGAATGTATGTGTGTCAACATATGGTTGAATTTATGTGTGTCAACATATGATTGAATGTATGTGTATCGACATATGATTGAATGTGTGTTATCGACATATGATTGAATGTAAGTGTATCAACATGTGATTGAATATAAGTGTGTCAACGTATGACTGAATGTATGTGTATCGACATATGATTGAATGTGTGTTATCGACATATGATTGAATGTAAGTGTATCAACATGTGATTGAACGTATGTGCACCAACATGTGATTGAATGTAAATATATCAACATGTGATTGAATGTAAGTGTGTAAACATATGATTGAATATGTGTGTATCAACACATGAGTTAATGTGTGTGTATCAACATATAATTGAATGTATGTGTGTCAACATATGATTGAATGTATGTGTGTCAACATATGATTGAATGTATGTGTATCGACATATGATTGAATGTGTGTTATCGACATATGATTGAATGTAAGTGTATCAACATGTGATTGAATATAAGTGTGTCAACGTATGACTGAATGTATGTGTATCGACATATGATTGAATGTGTGTTATCGACATATGATTAAATGTAAATGTATCGACATATGATTGAATGTAAGTGTATCGACATGTGATTGAATGTAAGTGTATCGACATATGATTGAATGTAAGTGTATCGACATATGATTGAGTGTAAGTGTATCGACATGTAAGTCTTTTGTCGTGTATATTACGTCGTAATAATTAAATAGAACACAGACATCTCGCCCTCTTGGCAATCACCGTCGTATAGAATTATATACTTTGTACGACAAGCTGAACAAATACTGATGCAATAAAACACCCACAACTACAACCATATTGAAAATATATAGAGAGATAATTTTATTAATATCCCCACATGTAATCACCAATGGCATAGGCATACATGGTAATAGCCCCTATGTACACACATTGATATCCTTTACGTCAACTTATCAATATCCTTGTTTTCCCAGGGAGATTGAAGGATCGTAGAAATAATTTCATGAACAATATGAAATGACGTCACTTGACGAGAGATCTTACCATGTGTATACATTAGGCATGACATTTTATCGAAGTCATAGCCACGATGCGGGTGTAATCTAACCCATCACAAACACCCAAGCCCTTAGATAAAACGTTTGGTACAGAGACAGAGATACGTCATTTGAAGGCTCACCTGTAGCGTTAAGTATCGTATCTGGTTTCCAGGTAGGTCAAGCTCGCCAACATATGGTTTAACCAGACATGTTTCTGCCGACACGCTGACAAGGGCAAAACGAATCTTGATCAAAGTTCATGTCACGATGTCAAAGATTGTGGCCTGAATCTTTGCCTGGACTATGTCACCACAAGGCTGAGGAGCGGCAGACCAGACCTTCAGCTAACCGGTGTCGTAAAACACCCGTTACTATAGCAACTGTTTATACGCGCAGGTAACGCTGGCCTCGTCGAACTTATCTACTTGCCTGCGTTACAATAGCTTATCGACCAGGAGATCGACAGTTTAGATGTCTGAAATCCGCTGTTTTGCGTTCAATATTTCAGCGTCGATATGGCATTGTCAGTTGGTGTTCGCACCACTTGTCCGTAAGATCTATATCTATGATATAATTAGAACAATGAGCGTTACACTTGGCTCGAGTAACCCCGGTTCCATGAGGAGAAAGCAGAGTATACAACGCAAAAGCTTTGGCAATCGTTCGTGTTTGGCTCAGAATATATGACATACAGTATGTGACATTAATTATAAGATATATTCCAAATATCATGCTTTTGCTGATCACAATGTGCGTGATAGCGATTTGAATAATGAACAATCAATGCATTGATTTTTCTCTTCGCGAACATGCCATGCGTTCGTAATTCAACCTTGATAGTTATTTGTAGCATGTGTCAATATTTTGCTCTCGTTGCTAATGCATATAGATGAAGCTCATTGATTGATTCGGGCGCAGGGTAACTGAGATACAGGTCACATTAACACAATCACGTTGCAGGACCGTGTACGCCTTACGCAAACATATACTCGTAACACAAACTTATATACTCATTGAAACACAGGCACGTTACAGAAACATATACGTGTTACACAAACATATGCACGTTACAGAAACATGTTTACGTTACAAAAATTCATGCACGTTACAGAAATACACATGCGTTACAGAACTATATGCACGTTACAGAAACATATACACGTTACTGAAATACAGGCACATTACAGAAACACATGCACGTTACAGAAACATATACGCGTTACACAAACATATACTCGTTACTGAAACATGCTTTAGTTCTGAAATTCATGCACGTTACAGAAACATATACGCGTTCCACAAACGTATACTCGCAACTGAAACACGCTTACGTTCTGAAATACACGCATGTTACAGAAACATATACGCCATACAGAACCATATGCACGTTACAGAAACATATACACATAATAGAAACATACACATTACAGAAACATATTCATTACAGATCTGAAACATTTACACGTTACAAAAACCTATACACATTAGAGGAAAACATATACTCATTACAGAAACATATAACCGTTAGAGAAACATACACACATAACAGAAACATATGCACATGACAGAAACATATACACATTACAGAAACATATGCACATTACAGAAACATATACTCATTACAGAAACATATACTCATTACAGAAACATATGCACATTACAGAAACATATGCACATGACAGAAACATATGCACATAACAGAAACATATACACATTACAGAAACATATACTCATTACAGAAACATATACTCATTACAGAAACATATACTCATTACAGAAACATATACTCATTACAGAAACATAAACACATAATAGAAACATAAACGTTACAGAAACATATACATATTACAGAAACATATACACATTACAGAAATGTATACTCATTACAGAAACATAAACACATTACAGAAACAGACTTTTTACAGAAACATATGCACATGACATAAACAATTAAACGTTACAGAAACACATGCATGTTACAGAAACATATACTCATTACAAAAACATATAATCGTTACAGAAACATATATATGTAACAGAAATAAGACCATGCAAATAATTGCTCGATTGCCGAACTACTGGAAAACACTGGACATATCTGACATTAAGTGGGTGTTAATTGATGTTAATGTCAGGCAAGGTCGGCTCATTTATTCGATGTATCATTTAAGGCGAGGTGTCATTAAAGTTCCAATAATCCTTATTAGCCCCTCTAACGCCACCTGCTTATCTGGAACAACGGACAACGCTGGGTTCCCAGGAGATGCTTAAAGCTTAATGCTTTACATATTAGTAGTTACATATTACGTGCGTGTGCTTTGTTTGTTTGTTTGCTTTGCACTCAGCAATGTTCCAGCTATATGGCTGCGGTCTGTAAATAATCGAGTCTGGACTAGACAATCAAAAGACTGACAACATGAGCATCGATCTATGCAATTGGAATATGATGACATACATCAACCAAGTCAGCGAGCCTGACCACCCGATCCATTTAATCGCCCCTAATGAAAGCATCCCATTGGGCTCCTCTTCAGACATGCACAGGTTGCTGAAGACCAATTCTAACCCGGTATCTTTACGGGTGACATGCGTCATGTCAGAAATAGGACATGTTGTGTGGGTAGCTGTGCTGTATAATATATAGAAACGAATGGTTTTCACATAACTCGATTGAGTTGCAGCTAGCAGACTTTTGTGATTGGTTTGGGAGTATTATTCGAGAATAATAGTACTAATAATCCTGTATTGCACGAATATACTTCATAAATCCATAATTATTGCATTTACATGTAGACTCTATTATGCGGTTAATTATAATATCACCTTTAGTCACATAAAATAATATGTAATGTTATCAAAATAATAAAAGTCGTTGGAATTGATCATGATTCGAAGATTTAAAAATCTAACACAACCTCTCTTAGATGTTTAGGAATATTGGGGGAATGAAGCACAATGTTAATTCGAACCTACGATCATATATAGGTTTCTGGTGTGTCCAAGGGAGTCAACTCTGAACAGGAAACTCCGACACCTCAGACGACTGGGCCACCCGTGACCCCGAAAATGGTTGTAAAGGATTTTCGTGAAAATGGACCTATGAATTTGATACATATATAGGTTTGAGAGGTGTGTTGTGAAGCAACCACGTACGGCGGAAATATCCGTGAAACATATTGAACCATGCGATATGAGTTTTGTCAGAACAGATATATTTGTGAACAAATAAAATGTATGTATATATTCTTTTAATATTAACAAATCAAACATGCATTGTTTTTGGTCTTACGTGAGGAGATATGGCGGTATATGTGAGTTTTAAATAATTATTTTTTCTTTGAAGCTGAAATGGTCGTCCTCCAAAATACTTCCTAGACGATCTGGAATCCAGTCACTCAATGTAGGGGTCGTTTTCTGAAAGTTAATTCGTGACAAAACCAAATCCCGCTCAGTTTTGAGATGATATACACATGCAACTCACAGGGTATACGGGCTATACTTATGCCAAAAAGTCCCAAGTATAGTTGAGATGACCTATGTATCATATCCACCGCTCTCACCTGCCTTGTGAAATAGAAAGGACCTGATGAATACTAATTGTCTTTACCTGTTAATTTGTAGAGTGTGTCGTGCTAAATTTACCAGTAAAACCCTCTTTACCCATTAATTCAGATGTTGATAAAACCTAGGTCGAATGATTTTTAATACAAAATGCAGTTTATACTGGCAGGCTAATTAATGCTTAAACTGAATGGATTCCGCCCATGTCATTTTCTTTTTTATTTGTGATGATTCCTTAGGGATGATATTTAATTATCAATTTAACGTTGCTATGTAAGGGTTGATTAAAGTTATTGTGTAGGTTGATAACCAAACAGGTTGCGAGGATGAGCTGTTTGATTTACTTTGAAAAAAAATGAAAAAAACTCTTTCCATAATCATAAGTAATAAGAGTCGATTGTACGATTCCGTTTCTACCATGAGCATATGTTTAGTGGTGATACCAGGATTTCGCGAAAGGGTGCACCCGTCACAAACACATGCAGAGTCAAGTCAATTTTTCACCTGAAAGAAAAAACACCTGAACATATGGTACAGGTCAAAAAGTGAATTATATCGGACATCATGCGTCAAATTTCGAAATTTCGTCCACATGACGACCATAAAACATTAAGAAATCTCTGCCAAAGGCAGTGTCTATTATGGAATACTAGAAGGGACATTATCGCGTCGTTTTCTAACGTTTTTTACACATTTTTTATGGGGTGGCAATGCTACATGTTTTGATTTGAAAAATGTCGCGTTGTCGCATTGTCGCGTTTTAGTAAGATAAAAGAGATCATTCAAAAAGAGACAATGCGACAAAAGGCAAAATTGTCGCACTTTGGTTCATTTGGTGTGTTGGTGTTGAGTATTTGTGTTTACATTCATCTCAGTGGGAGGTGCTTGAAAATGTCATCTCCAATTATAGAATATAAAGTTATCCTGAGTTTGAAACGACCAGTTTGTTAGCTACATGATAATGTCTTGCGAAATATATTCTTTAACTTGATCGTGTACTATCCACACCTGTCTAAAAATATATGACATAGACACATCGATCCCAATACATTATTTTCCATTCAATAAAATCACTCTAACGTTACTTCTTCACTGAATCTATATTTACGTCCGTGTTTCTATTTGAAGGCTAAACTGCGTGATCTAAATGAGACATATTAATATAAACGAGAACACAATTAAAAAAAAACCCATCCTGATTGAGAATGTGAGCTGGCCGAATTGATCATATTCTATTTACACTCTCAAGAATATACACCTCATATCGACAAGAACAAATCAGACAACCATATAAAGGTAACAGTTTTTGTGAAGGTTTAGCACTGTTATCGCCCAGCTCGCTATGACGTATGAATGCATTAACGGAGTTGGGGAATAGGTGTGGAAGTGACGTCACAGCCACTATTCGTGGGCTGTTGTGACGCCCGATTCTCCAACAAACTACCAGGCCAATTGGCATTCATTCAGCGCTGGTGTTGTGTTGGTAATTGTTGGTGAGCTCCGACGACAATAATGCAGTGTCGGTTGTCAACGTCGCTGCTTTTCAAATACGGGGGATCTGATGTAACTGGTCGTATTCCCCCTGAATATGATAGGCGCGGATGTTTCAAGTGTTTATTTATGTCCTTTAGTGTTCTTTCCTTTTAAATACCAAAATTTGACGGCATCAAGATTACCAATTACGTCATGTTGATATAGAACTCCGTAATAATAGTTATATGGAGCTGTATTTCTCGCTGCTTCCGGACTCATATTAACATTTCTGACGAGAATCTGAAATTCGACCATTACTCATTTGAGTGTATTTTTAATGTTTTTAGTACGATATGGTATCTTCATTGAGTGATATATAAGTGAGATCCAGTTTATGTATGTGTCAAGCGTTATATAAGCTCTGTATATGCAAATCATGGATATATGATATATGACATACGGGTTTATGAGAAAAAATAAGACAATAAATACATACATAAAGATGAGGTGAGGTGAAATTGGGTTTAACGTCGCGTCCAAGATTATTGCACTTATATAACGACGTGCATGTGTGTGTGTGTGTGTATATGTGGCTGCTTGTATTAGTCTGGACTGATGCCGGTGTATAGTGCTAGCACACTGAGATATACCATGCCGCAGTTTAACATGAATACCCCCCTCAGACACAGTATACTGACTCCGAGCCGGCCAGTCCTTGTTTTAGCCCCTTAATGCCGAGCGCCAGACAGGGTAACAAGTGCCATCTTTTAACGTCTTTTGGTATGACGTGGCTTGGTATCGAACCCCGGACCTTCCGCTCTCCGGGCGGGCGCTCTACCACGGAGGCGGTCTACATACATAAAACATCAGTAGGATACTGTTCGTATCTGTAAATGACAATACCACACATTGTAACAACCAAAGTTATACATATTATAAAGTGTGCTTGCTGGTAAGACTTTGAAATAAATTATGATAAAATAAATACAAATTTTGTTAAATCTGCCACATGTAAATGTAGGATTTAATAGCACACCGTATTTAAATATTGTCTTTATGTCTAATCATTATACAATTGACATGGTATTGAAAATTGCAATTCATATTCAATAATTCTGTTATTAAAGTGTCTAAAACATTCTGTCTCGAAGATTGGTTGGTGGTTTGTTAAAACGTCCAGTTTCCATGGCAATGGTCAAAGATCCACATCTAAACAAAGTTAATATTCGACGGTGGTCCCTAAATGTTACATTTAATCATTAGATTCAGCAACATTTTGTCTCTTGAATGATTATCAACTTGGTAGGTTACAGACTCATGCCGACTACCACCAGGTAATTTGATGTCCTCAGATACTTGTGCAGTGGTAGGACCAAGCTCTGATTCTAACCAGATTGCGAAGCGACCCATGTCTGTGCGTTTTTCATTACTCATTACGCTGGAAGAGGAGACGAAGATTGAATAGGATTAGAAGAGAAGAATTTAGGAAAATGGTAGATAGGTGCAGAAAGGGGAGGAAGTGTAGAGGAAGAGGAATAAGAAGGAACAGAATTAGAAGGAGAAGTTGCAGAAGGAGGAGGAAGTCAAGAGGAAGAAGAATAAGAAGGAGCAGAATTAGAAGGAGAAGTTGCAGAAGGAGGAGGAAGTCAAGAGGAAAAATAATAAGAAGGAGCAGAATTAGATGGAGAAGCTGCAGAAGGAGGGAGGTGGAGAGGAAGAAGAATTAGGAGGAGCAGAAGGAGGAGGAAGTGGAGAGGAAGAAGATTTAGAAGAACGAGCAAAAGGAGGAAGTAGAGAGGAAGAAGAATTAGGAGGAGCAGGAGGAGGAGGAAGTGGAGTGGAAGAAGATTTAGAAGGATAAGTTGCAGGAGGTGAAGTGGAGAGGAAGACAAATTGGAAAGAAGTTGCAGAATGAGGATGAAGTGGAGAAGAAGAAGAATTAGAAGTAGAAGTTGCAGAATGAGGAGGAAGTGGAGAGGAAGAAGATTTAGAAGGAGAAGTTTCAGAATGAGGAGGAAGTGGAGAGGAAGAAGAATTAGAAGTAGAAGTTGCAGAATGAGGAGGAAGTGGAGAGGAAGAAGAATTAGAAGGAGAAGGAGGTGAAGTGGAAAGGAAGAAGAATTAGAGGGAGAAGTTGCAGAATGAGGAGGAAGTGGAGAGGAAGAAGAATTAGAAGGACAAGTTGCAGAATGAGGAGGAAGTGGAGAGGAAGAAGAATTAGAAGAAAAAGTTGCAGAAGGGGAGGAAGTGGAGAGGAAGAATAATTAGAAGGACAAGTTGCAGAATGAGGAGGAAGAAGAATTGGAAGAAGTTGCAGAAGGAGGAGGAAGTGGAGAGGAAGAAGAATTAGAAGGAGCAGAAGGAGGTGGAAGTGGAAAGGAAGAAGAATTGGAAGGAGCAGAAGGAGGTGGAAGTGGAAAGAAAGAAGAATTGGAAGGAGAAGACACAGAAGGAGGTGAAGTGGAGAGGAAGAAGAATTAGGAGGAGCAGAAGGAGGTGGAAGTGGAAAGGAAGAAGAATTAGGAGGAGCAGAAGGGGGAGGAAGTCGAAAGGAAGAAGAATTGGAAGGAGAAGACACAGAAGGAGGTGAAGTGTAGAGGAAGAAGAATTAGAAGGAGGAGAAAAAAGTAGGAGCAGATGGAGGAGGAATGCTTATATTATTTAGTTTACGTTTTACATGTTGCATGGCTTGCGAAATTCAAGCATTAACGTCACCAGCAAACACTATGCTGGTGGTCTATGAGAAACCAATGTCTTCTAGTGACATGGAAAAACATTGTACGTAATCGTTATAAAACGTATTAAAAAGTAGGTATCAGGTGATATAACATTACAGCCCTTAGCTGAAACAGTAGGGCAATGGGCTTACAAAGAGCGTTACACTGTGTTAAGAAGATAACCTGATCTCTTGGGGATAAAACAACAAAAGAAGGATTGAACATTGTGGCTTGTTTCAATCAGTATTGTCTGATGTTTGAGTAAAACTGTCATGTTGTAGGAAATTGGGAATCGTCTTCCAAATCGCCATGGTAACGATAGTGGCACGTGTCTTTGTGCACGGGTTTCGGTAAGTACTTTATGGCCTTTGTCATTTTCGGGTAACAGCTTTTAGTATAGACTCTACAAAACTAAAAGGGGGATATTTGAAAATAACGGATGATTGCAGAAATACAAAGGGGTATCGAGTGATGATGATCATGAAATGGGGTTTAGTTTAACGTCGCCTCCAAGATTATTGCCCATATTTGGCGACGTGCATTCATGTGTGTGCGTGCGTGCGTGCGTGTGTGTGTGTGTGTGTGTGCTTGTACTAGTCCGGACTAATGCCGATTTTATAGTGCTAGCCCACTGAGATACCATGCCGCAGTTTAACATGAATACCCCACTCAGACACAATATACTGATTCCGAGCCGACCAGTCCTTGTCTTTGACCCTTGCGCCTGGCAGGACAACAACAAGTACCATCTGTTAACGTCTTTTGGTGTGACGCAGACGGGGATCGAACCCCCGATCTTCCGCACTACTGGCGGACGGCCTTACACCAGAGGCGGTCTGGAGTGATGGTAATGAATGGTAAATGAGTGAGTGAGTGAGTGAGTGAGTTATTATTTAACGTCACATGTGCAATATTTCAGCCATATCGTGACGAGAATGAATGATAAAAAGAGAGGACAAGGTGTGCAAACAACAAGAGTGCAAACAACAAAGGTTTGTTTGTTTGTTTGTTTGTTGTACTCCTCGCTCAGCAATATTCCAGCTATATGACCGCGGTCTGTAAATAATCGAGTCTTGACCAGACACTCTAGTGATCGACATCATGAGCATCGATCCACGCAATCGGGATCGATGACATGCATCAACAAAGTCAGCGAGCCTGACCTGACGACCCGATCCAGTTAGTTGCCTCTTACGACAAGCATAGTAGCCTTTTATGTCAAGTATGCGTTGCTGGAGACCTATTGTACCCCGGATCTTCACGGGTCGCAAACAACAAAGAAAAAAGACAGGGGCCTATAGTTAGAAAATAAACAATTGAGATGACTTAATACAAAATGGACAATGCTCCCACGATTAGTCAAACATTCGTTGACAAGGCATTTCCGTCTTGTCCACTCCTCTTTCAACGCCTGGCCCAGATCGGCGAAGGTAGCTGGTGGTCTTTAACGTCGACATATCGGTAATACTTTCTGACATTGGCATTCTGGCAGTCTTAGTTCTGGTCACTGCCCATATATCATTACATACCCTGTGGACCCGTGAAGATCCGGGGTACAATAGATCTTCAACAACCCATACTTGCAGTAAAAGGCGACTATGCTTGTCGTTAGAAGCGACTAACGGGATCGGGTGGTCAGACTCGCTGACTTGGTTGATGCATGTCATCGATCCCAATTGCGTGGATCGATGCTCATGATATCGATCACTGGATTGTCTGGTCCAGACTCGATTATTCACAGACCGCCGTTATATAGCTGGAATATTGCTGAGTGCGGCGTTAAACAACAAACCTAACCTAACCTAACAGACCCGGTGAAGCCCATTTCCGGCGTCCCCGGCCGAGATACTGCTGGAATATTGCTGAAAGCGGCGTAAAACCAAACCCACTCACTCACTCATTACAGACCCACTCCCAAATCTCCCATGTTGCCTGACGTTGACATTCGCATGACGTTTGTTAGGGCCGCTCCAGGAACGTCCACATCTCTCCAGAAAGACCGGAGCGAATCTGCATTCTTCTGGAAACAATACACGAGACCATCGTTGATTCCAAAGTTTCTACGCTCAACACGCCATTGGTATCTTTCTAGAATGTGTCGGTTTGTTAACGGCGGTAGAACACGTGGTCGCCAAACATGCACATTGGTTGCATGCAGATTTGTTTAAAACTAACCTTGTGTTTTATTAAAAAAAGTTAAAAATCAAATTTGTATTAATCGGTAATAATGAGTGAGTGAGGTGGGTTTAACGCCGCTTTTAACAATATTCCAGTCATATCGCGGCGTGTCAGCTTAATGTGGGAGGAAAGCCCGAAGTGATGCAGGTCTCAGACGTTTATCACTTCGGTGAAACCCACGAGCACGGGTATGGTGCTGACAAACCTAGAAACATAATCGAGGCGAACCGGGATTCGAACCCACAATCATAGGTTTCAGGGAATCGCGGCGCCTTAGACGACTGGGCCACCCGTGCTCCCATTTAAGCGGTAATAAGCCCTCGAACAGGGTTAAATGACCAGCTGTTCCACCTAATAACCACTTCCCTTACAGCACCAAAATGGGTAAAAGTCCCATTTTATCCTCCGTTTGGTGTGTGGTTATCCTCAACCTCATGCAACAATAAGTAGGTTTTAAAGTCACGTTTTTATATTAATTTGCTTCAGTTTAATCACGCGACTCGAAAATCCCATAGGTGTATTGTATGACGAGCTAACAAATGTGAACAACCAATGCTCTGTACCGCGGGTAATGACTGTGTGTTTTCTGTCATAAAGTTGAA
The DNA here is from genome assembly GCF_022045235.1 of Haliotis cracherodii. Taxonomy (NCBI): domain Eukaryota; kingdom Metazoa; phylum Mollusca; class Gastropoda; order Lepetellida; family Haliotidae; genus Haliotis; species Haliotis cracherodii. Next base: position 36,013,295 of record NW_027266265.1, read on the forward strand.
TATCTGTTTACAGCTCTAATGTCAGTCGACTCCAAGCCATAGCAACGGAGAGCTTACCGTGTTGGTTGCACAAAGTGATTCCGTAACGGACGTGAATCGACGGCTCGGGGCGCGAACTGGCGTTGCCATGGAGAAGCAGGGTGGAGAGTGGGCAACACAACGGTAGTGTGACTGTTGCTCAATGCCCTACATGAACGTTGATCAATGCCCTACATGTACGTTGATCAATGCCCTACATATATGTTGATCAATGCCCTACATGTACGCTGGTCAATGCCCTATATGTACGTTTCCCAATGCCCTACATGTTCGTTGCTCAATGCCCTACATGTACGTTGATCAATGCCCTACATGTACGTTGATCAATGCCCTACATATACTTTGCTCAATGCCCTACATGTACGTTGCCCAATGCCCTACATGTACGTTGATCAATGCCCTATATGTACGTTGATCAATGCCCTACATATACGTTGATCAATGCCCTACATGTACGCTGGTCAATGCCCGACATGTACGTTTCCCAATGCCCTACATGTTCGTTGCTCAATGCTCTACATGTACGTTGATCAATGCCCTACATGTACGTTGCTCAATGCCCTACATGTACGTTGCTCAATGCCCTACATGTACGTTGATCAATGCCCTACATGAACGTTGCTCAATGCCCTACATATACGTTGCTCAATGCCCTACGTGTACGTTGCTCAATGCCCTATATGTACGTTGCTGAATACCCTACGTGTACGTTGCTCAATGCCCTACATGTTCGTTGCTCAATGCCCTACATGTACGTTGATCAATGCCCTACATATACGTTGATCAATGCCCTACATGTATATATATACAAAAATGAGGTAAATGTTCACTCGGTGTATATACATGTACGTTGATCAATGCGCTATATGTACGTTGCGCAATGCCCTATATGTAGGCTGGTCAATATTTGTTGTTATGTAAGTTTTCGATGATTTGTCATTCCTTAGTCCAGAGACAGACATAGTGATTCGGGCACGAATAAAACGCCTCGGAAACCTTTTTTGGCTTTTTTGTTTGTTGTTTAGCGCCGCACTCGGCAATATTCCAGCAATATGACGCGATCACTATACATTTAAGCTTGGACCAAACAATCAAAGGAATGATATCATGAGCTTCGATCCACACAACTGGGATACGACGACATGCATCAACCAAGTCAGCGAGCAGCAAGTAAGCTTGCGATGGGTTGCCGAAGACTTATTCTAACCCGGATCTTCTCAGGGGTGATTAGGCTTACATGATACAAGCTTTATGAGCAGAAGATACACCCGACTTGTAGTAGAATTCGATAGGAAATATAGGCACAATTAATTTTCCCGGGCTACGTTAATTATTGCTCTCCTCGAGATGAAAGATATTCCATTTTGTTTATGAGGTCACATCATCTCCGCACCATTCATGACTATCGCAGTCAGGGCTTCCAGACCATTAACCGTGATGGAACCTGGGTGAATGAGGCTCACTCCACAGACTACATGTGGCTACCGTCAGATGGACGAGAATCACCCATGGTAGCATGAAATAAAGGTGATAGTATCATTGTGTTGCACAGCCGGAACACCTGATTTCCGACTTAATGATGGATGTGAGCTGGTTTTCCAGTCGAAAATGAAAACTGGTCATTATCGTAGGGAAATGATGATGATGTGATCATAGGCTGGTTGGAACATCAGCTACTGTCCAAACTAACCATCCTGTGTCATTATCATGTTAACACCAGTTCTGATTATATCCTGTCGCGCCAACCATTGGAGGCGAACATGCAGTAATATCTGACATCTTACAATTTCGGCTTCAAACCAGTGAAGTACAAAACAGATGTCCTGGCGGCACAAAACGGTCACGTTGTATTACGTACGCCAGTCGACCGCCTCCGTGGTCTAGTGGTAGAGCGTCCGCCCGGAGAGCGGAAGGTCCGGGGTTCGATTCCCGACCGCGTCATACCAAAAGACGTTAAAAGATGGTACTTGTTGTTACCCTGTCTGGCGCTCGGCATTGAAGGGTTAAAGCAAGGACTGGTCGGCTCGGAGTCAGTATACTGTGTCTCAGTGGGGTATTCATGTTAAACTGCGGTATTGTATCTCAGTGGACTAGCACTATAAATCGGCATCAGTCCGGTCTAGTACAAGCAGCCACACACACGTGCATGCACGTCGCTACATAAGTGCAATAATCTCGGACGCGACGTTAAACCCAATTTCACCTCACCTCACGTACGCCAGTCAGACATTGTGAGCTCAACCCTGTTGAGTTTGTTTGGGCTAACTGTAACGGTTCGTGGCAAGACATAACAAAACATTCAACTCACACTTGTTAAGTGGTTGATCAGCGCATCCTTTGCTAAAATGACGCCCGAGGTATGGCAAAAGGCTGAAGATCGCGATTTTCAGATAAAACGTTACGTCGTACGCTCAGTCTTCCATACGTTAGGGTGATAGAACAGATTCAGACGTAAAAATACATCTTAGGCTCATCACAGTGTCAAGATACGCCAGACTAGGTAGATTTGCGTTATTTTGATATGTGCCCTTTTCATAGCTCTATGATTAGTATTTATCAAATGAAGCCAGAAAAAAACATTTTTCAAGCATTTCCGACAGCACTATTTGTTATTTTATTAGTCCGGACTTATGTCGGATTTGTAGTGGTAGCCCACTGAGATACCATGCCACGGGTTAACATGGCTAGCCCACTCAGACACGTTTTATCGCCTTAAAGCCGAGCGCCAGACAGGGAAACAAGAAGTACAATCTTAAGCGTATTTTGGCATGGCTAGAATCACAACACCTAGCTTCCAACGCCTGTAACTACAAAGCCACCTTGTTGATACAGACTTACCGTCACCACTTGTCAACCTCTTTCCTTATGTTGAGTTCCATATACAATACATGCTGGTAAATTTCAAGTTTCAAGCTAACTGAAATATTAAACCAGCCTCGGCGGTACATGAGTACAAAAGAGAATAATGCCAGATACACCATGAACATGCAGATAACAATGTATCATATGAATTTCCACATCAATGTGTCTTAAAAACTGAATTAAGTTCTTAACAAACTTTATTAAGTTCTAAATGGTTGAGATTTTGTCGTTAAGGAACAATTGACGGTATTTTGCAAGGTTAGGCCATATAGAGTAGTGTTTTTAAGGGATGATTTGCTTTCGTGAGGGCATTTACATTAATAATGAATTTCATCTCCAGACAACTGCGAATCACATAAACTGCAAATCCCCGTTCCCGTCATCATTTCTCATCCTGTTTGTTTTGTTACACTCTGTATATAATACATCTAAGCCCTGTCCTACCAAGCTGTTCATCACTTGCTTAAAGTATTAGCATAGAAACACTTTGAAATAGATGAATAAGATAAACTTTATAAATCATTTCCTTCTCCATCGATACTAAAGCTCCTAAATTGTCACTGAAGGATGCAGCTGAAGTCCTGACAATACCAAACATAGTCTGTTCTTCACGATTCCTTGACGTCACCTTAAGTGTGACGTCACATCGAAAAGGCGTATCTCCACCTTGGATCGCAATCTTGTTATAAAAATAACCAAAGTATTAAATGTTATGATGTGCCATGTTAAATAACGAGATTTATATGTAGGTACACTTTAAACAAGCATAATAAAGAGAGATTATTGGAATCGAGAAATGAAATACAAGGATGCGATGTCATTACCACTTCCGAAATTAGACATGAAAGCACTCAAGTGGCTCTACGAATATCCTGTCGCCTTAAATATCAGGCGACGAATCTCGCCCTCCGCCCCCACGTCCGATTGTAGTCGCCAACTACACATCTCTAACAAGATGCTTCATTATCCCTGTAAAACGTCTGTAGGCTGATTAATCGTGATTGATATTATAATACAGGAATAACTTGTAGAATGTATTATCTTGTTTCCCCTGAAAGGTTAGCATAACCATATACGAACATTCAATTACCATAAAGAGAAGGATTACGTTAAATATCAACTGTTTGTTGATCATCTGTGTGTGGTAAACATGTGTTATGTACAAGGAGAGGTGTTCATATATATATATATATATATATATATATATATATATAGTTGTCTGTTCACCAATCTCTTTAATGCAACACTTTTTTCCTGAATTAAATATTTTTAATTTACATTCCACGAATCTCATGTGGGCCTTATAGGTCTTCACAGTTACAGCTCCAGATAAGGTGTGTATGTTCGCTGTGTGCGTCACACAATCTTGTCATGGTTGAAGGTAAATCTGAAGTAAAACATTACATTCCAGGTGTCATTAGACCGCCTCCGTGGTCTAGTGGTAGAGTGTCCGCCCGGAGAGCGGAAGGTCCGGGGTTTGATTCCCGGCCGCGTCATACCAAAAGACGTTAAAAGAGTGTACTTGTTGTACATGTTATCCTGTCTGGCGCTCGCGTTAAGGGGCTTAAACAAGGACGGGTCGGCTCGGAGTCAGTATACTGTATCTGAGTGGGGTATTCATGTTAAACTGCGGCATGGTATCTCAGTGGGCAAGTGCAAAAAAATGGCATCAGTCCGGACTAGTACAAGCAGCCACACACACACACACACACACACACACACACACACACACACACACACACACACACACACACACACACACACACACACACACACACACACATTTAAGTGCAAAAATCTTGAACGCGACGTTAAACCCAATTTCCCCTCACCAACCTCCTGGTGTCATTTCATTTCAGAGATATAATTATTTTTGAAGCAGTTATACATTTTCATTACAGCAATGATAGCCTTCACGCGTCTTGATCACCCATGGGGAATAAATCCCGGTTCGCCCCGATCATGTTTCTATGTTTGTCAGCACTATACCCGTGCTCGTGGGTTTCACCGAAATGGTAAACGTCTGAGACCTGCATCACTTCGGGCTTTCCTCCCACATTAAGCTGACACGCCGGATAACTGAAATAATGTTAAAAGCGGCGTTAAACCCGTCTCACTCACTCACTATAGGTGGGAAATCGAACATCCGCCGTCACGAACAAACTCTTAACAACTAATACCAATCTAATACACCACCCTTTTACCACTTTGATAAGTGAGTTATATTTTTTACGTCGCTTAAATCTGGCAATATTTCAGAATATCACGGCGAAGGACACCACACGGCTCCTGCGTGACGAATGATTGCTTTTTACATGGGCTACCCCCATCGCCCTCACTGGAAATGGTATTGAAAATATGAACTAAAGCGACAAAAACATTTTAACTGTGTTAAAAGTAAACCACCCTTGCTTGCCGTAAAGGGTGACCATGCTTGTCGTAAGAGGCGACAAACGGTATCGGGTGGTCAGGCTTGCTGACTTAGTTGATGCATGTCATCGTATCCTAATTGCGTGGATCGGTGCTCATGACATCAATCACTGGATTATTTACAGGCCGCCGTCATTTAGCTGGAGTATTGCTGAGTGCGGCGTTAAACAACAAACAAACAAACAAATCATGAATCATCCAACAGAGTGTAATATTCTTTTCTGTAGAAGATATCTTTTACATATTGATATTCTGGTACTTACAGAACGTTTGATATGTTATCGTACATACATGTACCCAAAAACCCCTATCGGGCAAATGTAAATAAATTAGTAAAATATCATACTTAATGTTTTGTTCATTTAGAGTTCTCAGATGCCAATAATGTATTTCCAATTATTCACCACTATAAAGAATTAGTTGACGATTAACACAGATGAGAGCCTACCAGCTATCAACGTTAATTGTACAAATTGATAAACTAAGGTACCATCATTGTCACTATGTATCCATGGGCCATGGCTACTCACAGATTGCAGAACATCTTATATAAAAGACTCTTATTGACTCAACAAATCATTAGTACACCGGGGTCAGTCGGGTAGTCTAGTGGTTAAAGCGTTCGCTCGTCACGCCGAAGACCCGAGTTCGATTCCCGACATGGGTACATTGTGTGAAGCCAATTTCTGGTGTCCCCCGCCGTGATATTGCTGGAATATTGCTTAAAGCGGCGTAAAACCATACTCACTCACTACTCAAAAGTACACTGAGACAAATGATAAAATTAAGTTTCCAAGCGCTAGTAAATCAAAGTGTTTAAAAAAACGCACTTACTGTCACAGGACATATAGGGCAGGACATATCTACCCTTTTCGCGAACACCTGGTGTCATCACTGATTTTCAGTGATCCATTGACATAATTGTCATCGCTGATTTACCTTTTACGCACAATGGAATTTGTTTCGTCGGATAGTCAAGACTGGTTGTTCTCTGGCGTTGACGTTTTATATTTATGAAATTAATTAGGTTGAAAAGTATACCTTTATACCCATTGCCAGTAGCCTCTCTCTTTGGAAGAAGCATTTCATCTTATTTCAAGAACATTCTACATTCTTTAACGTGCAACCTTTTCATATACTTTTGATGGTATTAATGTCATACATACAAAACCGATATTTTGCTAAAAATACCCCGAGTAATTGGATCGAATGTAGATAGGCTACATGAGTATAATAATGTACCTCGGAGTATACGTTTCAGTGTGGCACCTGTCAATGTGACGCTACATGTATGGCATTGGTGATAAGACACGAGACACGGACGTCTTAAATATCAAAGACCGCGCAGTGGATCTAAAGAATATTATTGGGTTCCTTTTGAAATCCGAGGAGTGCAAGACACTAATGTGTTTGATGATGTCGTATGGAACTGGTCAGTTATTCAAAGGTGCTTGATGTATTGTTGGCGCGAACTGATAGAAAACAGAAGAGGAAGAGGAACATGAAGAAGGAAAGAGGAGATGAGGAACAATAATATGAAGAAAAGATGGAGAGGAAGAGTAAATAAAGAGAGGAAGGGGCAAGAAGGAGGAGGAGACGAAAAGTAAATGAACAGAGGAATGGACAAGAAGATGTTGACAGGAAGGAAGAGATGAATAGTAAATAAAGAGAGGAAGGAGCAAGAAGAAAGAAGCAGCAAAGAAGGAAGAGACGAAGAGTAAATAAAGAGAGGAGGGGGCAAGAAAAAGGAGGCAGGACGTAGGAGGAGACGAAACGTAAATAAGAGAGAAAGGAAGCAAGAAGGCAGGAAGGAGAAAGAGACGAAGAGTAAATAAAGAGAGAAAGAAAACAATGAGAAGAAGGCAGGAAGAAGGAGCAGGCGAAGAGTAAACCAATGAGAAAGGAAGCAAGAAGAAGGAGGCAGGAAGAAGGAGGAGCAAAGAGTAAAACAATGAGAAAGGAAGCAAGAAGAAAGAGTCAGGAAGGAGGAGGCAAAGAGTAAAACAATGAGAAAGGAAGCAAGAAGAAGAAAGCAGGAAGAAGGAGGAGGCAAAGAGTAAAACAATGAGAAAGGAAGCAAGAAGAAGGAGGCAGGAAGAAGGAGGAGGCAAAGAGTAAAACAATGAGAAAGGAAGCAAGAAGAAGAAAGCAGGAAGAAGGAGGAGGCAAAGAGTAAAACAATGAGAAAGGAAGCAAGAAGAAGGAGGCATGGAGAAGGGGAGACGAAGGGTAAATAAGAGAGAAATGAAGCAAGAAGGAGACAGCAAGGGGGAGAAGACGAAGTGTAAAATAGAGGGAAAGGAAGCAAGAAGAAGGAGGAGGCGAAGATGAATAAAGAGGGGTAGGAGGCATGAAAAAGGAAGCAAGAAGGAGAAGACGAAGTAAGTAGAAAAAGTTAAAGAGCACCGCCCAGTCGCGTTTTCTGATTTTCAGTGATCCATTCATATTACTTTCACCGCTATTTTGCCTTTTACGTTTCTGTTTCTGGGATCTGTTTCGTCGCATAGTCAAGACGTATAAAATAACCATACATTCATGTTTATAAGTAAGGGACATGAAAGATATTGAGATATCAATGAATATCTCAACATCAATCTCTTTCATGTCCTCTACTTATAAACATATGCTTGTTAAATACGTCAACGTCAGAGAAAAACGAGTCTTGACTATCCGACAAAACAGATCCTAGCAGAACAGAACAGTGTATGCTTCTTTAATACGATATTTGTATCTTTTCTGCTTTCAATAAGTGGCATTCAACTTTGTCAAGTAGGTTTCAGGCTGTACATATTGGCGACATTTTGGAAGGTTCGACCGTCACCCAATTCCTACAGGTCATCTATGACGTTCTGTCCATATTCGGGAGGTCAGGTATGTTTCTGTCGAAATGCTTCCTTATGATTGTATAAGGAATACATTAACACTTGTTGGTTCAGATTCGAGTATGTATAGTCTGTCATGTAGAGCTTGCAGATTGCGTTCGTCAGGTGCATAAGAATCCTATGATTGAAATTCAAATATTATTCCAAATTCAACATGTCTGTGATGTTTGGGTTTCCAGCACCTTACCCCTGCTCGTTAGTTTTATGAAAGTGGTGCTCGTAGAAGACCTGCATCACTTCAGGACATTTCACCACATAAAGCTAACACGCCGTGATGTAACTTATAACTCAATCACTCTGCAGTTCTAATACTGTAGCACTAACAGCCACCCATGTCACCTTGGCTCTATCACGACTTTCACTGAAAGGTTTGTTTGTTGTTTAACTCCAAAATCAGCAATATTCTATCTATATGATGGCGGTCTCTAAATAATCGAGTCTGGACCAGACTATCCAGTGATTGTCATCAACGTTCTACGCAACTGATGGTGACGGCTTATTTCCTGTTAGCTGTTGCTACAGATGTTGAATCACAAGAGTAAATATACTCGTCTTTCTGAACATCGTAGAAGGAAGCGTTTTGCGAGCATATTAAGGAACGGACTAATCTATTTTTAAGAAGTGTTGAATCACATGGCTATACAATCTATGATGACACAATGTAGTTTATGTTATCAATACTCATCACGCACATGTTTGTGAACATTTTTGCCACTATTAAAAACATCCGGGGTAGAATAGGTCTTCATCAACCCATGCCAAGAGGCGACTAACTGGATCGGGTGATCGGTCTTGATGGACGCATATCATAATTTGTTTGTTTGTTTGTTTTTTAACGCTGCACTCAGCAATATTCCATACTCAGCGGTCTGTAAATAATCGAGTCTGGACCAGACAATCCAGCGATTGACATCATGAGCATCGATCGACGAAATTGGGATCGATGACATGCATCAACCAAGTCAGCCAGCCTGACCACCCGATCCCGTTAGTCGCCTCTTGCGACAAGCATAGTCGCCTTTTATGGCAAGCATGGGTTGCTGAAGACCTATTCTACCCCGGGATCTTCACGGGATCATTGTACCCCAATTGCAGTGATCGATGCTCATGGTGTAAATACCTAGATTATCTGGTCCGGACCCCATTATTTAAAGACCACTGACATATATCCGGAATATTCCTGAGCGCGGTGTAAAACAACAAATAAACATACAAACGTTTCGACATCGAAGCTGCCATAAAAGTTCTAAATGGCAGGAGAGCAATATTATACTGGACAGCGAAGGAATGACAGCTGATAACTCTAAATGTACATTAGCTCCATCATTCCTGCTGAAATGGCAACAGATGTATTTTCTATCTTTAAACTAAAGGAGGTATCCGTGAAATAAGCTTATTTTTATGACATGAAACATGCGTGTCACACTCCATAACATAAATATGCAAATTAGACAATCAGAAAGATGATTTTTATCACTGGAATACGTGAGCAGGGTTTACAACGACAAAAAAAGATTTTTAAATGATAATTACAGGTTACACAATGGTCTAAAACGTTTTAATATACGCGTGATTATGTACATATTGTAACAAACAATATCATGTCACTATATGTTCATCCATAAAAGACATTCGAAAGCAAACAATACGAAATAAATATGTAATTTTACCTACAGTCCAACAAGACCGCTTCACTGGTCTAGTGGTAGAGCGTCCGCCCGGAGAGCGGAAGGTCCGGGATTCGATCCCCGGCCGCGTCAAACCAAAAAAAACGTTAAAAGATGGTACCTATTGTTACCCTGTCTGGCGCTCGGCATTAGGGATCTAAAACAAGGATTTGTCGGCTCGGAGTCAGTATACTGTGTCTAAGTGGGGTATTCACGTTAAACTGCTGTATGGTATCTCAGTGAGCTAGCATTATAAATCGGCATCAGTCCGGACTAATACAAGCAGCCACACACACACACACACACACACACACACACACACACACACACACACACACACACACACACACACACACACACACACACACACACACACTTAAGTGTGCCTTCAAGACCAGAAACGTTCTTGAAACATGTGAATCTGTTTGCAAAACGTTACTTCACTGTTTAGTATGCACTTCCAGTATTTGGGCCTGTGGCTTTTGATACAAAAAACATTTGAATTTGAATTTCAACGACTCGTACATCACATTGCCAGTAAACACTTTGTCCAAAGAAATGAACTACAGAAAAGTATCCACTGACTGATTGTGATTTAGGGGGTACGGGTGGCCCAGTCGTCTAAGGCGCCGCGATTCGGTGTACGGAGTTGCGTCCCTTGGGCACGCCAGAAACCTGTGATTGCTGGTTCGAATCCTTCGCCCCGATTATGTTTCTAGGTTTGTCATCACCATACCCGTGCTCGTGGGTTTCACCGAAGTGGTAAACGTTTGAGACCTGCATCGCCTCGGGCTTTCCTCCATCATTAAGCTGACACGCCGTGATATAACTGGAATACTGTTAAAAGCGGCGTTAAACCCAACTCACTCACTCACTGTTATTTAAACCACAAAACAAACTTATATCCAAAATAATTTAAGGAAATGATTCCATCCTAAGTATTTTTTAAATACTTCCAAAAGGAAGTTCAAGGATTTTTGCTTTGCTGCAACTGGACTGAGGAATTACACTGACATATATCGTATATCTGATGTGCCATACATTTCTCTAAACTGGGAATCTCGAAGGTGAAAATCAAAAATAGAACCCATCGCTCGTACTTCCTTGCCACAGTATATAATTAGACGCATCCTTTCAGATACGACCCGGGAGGTTTGTTAATAGAGCTAAATCAGATCTGTCTTACTTCCGGGTTGCTCCGTGAAGAATAGGTCTTCAGCAACCCATCCTTGACGTAAAAAGTGCTTGTCGTAAGAGGCGACAAACGGGATCGGGTTATCAGACTCGCTGACTTGGTTGATGCATGTCATCGTATCACAATTGCGTGGATCCTGAAATGATCTGCTTTTCTGCATCTGACTGTGAAAATATATTTTTTGCGTCACAATGATGTCATAGTAGTGAAGTGCGATGGATCACGTAACCTCACAGGCTTGCTTATTATTTTCGGTTTTGTCGCTTATAGTTAGGGTTGTTCGACGTACGAAGTAACTGTACCAAACAGTATCAATGTCTCTAGACTATGGTGATGTCAAAATAACATGCCAAAATTCTATCTTCATCGCCCTATCGGGAAAATTTCAATCGTGAATCATTTAACACTTTCTCATTCACGAATTCTTTTTCCGAGCACCTGGTATCATTACTGTTTGATAGTGATTCATAAACACATGCTACTGATATGGTCGGATTCGTACAATCGGCTCTGGCTTCAGCAGAGCTTTCCTATCACTATGGAAAGGGTTGCTTTTATTATTGTAACACATCTACTTGTATTAATTACAGAAAACCATGCTTTCCGTAAAAGGCGACTATGCTTGTCGTAAGAGGAGACTAACGGGATCGGGTGGTCAGTTTCGCTGACTTGATTGATGCATGTCATCGTATCCCAATTGCTTGTATCGATGTTCGTGAAGTCAATCACTGGGTAGTTTGGTCCAGACTCGATTATTTACAGACCGCCGTGATATAGCTGGAATAATGCTGCGTTAAACAACAAACAAACAAACAACGGAGATATGATTAGGTCATCTTGATTGCATGTAATTTACTTTGTCATTGCTCATGTGCCACCATTGGTTGATTTATCAAGAAATAAATGAGTCTGTTTTAATTTTGTAAGTGCCTCTTCGCCTTTTTACTGATCACTAATCCTCCACAGTGGCGCAGGGATGGCCTACTGGTTAATGCGTTCACACGTCGCACCAAAGATCCGGGTTCGATTCCCAACATGGGTACAATGAGTGAAGACCAGTGAAGTTCCTCGTCCTGATATTGCTGCAATATTGCTGAAGGAAGCGTAAAACCTACCTACCTACCCAACCTACCACCAGCACATTCACCAGCAGGCCTGCAACCCTAAAACAAACCCATAGTCCTATCCATTTCTTACTCGTTTTATGATAAAGGTAAAGTATATGAATCAAAATGTCGCTTTCAAAGAATAAAATAAGTTGATCTCCATACACGAATCATGTCTTGATTGATACCACAGCTTTCAAATGCCACACAGCGATAATTGAAGCGGGAAGCCTGCTGCGGAGAAATACGAATGCGCTATGACGGCTAAAAAATAGTACATTTTTTAATATACCGATGGAAATAAATATGGAACACTTAGTTTTACCATGCTACCATGAGTTCTCAGCCTTGTCTACCAAATACGCATTGGAAACCATGCACACAAACTCATCGCAACATTTCATTCTGACATAAGTTGCATTTGTCTACGCGCTATTTCAAATGCGCTGCCAGTAAAGCTTATTTCCCCTTACCTTTCCTTTTTCCTTTATTCGTTTCCATCAGTATATTGTTTTTTCTGTATAAAGTAACGCAATGCAAAATACCGGCTCGAACCCACAATCATAGGTTTCTGGCGTTCCCAAGGGACGCAATTCTGCACAGCGAATCGCGGCGCCTCAGACGCTTTGACGTGACAGAATCCTATATATGATCGTGGGTTCGAATTCCAGGTCCTGATCTACAACCTAATACAGTACATAACTGTCGTATTATTCCTAACGACGGAGGGGGCACGAGGCGCCGCGATTTGCTGTGCAGAGTTGCGTCCCTTGGGCACGCCAGAAACCTATGATTGTGGGTTCGAATCCCGGTTCGCCCCGATTATGTTTCTAGGTTTGTCAGCACCATACCCGTACTCGTTTGTTTCACCGAAGTGGTAAACGTCTGAGACCTGCATCACTTCGGGCTTTCCTCCCACATTAAGCTGACACGCCACGATATAACTGGAATACTGTTAAAAGCGGCGTTAAACCCAACTCACTCACTCACTCATAACGGTGGTAGCGTCAGATGGCCTACAGGAACCCATGCTTGTAGACAGAGGTTACTAAGGGGATCGGGTGGTCAGGCTCGGCTGTTGCATGTCATCGTATTCCATCGTATGTCCATCACTGGATTGTGTGGTCCAGACTCAATAATTTACAGGATACCACATAGCTGGAATATTGCTGAGTGAGGCGTTAAACAGCAAACAAACAACATGGCGACGCTAAACCTCTGTCACTTCCCAGATTGAAACGTTGATACCGCTGTAAAAAAATAATCCATTATATCTCGTCTTTAGCGCTACAAAGATGCGTAATAGTAAACGAGCATTGCAGGTTTGCTTGTAATTCAATAGTAGTAGGAGACACATATAAACATACTTTGAGCGTGGATAGTTCACCTTACATCGAGTACAATTCAGCAAACACATTTATCAGTTCAAATATATCATGGATATACCAGTTTACTCTTGTAACTCAAAACAGCAAATAATCAGTCTTTGGTTTCTATTGAGGTAAAGGAAGTAAAAAGCAAAATCGTGATGTAAATTATACGAGAGGATCACGGAGAGTCAGTGATGACGCCACGTGTTCACCAAAAGGGTAGGCATGTCCTGCGATACCGCTCGCACCCGTCACTCACAAAACTTTCCTTAAAAATGTGCCAGTGAGAAAAGAGGTGTCGAAACTCCGTGTAAAAAGTCAGAGCATGGTACAACATCGGAATAATTTGGTAAGGGTAGTATCATATTGGGTAATGCCCTTTCCGGTCATAAATTCTGTAACCAGGACTTGATGATGATATCTTGATTGCAGCTGTAAGCAAAACGTGCCTTGTCGTGAAATGTGAATGAAATAAAAAGTAAATGAGTTTGGACGTCACAAGCTGGATCTGATGGTAAACTGCTCGACACGAAGATGAAATTTACGTTTTGATAGTCGACATCCTCCTCCGTAACATCGCTGTGATCAGTATTTCAATTATACAACGAAATGTCAGATTAATTTCGGAAGGGAGGATGAATATTTTGTAATGCATGTATATGTACAGGTATTTTGCAGACAAACCAAAGTTTGTCGAATCTGACATCTCGAATTCTGGCACGCCCGAGAGACACAGCTCCGTACTGTGAAATACGCTGTCTCAGGCGACTGGGCCGACTATGCTGTACGCGCGTCAGATGGTTACACTATATTTGTGAGACAGTTAAACGTGTCTGTTGAGTGAGTGAGTGAGTGAGTGAGTATGGTTTTACGCCGCTTTTAGCAATATTCAAGCAATATCACGGCGGGGGACACCCTAGAAATGGGCTTCACAACTTGTCTATTGAAACAGTGAAGTGTCAATGTATAATTATACCAAATGAAGACTCGTGAAGATCCGGGTAGGAATTGTTTTAACCCTTGCCGTAAGAAGTTACTAACGGAGTCGAGTGGTCAGACTCGCTGACTTGGCTGATGCATGTCATCGTATCCCACTTGATCGATGATCATGATGTCAATCACTGGATTGTATGGTCCGTGCTATAGCTGGAAAATTGCTGAGTTCGGTGTTAAACAAACAAACCACATTTACATTTATGAAAGGGGTCAATTAATGTAGATATTTAAATAAGAAAGAGACGGAGGGATAGATTATTGGAGTTATTGTGGAAGGGGTGGGGATTTGCGAGTGGATTAAATGGGGTGGGGATTGGTGGTTGGATATATAGGGAGTGGAAAGGATGGAGATTGGAGGGTGGGTTTTCAATAGGCTAATTAGTAAACAGTAAGCCCACTATAGATCACTAGAAACCAAAGCTAGACCTTCATACTGGGGATACTTTATGCCTTAAATTTGGTCACCAGAGGCTGTATACAATGCTGATCAATTTTAAACTCAAAGTACAATCGAGTCATTATAAACACGAGTTGATATTATACACTTCAGTTTCGATGGCCTCACTTTCCCATACATCCTCTATATCTCCAGGGCTAGCATGTCGGTAAGCATAGTATAACCCTTACCCTATGATTTATTACCTTGGTTCTCGCAATTTCAAATTACCCGCCTTTGATTTCCATTTGCCATTTTGATTGGCTACGCCACTAGGTCTAACGGACCAATCAGGAGGCGAGTTTCAAACCAGCCTCAATGTTGGGTTGGCCAGACACATTGTGATAAAGAAATTCAACATTTAAAAACCGACTGACACGCAAAAGATAACCCGCAAACATATTTTTGATGGGAAGGATGTCTTCATGTCCATTAAAACCGGCGTTGGCTTTGGTTTCTAGGTAATACGAGTTACCTCCCTTACCCTTAACCTTTCCGTTTTCCTTACGTCGATGTTTGATTGGTCGCTAAAATTTTAATGAAAATCAAGAGCAGGTAATTTGCGGTCGCAATAACCACGGGAATGGATCCAGGGGTTAGCGTAGGTTTACCGAAATGCGAGCCCTGGAGATGTAGAGGATGGTGCCAATAATATTACAAGCCCCCCCCCCCCAAAAAAAAAACAAACAACAAACACCCCCAGCCACCCCACCCCCACCCCCACCCCCAACCCACCCTGTGACTCCTATTTTGTATTCCCTAAAGGTTTAATCACATACTTTTATCGCGTATGAATTTGATATATGTTATCTCGTATATGGATGCAATTTTTTTAATGTATGAAAAATGCTTCAGTAACCTTGATGTTCACGCTGTTGCCGAATTATCTAGTACTGGTAGATATTGCTCATGCATTTATGGTCATTTTTTGGCACCTCAATAATTGTACATATCTGGCAGTAAAGTGGCAGGTGGGTGGTATTGTTGAATAGCTGATGTTCAGCGCTATATGTAGGTACTTACGTCGCGCATATTGGTTTACTAGTTAGTTTGCTATTCGGGTTTTCCCCATGTTAGGAAATCCACTTTGGATACCTGCCCGGGATATAGCATTCACCCTACTTAACCAGAGAAACTGCTTTCTCCGAGGTCAGCGTGTCTCGTTTAAAACTCTTGGCGAACTCACGTGTGCAAAATCATAGAAAAAATAATAAAAAACTACTTCAACACCACATAGACAAAAAACAAACTCTTACATGCAGACCAGAGCGGGCTCACGCCAGACAGAACCACCCTAGATCACATCATTCGAACTGAACTCAACAATCAATCTAGCCCAGGCTAACAAACCTTCCAGCTATATTTAACGACTTCTCAAAAGCTTTCGACATGATTTGGAATGGCGGTCTAACTCACTAAATTGTCAAACAAAAATATCAAAGACGCGTGCTACACTTTACACACAATTCAATAATCGCACCCTAACTGTAAAAGCAAACAATAATCTGATCAGGATCCCATCGAAAATGGTACACGTCATCTTATTTCCAACACTTTTCAGTCTCATGATCAATGATATATTCACAGACATCCGCTCAACTAAATTTGCAGACGAGGCATCTCCATGGACCACACACAAAACACAACACAGCGACGGAAATCCAACAAGCACTCCACGATATTGAAAAATGGGCAAATACATAGGGTTTCAAAATCAATACTGTAAAAACAGAAGCCATACCCTTCAAAATACCTCACCTGCAAAACGACTCCCCGCCCTTAACTCCCTAACACATATACACCAAAAGCAGTGACCCCTCCC
Source organism: Haliotis cracherodii (assembly GCF_022045235.1). NCBI lineage: Eukaryota > Metazoa > Mollusca > Gastropoda > Lepetellida > Haliotidae > Haliotis > Haliotis cracherodii. The sequence goes on from NW_027266265.1 coordinate 36,030,100, forward strand.
AAGACATATGCGAAGCTCCTTTTCCAAATTTCTCAATGCCTGAATTTCCAGATTATCATTTTCTTATATCCATTATCTTTCCATGCGCAATCCATGCGACACATAAACACAAATATTTTAATTAAGAGAGCCATCAAATAAATTCTAACTCTGTCGCAAAACAAAACAAAACACGACCAAACTAGATACCACAAAAACACACCCTTTAGCCAGCCCCCACCTCTGCACACCAACCAGCCAACCCTCCACCCCATTGCCCTGCCCCAGAACAAAATATATATTGTGGTGCAGCTACCTTAAAATATCTCCACTCTTCATGTCATTATCAGGACTGTATTTTTCAAATTCTTGTGTGGAACGACCCATTCGGGGCAGTTTTAATCTTTTACTGACCTACTCTGTATTGAGCTAAACGTATTAATTAGAGTTTTCCATACTCCGTTTTTCTAGTAATCCGTGGATAACCATCTTCCCATGATTGCGTAGTTTTGGTCAAGTACCTGTTTACGACTGGGAGTGGAGTTACTCTTTAGGTCAAGTACTTTACTTAATGAGTGGGAGTCCTCGAAGTGTAGTCACTATTAAATCACTATTAGAATTGAAAGGTGAGAGACGGATTCATAAAGAGCCGTATTAGCTGCAACGTCCTGTGTTACCAGCAATACCAACATGACAAGGTAACCAACAAAGTACGATGTCCTAATATTGGCCAAGGGTATTGTATAGTTCTAACATATAGAGAATTAATAGATGATAAGAGTTGACATTATATAGTGCCTGCCGGCATTATCAGAATCAGAGAAAACGATTCAGTGTTTTACCTGGATTATATTTCTGAATATATTCCAATGTAGTTTAAATAGCCTTTGCTTCAGCAGTACATATTGAGCTGTTTACTAGTAATCTGGAAGAAAAGATTGTCACCATCCTTGGATGTGAACGTTTATCGATGAGAAGTGTTTTAAAGTGCAATACATGGTTTTGAAAGAGGTAGAATAGGTAATGTAAGGTGTGATTGATCTGTGGATTGAAAGGAAAGGGTTATGTAGATAATGTTTTGTTTGATGGGGATTGTGTTAAAGGCGATCTAGATCGGCAGGTAGTTGGAAGGGGTCGATTGGGTTAGGGATGTGTTAGAGGCAAGAAAGGGATGGCGAGGTACAGGAATTCGAACTGGCGGCAGTATTTACGGATGTGACTTGAAAGATGTAGATGGTAAATAAGATGATACTCATCTCCTCAATGTTATGCTATGTGAGATTGTTGGACATTTCTGTTGGCTTTGTGTCTCACTCATATCTGTTATCAATATTAATTTGAGAATAAAAACATATTATATCATTTCAACAGTCATAAGAAATATCTTCCAAAAGCAGAGTCGATTGTACGATTCCGACTGTATCATGAGAATGTGTTTCTGATTCACTTTTAGGTTGTGATGATACCAAGTATTGGTGGAAAGATAAGCGTATCCTGCCCCACCGGCGCATCCGACACACACACATGCACAGGCAAGTCACTTGTTCGCCTGAAACACACAGAATCATAAGCACCAGTCAAAAAAGGGATTTGGATCGGACATAATTTTTGTCGAATTTCTCCTCAACATTTGATCTCTTGAAAGCTATTTGTTGTATCCCTGATCAAATATTTAATATTATTATGAGATTTATATCAAACTAATAAAGATCCTATGACTTGTTTCATATTTCGTCCACCAGTTTTGCCAACTCAAGGTCGGTACCAGCATCACTCCTCCCACCGTCAGCGGTCTCGCCGTCACATCAATGAAGTACTCTTCCCAGCTCGCCCAGTCTCTTATTCAACCAACCCCGACCAGTGTAAGGGGCGGCGTGGTAACCCTGTGGTTAAAGCGTTCGCTCGTCACGCCGAAGACCCAGGTTCGCTTCCCCATATGCGTACAATGTGTGAAGCCCATTTTTCGCCGTGATATTGCGGGAACATTACTAAAAGCAGTGTAAAACCATACTCACTCACTGCCCAGTGTATGGTGGAAGAAATATTTGTTTATCCATGGAATGTATTTAACAATCGCTATTGGTATTGACGGCATATATAATATATGACGCACAATATTTATTCGAGCGTGAACACACATTTCAGGATTGACTCATCACAGCACGGCTACTGCCAAACGTCAGGTGAGGGACTGCCATATTCTCGGTGACTAAACGAGCAATACCTAACGGGTGGACGACTATGAGTAACACATCACATGTAAATCCGTCATAACATAACGATCTGCACACGGTAACATGTTTTTTGCTACTAATTAGTTTGTTTGTTGTCGAACGCCGCACTCAGCAATATTACAGCTACATGTATTTGACGCCGATCTGTATATAATCGACTCTGGACTAGTCTCCAGTGATTGACATCATGAGCATCGATTTACGCAATTGGGATACGATGACATGCATCAACCAAATCAGCGAGCCTTACCACCCGATCAGGATAGTCGCCTTTTACGGCAAGCATTGGTTGGTGAAGACCTATGATTTAAAAATCGTCTTTTTTGGTCACTTCAAAACCGTGTATCGTGATACTTGAGACGTCAATAAAATATTTTCTGCAGTAAGAAATGGCAAGTTCTATCTTAAAATCATTCATGAATGGAGCAATATATGTTCTTAATGTCATTGAAAGCTGATATACCTGTGACGTCATCTACTTGCCCCAAATGGAAAAAAAGCAACAGTTGAAGGATACTTCTGATCATTAGAACACACGCCCAAACATTTTACTATCAAACAGCATTAACATTTGAACCCTGCATTCTGATTGGTTGAGCAGCGGCAGCAGATATTCGACAGGTCATAAAAACTCTCCTTTAATGAGTGTAACAAAATGCTTTGGTCAGCAGCAATCGAACAAGATATATAGGAGTTTAACATCGTCACAGTTATCCGCGTTACTGGGCTTCGATTTTATGTTGTGACGTCATAACTATCGTGAAGAAAATGTCAAAGGAACATGTTAATAATGAATACAGTATACCTGCGCTGGAACGTGTTTCTTTTTTGAAATGATTTATTTCTGAAGTTTACAATTAGTATTTGTGTACATGCATGGACAAAAAACTACCGGGCAAAAGCAAGTATACATCCTCTCTGCATTGATGTATGGGTCTTCGTGGGCTAATAAGGAAAGGATCGCCTAAGTGGAGCACTTTAGTTAAGTCCTATTTTGTTTAAACTAACAGAAAACCCGTCGTCATCCGTCAAGCGAACACTCTGATAATCAATCACTAACAACATGTATTCCCACGCTTTATACTGATGCCAGCTCGGATAACCCTTTACCGTTTACTGAGACTGAAAAGGTTGGAGGTCTTAACGATTCGTTTGTTTCAAGTAATATAACATACAAATCATCTGTTACGTCCAGCGTTGTTAATCCTTCCCTACTCATATCAGCATACAAGAATAACAAATAAGGGAAATTTAACATGTTATTAATCCAGTGGTCCTAATAGCATTAATCAAAGATTGTTGAGGCCATAAGCAGACACAATTGCAATACCTTTATGAAATATCGTCAAATAAAGGTAAGTCTCTACAGTCCTTCACATTTCCATTTGAGTGAGTGAGTGAGTATGGTTTTACGCCGCTTTTAGCAATATTCCAACAATATCACGGCGGGGAACACCAGAAATGAGCTTCACACATTGTACCCATGTCGGGAATCGAACTCGGGTCTTCGGCGTGACGAGCTAACGCTTAAACCACTAGTCTACCCGACCGCCCCTCATTACCATTTGGAAAGAGACAAATCCATTCCCTCGAATTATAGACCAAAAATCTTATCATCCATACTTTGGAAGCGATTATTTTTCAAAACTCGAATTACCATTTTCATGGAAATAAGCTTTTTTATAAGCATTATTTTATCTGTTGACAAACACGAATTTTATTGTATGATATTCTGCGATGTTCTCTAAAGCGTTTGATAGTGTTTGGCTTAGCGGCCTACTCTAAACTTGAAAAATAAGGTATAAATGGTTTAACTTTTAAAATGGTTAAAAGATTACATCTTTATACGAACAGAAAAAGTATTTGTAAATGGTAACCTATCCCCTTTGAAATTCACGTCAGCTAGGAGTACCAAAGGTTCTGGTCTGGGTCCATTTCTGTTCCTTGTATACATAAACTATTTGTCAGATAACCTTAATAATTCAACTCGTTTATTTACTGACGAGACGTCTATTGGTGCATCGTCTGTTAGAATTGACCACTTAGAAGAAACCTTGAATCATGATCTCTCTTACCTCTACAACTGGGCGTATAATTGGCTTTTAAGATTTAATCTCGACAAAACGTTATACAGATTATTCAGCCACAAAAGCAACATTGCCAAATGTAATTTCTTCTATAATAATACATCGCTTCATCAATCGAATACTCATAAACACCTCGGTGTTATGTTATTTTATCCCAAGAAATGATATGCCCATATTGACAGTATAAGCAAAATCTAAAACGATAATTATGAACTCGAGAGACCAACATAAACTCTATACATTGTTTTTATGTGCCTCATTCTCGAAAACGCATCTGAATTCTGAGAAGCTTCAACTGGAAGCAGATTGAATAGTTAGTGGTCTTCCTAAATATGCATCTCGAATTAGTTTTATTATTATTAGTGTCTCCAGCACTCTTGAATGACCTTTCACTACCAAGAGTAGCCAACACTGGCCCCCATAATCTTAGAAATAGAAACAACATTAGTTTTACACACTCACGAACTGTAACTTCTATCAGTACTCATTTACTGACACACTCAAACTATTGAATAACCTTTCTCGGGAATGTAGACTGTCTTCTTAACCTTCATGTTTTTAATGTAGTGTTAAACCAGAAGTACATTTACGTCCTTGTTACTTCTTATCTGGTGATAGAAGAGGCAATATACTTCACACTCGTGTAGGACATTCCTGTAGTTCCCTCAAAGCAGATTCATGTAAAGAAAACTTAAAATGCATGTGTAGAATTCAATGTGAAACGTCTGTCACCTTTTCTCTCGAATGTCCTAATTATAATGTCATTAGAACTTCATTAGTTGGACGTCAATTCTCAATCAAGACAATTCTCTGTGGTGATATTTCATGCTCGACATTACATAACAAAGTTAGATTCAAAAGTGTCTAAACATATATTATGTCAACAAAGAGATTCGATTAACATTTATATTTATTACAATTTCTACTTCTATACTCTCGTATTTTACATTTGTTTTTTTACCATTCACCATCTGTCACCAGATGACTGCATAGAAAAAGTATATGTAATTATGGGTTTTTTTTAGTACAAAATATAGTTCACATGCAAACCTAAATACACGCAGGTTGCAGAGTATATCTATGCGTGACAACAAACAAGACGTTCAAGATGGCAAAATGTATTGTAATTGTATAAGAATGTGAGTTACTCGAATACATATTGACATAGTGGCGAAAGTGTCATTTAGATAGTGCTTATGTTATTGGTTCCATGGAGGTATCGCACGTTGTTTGCACGTTATTTATTTCAATGTTTCACATTGACGCTATTTTCTGCTGTTCTGCTGTTTATAAAAATGGCGTTTTAAGTTGGACAACTTTTGTTTTATCCGTTTGACCTTTTAAAGTCAATAAAATATGTTTAAAAACAAAAACTAATAACTAAGTTATATGCATTTAAGATTCATATTCATTCTGTTATAGTGACACATAATTCTCACTCAGAATGATCAGATTAGGTCTTACTGTGTGTAATTGTTTAAAAGATCTGACAACCTTAAAAATCACATCAGTATTGCAACTTATTTATGCAGCCGACAGTAAACATCGTTTATGATGATAAAAATTATCTCCAAATTACTTACACTGAAATGTTAGTATGAGTGTGAAAACACTGAAAAGGTGACACTAGAAACAATACAGGTAATTTTATTCAGGTTACTTTTGAAATATAAACATTTTAAACAAGCAATAATGCTTGAAATATTGACCGAGCAAGCTGTGACAAAACTGAATAATTATGATAATGCTAACGTGTTGTACTTGTAGATACACTGGTGTTATTTTCCAAATACCACTGTCACCTTAGTCACCTTTAAAAGATGTTCTGGCGTTATCTAGGGCTTAATGGTAGGTGGCCTTGAACTAATTGTCATGTCAAGTCCTTTGGGCAATGAGGGACTCTCTACACACAAGATCGTGTGTCTAAATGATAGCAATGAGTTATGGTTTTAAGATAATATCAACCATTGTATTCGTATTACCACAGTGCCCATACATTAAATCAGGATTTCAGCAAAGAAAATGAAGATCTAAATTTCGAAATTGAAATGTCAGATAAATTACTGATGTTGTGATGTTGCCAATCTACTTTTTCTTCGAGGAGACAGCAACGGGCTATTTGATACATAGCATTCATGGATTTACAGTCGTCAGCACGATCTTTACTGCACAGAAGAGGAGGAACTGAGAAATGGGAAACAAGTAACAAGTTATTGCTTCTGTATCCGCTAACAACAATCAACATTATCCTTATTTTACCTGTTATGAAAATATATTTATATTTAACCACTTCAACCGTAGTATATGGAGACTAACATTTAAGCTGTGTCAGCAAATCTGGTTCAACTGATTCTAAGATAAACACAAAAATACGAACTGCTATCGTAAAACCACGTAAAAACGGCGTTAAACCCAACTCACACACTCACACACTCACTTGTAAAACCAATGTTTTTATGATTCCTTGAGTCTTCATAGTGTCATTATCACGCAGACACGGGTTTGGCTTTCTTAGCCTTGTGGATCAGGAGAAATTTGACATTAGCAAAAGGTCCCGTAAAAATCCGGGCTAGAATTTGTCTTCAGCAAACCATTCTTGAAGTTAGAAGCACCTTAAGGATCGGATGGTCAGGTTCGCCAACATGGTTGATACATGTATCCCCATCGATGCACATGATGTCAAACACTGGATTGTCTGATCCATACTCGATCATTCACAAGGCCGTCGTTATGCAGCTGGAATACTTTTCTGAGTGCGGCTCAGGTCAACATATAAGGGAGATATTTCATGGATGTCAACCTAAGGAACACAACGTTTCGGAGTACATAATTACTCCTTCATCATGAAGCAGAAGCAGGGAACGTAATTTTGTACCAGTAAGAACACCAAAGGTAATAAGATAACGAACAGTTAATTGGCGCTGAAAGGTGATTAGCAATGGACAAATGGAAGCCAACACTTAACAGTGAATTTAGCGCTGATTGGTGATAGCGATGAACAAATGGAAGCCAATATTTAACAGTGAATAAGCGCTGATTGGTGATAGCGATGGACAAATGGAAGCCACAACTTTAAATATCACTGATTGGTCATAAGCAAACGGGAAGCAGGGGGTAATGTAGCACTGATAGGTAATAGCATTGGAAATGGTAATGGCAGTGGACAAATGGAAGCACAGACAATAATCAAAGCAGTAAGTCCCAGGCACTAGGCAGATAGGTTCCCTGGTCACGGATCAATGTTAAGTTCACCTTTGCTGGCTGGTATCACCTGATGTCAATGGCTTCTTGTAGTTTTCTTTGTCGCCAGTTGTTGTTGTTGGTAGACAGTACTTTGGTGGCTTCCCACATGATGTTGTGGTCTTGTCCCCTGCCTCCCGTTTGCCCATTGTCCATTGTCTATTGACCATTGCCGTTATCATTGCTGTTACCTATCAGTGCCCCCTGGCTCCCGTTTGCCCATTGTCCATTGCCTATTGACCATTGCTGTTTCCATTGCTGTTACCTATCAGTGCCCCCTGGCTCCCGTTTGCCCATTGTCCATTGCCAATTGTCCATTGCCGTTTCCATTGCTGTTACCTATCAGTCCCCCCTGGCTCCCATTTGCCCATTGTCCATTGCCTATTGACCATTGCTGTTTCCATTGCTGTTACCTATCAGTGCCCCCTGGCTCCCGTTTGCCCATTGTCCATTGTCTATTGTCCATTGCTGGCTCCCCTTTGCCCATTGTCCATTGTCTATTGTCTATTGTGTTTTCATTGCTGTTACCTATCAGTGTCCCCTGGCTCCCGTTTGCCCATTGTCCATTGCCTATTGTCCATTGCTGTTACTTATCAGTGTCCCCTAGCTCCCGTTTGCCCATTGTCAATTGCCTATTGACCATTGCTGTTTCCATTGCTGTTACCTATCAGTGTCCCTTGGCTCCCGATTACCCATTGTCCATTGCCTATTGACCATTGCGTTTCCATTGCTGTTACCTATCAGTGTCCCCTGGCCCCCGTTTGCCCATTGTCCATTGCCTATTGACCATTGCTGTTTCCATTGCTGTTACCTATCAGTGCCCCCTGGCTCCCGATTACCCATTGTCCATTGCCTATTGACCATTGCGTTTCCATTGCTGTTACCTATCAGTGCCCCCTGGCTCCGTTTGCCCATTGTCTATTGTCTATTGACCATTGCTGTTTCCATTGCTGTTACCTATCAGTGCCCCCTGCCTCCCGTTTGCCCATTGTCCATTGCCTTTTGTCCATTACCTATTGTCCATTGTCTATAGTCCAATGCCGTTTCCGTTGCTGTTACCTATCAGTGCCCCCTGCCTCCCGTTTGCCCATTGTCCATTGCCTTTTGTCCATTACCTATTGTCCATTGCCTATAGTCCAATGCCGTTTCCATTGCTGTTACCTATCAGTGCCCCCTGGCTCCGGTTTGCCCATTGTTGATTGACTTTTACCAATCAGTGATAATTTTAGTTCCATCTTTGTTATCGTATTTCTTTTATTCTTATAGATATATATATTTGTTCTCTGCTTCATGGCATTTATTCACCTGATGAAGGAGAAAGTATATACTCCTAATAAAACTAATGTTCCTCATAAAAAAACCCTCGACATTCATACATTCTCATGCCTATGTGTATCACTTTCAAAATGCCATTCAAAGACTTATGGTCAACATAAAATATCTCAAAATCGAATTTTTGCGCGAGACCATCGAATAAATGTCCGTCTTTTGCATTTAACACAAGTTCTTTCCTCGACGGGCGTGCCGCCATATGTTATGAATAACAACCAGGTATCCTTTTTTTCATATATGAACTCAACTAAGCACAGGAAGACTTAAAAACTTTCATGTCTGAAATATCAAAAAGGAAATAAGCCTTTATGCATCATTCAAGAACATGAGTGAGTTGTTTTTTTAACGCCACTTTTAACAGTATTCCAGCTATATCGCGGCGTGTGAACTTAATGTGGGAGGAAATCCCCAAGTGATGCAGGTCTCGGACGTTTACCACTTCGGTGAAACCCACGAGCACGGGTATGGTGCTGACAAACCTAGAAACATAATCGGGGCGAACCGTGATTCGAACCCACAATCATAGGTTTCTGGCGTGCCCAGGGGACGCAACTCTGTACAGCGAATCAGGGGCCTCAGACGACAGGGCTTCCTCATCTAAACAGATGCGGAAGAATGTGAAAGACTTGTTTGGTGCAAAGCTTCTTTCAACATCCTTTCGAAAGGATGTATATGTCTTGGCGTTGACCACGTTGATGATCATGAACCAACGAGTACGGTATGGTACTGACAAACCTCAAGACATTCGGGCAAACCGGGATTCGAACCCCGATCATCTGTTCTTTACAGAGACCATGCACACATGAAGAATATCAACCTGCTCCGTGATCTAGTGGTAGAGCGTCTCCCCGGGAAGCGGAAGGTCGGGGGTTATTACCTTGAGACGTAAATGGATGGTACTTGTTGTTTCCCTGCCAGGTTTCGACATTAAGGGGCTAATACAAGAACTGGTCGGTTCGGTTTGAGCGGGGTATTCATGTTAATCTGGGGTATGGTATCTCAGTGGGCTTGCACGATAAAATCGCCATTAGTCATGTATGCATATAGGCATATAAGTGCAATACTCTTGATGCGACGTTAAACTCGAGTTCACCTCACCTCACCTGAATTATATCAAAAGGGGTTCTCCATTTCACCTCACCTCACTTAATGAATATCAAAAGGTGTTAATTTGTTAAACTCCATTTCACCTCACCTCACTAAAAAAAAAAAAAAAAAGGTGTTAATTTGTTAAACTCCATTTCACCTCACCTCACTTAAAAAATATCAAAAGGTGTTAATTTGTTTAACTCCATTTCACCTCACATCACCTGAAGAATATGAAAAGGTGTTAATTTGTTAAACTCCATTTCACCTCACCTCACCTGAAGAATATCAAAAGGTGTTAATTTGAAACAGATTTGAAACAGCACTTGTGTTGGGCACCGGAAATAGTTTTTGAGACACCAATCATTTTCATATAGTGGACAGATTCATTTGCTGGAGACAGTAAATGCAACGTGATGATTGATTGAGGCTATGATAAACTGCTCGCGAGATGGCTGTACATACTACTAGACGATATTAACAACAGACACGTGAATCATACACCAGGTCTCGCTCGTCCGTTCAGATTGTAACTTAATGCAGTCAGACCCTATTAATATTACTGTTTTTTGTCAATGCATTGTTTCATTTAATTATCTTTAAAACGTTTTTTATGACAGTGACGGAACCAAACCGGCTCAAGGATATCCACGAACGGTTTGTAAATAACAAAGCATTCGATTGTCATGAGAAATATCTGTTACAATCACTGTACGACTCTTCTTTATCATGACTAATGGATTATCAAAGTGCTATACTCAGTCATTAATTTATTCCTTTAAGCTTAAAAAAGTCGTTGGAGCATTTTCAAATCCTTCAAAGACATCCATGGTCATTTGGTAATTACTAAGTCTTATGTAAGACTTTTCGCGAACACTATTTTTACTATTTGATAGTGATTCATAAACACATGCTCATGATATAGTCGGAATCGTACAATAACTTTGCTTTATGCATATATTTCTATAAGGTTATGGAACGGGAAGAGGGTTTGGGTGATCCTGGCACAGTCAGGCTGGTTAGGCTCATCACCAGCTCAGGGCCCTTGCCCCTCTACACGCAGCCCAGACAGCGAATGGGACTTCTCCCAGGAATCGCGGCCTAGTCAAACCCACCCATAAGGGCTGTATTCCTGGTAGCAAACCCGGGTACTCTCCCATTGGCAGTCAACAGATTGGGAGGTACCAAACCTAAGGCACCGAGAACAGTGGGGAGTCGGACAACTTGGTACTTGGGATGCAAGCGTGACAGTTCGAAAGCGAGGTCCGTATATTTGCCATGTTTTTCCTTAATATTGTCAATCCCATTTGTGTCAAAAGGGACAGACAATTCAAGGATATAAATGATTTCTTTGGATTTAGACAAGATCAGCCGCCTTCTCACAGACATATTTCTTCCGGTTCGTTACTGTTCTTTTCGTCTCTTGCCTTAATTGACAGGTCCAATGAACATTGTTTTGATCCTACTCTCCATTGAATGGCGACTGACTGTGTAGGCGTGTCAAGTTATGTGCATAAATTAAACGATCACCTGATTCATGTCACGCCCCAGTATGTATTCCTACACCTGGCATGGAATGTTTATTAATCTCGTCATTTTTGTCTTTTTTTATATATATATATACAACTGTTTGTGGTTAAACTATTGTAGATAATACATAAAAAACATGTTTCACGTTGTCGAATTTAATTATAAGCATTGACTGTGTATTTTTTTCGGTTCATTGATGTACGCGGATTCATACAGTTTGCACATTGGTTTTTCGATTCATACCTCAATGAACCGAAAAAAATACACAGTCAATCCTCAAATGAGTGTAGGATACATGCAGTATTTTGAGTCTGGTAAAACATTGTCATGTTGTTCGATTCAATTCCAAACCGTCAGGGCGGTGGGGCAATCTAGTGGTTAAAATATTCTGTCGTCCCAGTTCGATTCTCTACATGGGTACTAAAAACCCGTTTCTGGTGTCCGATCCGTGATATTGAAGGACTATATCCACAAGCGGCGTTAAACAATACTTATCAATATATGCGTATTAATCGCAGATGTAGGCAGAAAGTAAATTACACATTGTGCAATCCACCACTGTCATATCATCAGGCGTAAACAGTATAAATGCAAATAGGTTAAAAGGTGAAGAGCAAAGTTCATTCAGTTTTAAATTAAAAGGTTTTACCTGAAGTCAAATATTAAGAAACTTGTTTAAACGTGATTGAGTAAGTATTTTTTATCACGTTTTTTCTTCAATGTGCCAGAATATTGTGGGACACCATAAAAGTGCTTCATACATTGTAACTCGCGGGTAATCCAACTCTATCTTAGGCGAAACGACGCCGCGATATAACTGGAATACTATTAAAAGCGGCGTTAAACCCAACTCACTCACTCACTTAGGCGAAACGGGAAAACGCTTTAAAAACTAGGCTAACCTACCTATCCCAGCCATCTTCACGTGATCCACCAGGACTGTTGTGAGGTCTACCATTTTAACAGTCTTTGGGTTTGAAAACAGGGTGTTTCTGATATAGCTAAACAGATGAAAATATGCATCAGCTTCTGCTTCCTGGTACTGGATGTCATGCTCATCAACTTCTGGAATAGAACAGGGAGTGCAGTCAGGTGCCCTTGTGTATTTTTTATAACATGAGCGATGGTAGTGAGCCTCTGCTGCAACAATATCACTTGCTACAAAACTTAGTACTGCTACATCTTGTTTTTTTATGGCCATGTCCCGTACTCTCCTATCTGCACGGAGATCAACACACTGTATAAGGAGTTCTCGACTTTTCTGGCCCTTCTTATACTTAACCTTCCGGCAAAATAAGCATTGCTTTTCATAAACCCTTGATGAAGTTGGTGATTGCCTGTTCGATCTCCGGTTTTCAACACAAGCATGGCTACCTTCTTCTGTTTTGCTTGACTGTAGTGACTGTAATTCCCGTTTTATTGTAAATCTACAACGACATTTCCGATGGTAGAAAATGTTTGGTATCTCAGATGTACTCTTTGCAAACTCCAGAAGTGGTTTGTGATTTCGTATTTGTGCTGCTTTCAGCAGAGCTTCCCACGATTCAAAGCTATTAGGTTGAACCAACTGGCTTTCCATATCTTCACCTTCATAGTGAATGATGCAGGATGTACTACTGGGCTTTTTGCATGGCGGTTCATCGGTGACAATGTCTTCCATATTGCAGTCACTACAGCTATCAGCACTTGTCCCATCTTCATATTTGTCCATTAGAAGTAGTAGTAATACAAATGGCAACTTGGTGTTTAATTCATGGTTGAAGAATGAATATGTAATCTGTAAGATAATGAAACAAAACATTACAAAATATGTTTAATGTATACTGTATAATTGTGAATAGATCATGTGTTTAGTATGAATGAGTAATAATTTTAAATGAATTTAACATGTAAGGATACTAGTATGTGAACTGAAACAATCTTCATTATTTGCAGTTGTTTTTTTGTAGATTTTCTGTTTCTTAATTCAAAAGTAGGCATCATTCATTTTTAGGTATGAGAATAAGAAATTTTAATTTTCTCATTTTGGGAATTTTATCATATCATAAAAGAAATAATCAAGTACATTCAAATTAACATGTGTTTTAATATTTTACATCTAAGGATACTTGTATGTGAATTGAAACAACCTTCATTAATTGCAGTTGTTATCTGTAGATTTTCTATTTATCAATTTCTAAATTCAAAAGTAGGCATCTTTCATTTTTAGGTATGAGAATGAGAAAATTTAATTTTCTCAATTTGGGAATTTTATCATCATATCATATAAAAATATAATCAATTACATTCAAATTAACATGTGTTTTAACATTTTATTGGAAAATGTGATAATTATGCAGAAAAAAAATAATTTTCCAACAATAGTTCAAATAAAGGTTAAAATAAGATAGTAATGATAATTAGTTGTAAGTAAGTGCTATGTACCATTACATCATTATTACATCATCATTACATCATCATTACCAAATTCAGAGATGCTATTGATGCCATTTACTTTTTTATTGAATTGTTTCATAACATTAGTTAAGAGTCAACACTTCTACAGTGTACCCTACAACTTAGATGAAATAAAAATTACAATTTTATGACATGTTGACAGACAGTCATTGATAAAAAAACGTTTGGCACCACTTGGTGCCATATACTTATATACTGTGTCTGCAAAGCAGTTTTTGGCTCCCTTTTTTATTGGTAAGATGTATAGTAGTATATGCAACAGCCAAAACAGCAACTTACCCCTGATAGGTTGAAATATGATCACTTATGTTCATTAATTACTGTTGCTATGGTCAAATCACCAAGACAGGAAGTAAACAAAGAAGTGAATTATATACTACTCACCGGACAACATATTGTACTGGCCATTCTTCTGTGCCAACTTTGGAGACCTTCAAAAGAACTTAAAAAAAACATGCAAAGCTACTTGATTTCAAATGCTATCATATTTATTCTACATATAGATAGCATTACCTTCAATTTTTAACCGGTCACAATTTGCCCCTGTTTGGTACCGAAATTTCGCCGGGCTGATAGACTATCAGTGGGCTAGCACAATAACATCAGCATTATTTCGGACTAGTACAAAGAGCTACACATCCACGTAGCTACACCAGTGCAATGATCGTAAACAGCAAAACACCAATCTCATCGCACCATCAGAACTAGGTCTTATGGGCAGGCTTTATTTTCCCTGAAAAGATGTGTGTATTTTTATTCATACTTCATATTCATTCATCAATATAAAAAAACCAAATACTATTTATCATATTGAGATATATTTGGCTTTTATATTACAAGAAATGTGTTTAGGTATTAAACAAAGTCATGCCAGCAATAACATTAACTCTAAACGTGTTGGGATTGTTTTCGAATTCTAAAAAAGGCATGTTTTATCTTCCATGTTTGGGATCGATTTAATAGAGCTTAATATGCTTATATCCTAAAAATAATAAAATTATGTTTAATGTCCGAACACGTTTATGAACTGATCGTCACATGTCTGTCCATACAAACCGTATTACAACAGTGGAGAATACACTTAAAAGTGATATTCCTTGGTTATCGCCGGATCCTGGTCGTCACCAAACATGGTGAGTAGCATCTGTGTTAACAGAAAGAGTTGAGTGAGTGAGTGAAGGAGTTTTGAACAGTAATTCAGTTAAGAAGAATCTTTATATAAGAGCTATAAAACCTGAAACGTTTCCATAATAATAATATGTCATGTATGGCTTGAAAACATAATAAGCTCTATTAATGTATGTGTATAAAGCCCTTTTCATAGCCAAAAGAAATCCCTGCTGAAAGTAGTGCGGGTTGTACGATTGTACGATTGTACGATTCCGATTGTATCAGAAGCATGACTGTGTTTATCAATCATCATGAACTAGTGATGAAACCATGCTCTAATCAGGATATAACAGCGACACAATTCCTCCTGTCATCAAAAGAAAACTCTGACAACAGCAATGTCGATTGTACGATTCCGATTGTACCATGGACATGTTTATGAATCACTATCAAATAGTGATAATACTAGGTGAGCACACCTCGCCCCACCGGTGGGTTGGTTGGTCTGTTGGTTGGTTGTTAACGCCACACTCAGCAATATTCCAGCTATATGACGGCGGTCTGTAAATAATCGAGTCTGGACCAGACAATCCATTGATTGATATCATGAGCATCCATCCATGCAATTGGGATCGATGACATGTATCAACCAAGTCAGCGAGCCTGACCACCCGATCCCGTTAGTCGCCTTTTAGACCAGCATAGTCACCTTTTGCGGCAAACATGGGTTGCTGAAGACCTGTTGTACCCCGGAATCTTCACGGGTCCGGTGGGAGTCAATCTGAGGTCAATCACATCAATCTGCTAAACTCGATATGCATACTTTTGTGAAATAGAAGAAAATTCCACGCCAAAATGCTTGCGTCTTCTAATATCTGAATTTTTTACGTGGCCGGTAACACTATTCCAGCAATATCACGGCAACGCCACGAATGAGCTTCACACATATATTGTTTGTTTGTTCGTTGCGTAACACCGCCCAGCTATATGATGGCGGTCAAATATATCATTATTAGTCAGGACCAGACACTCCAGTGATTGCTATCATGAGCATCGATCTACCAATTTATGAAAATGAAATAATTATATATTGTTGAAAAATCACTCCGCGATGAGAAACGGCATAATCCAATTTTATGACTGTCGTGAAAAATCACGATAGATAAAAATTGAAAGATAAACGACAGCAGAGTAACCTTTTCCACAAGACCAACAACAAACGAAGTTAATTTGTTCTCATACGACGCATTATGTCACAGAAAACTCATAGTAACTGACATGAAAAACAACTTGTCACGATTGTGACATTTGCAGCACAGACAGTAATAGGTACATCAGAGTGTTTGAATAATTTATCAGTGATGTGTGTAACATAAAGCGCTGTGCCCTTTCCACAATCATAAGAAATCTCTGCCGAAAGCAGATTTCAATTCCGTCTATATCATAAGCAGGGTTTTTTATGAAGCACTATCACGTAGTGATGCTGCCAGTTGGCTGTGAACAAGTGAGCGTATTCTGACCCATTGTTGTCACCGGTAACAAACACATGCAAAGGCAAGGCAAGTGTTCACGTTAACAAACACAGGGACACATTGTACATGTAAACATGGGAGTCGGACGTCATGTTGGTCATTCTGATCAGAAAACTTTACAAAAAGAGCATGGTCGCTTGTATCTTGAAAGTTGTGCTATGTAGACACTAAAGGCTAGAGCTGCTGGAATAGTGCTCTTCATGAGAGAACGTTCAGCATTGGAAGGTCACCCCTTATGGGTCTTCTTGTCAAACAATCTGGTGGGCCTTCTTGTCAAACAATCTTGTGAGTCTTTTTGTCATACGCCCGTGTGAGTATTCTTGCCATACAGTCTTTCGAGTCTCCTTGTCATACAATCTTGTGAGTCTTCTTGTCATACACCCGTGTGAGTATTTTTTAACGTCGCTTTGAACATTTTTTTCCAGTTATATCACGGCGTTCTTGTCATACAGTCTTGTGAGTCTTCCTGTCATACAATCTTGTGAGCCTTCTTGTCATACAATCTTGTTGGTATTCGTATTATATAGTCTTGTGTGTATCCTTGTCATACAATCTTGTGAGTCTTCTTGTCATACAATCGTGTGAGTCTTCTGTGACCTTGAACACACGCGGGTTGCTGACCAACATCATAATCAGAGCTTATCTTGGGCTCGCTTAAAACTTTGGAATGTCGGCATACATTCTACTTCCTTAATGTTTGTTTTTAGCAAAATTAATTTTAATAAACCCTTAGGTGTTTAGTAAGCGCGAGAATGCAAGGAGGATCAGTTTCCATATCTTTCCTTGTGGTACTCAAGGCCTTGCGGCCTTTTGCCCAATTTGAAACAGTTTGAAAATTTACTTAGCTTCATTTTGTAGCAGAGTGTAGCATTTGACTGCATTTTGTAACGTGATTGCAAATTAATGACCAGGCACACTCCAACAAGTAAAGTTTTATACACTAGAACAAATTCCTTTTGACAAGAGAAAATTACTCCAGCGGGTGGACAGATGAATTGTGAGGAAATGCCATGACTGACATAGTTATGTTTGTTCTTTAAACATTGCGAGGCGGTGGGGTAGCCTAGTGGATAATCCGATCTGTCGTCACGCAGAAGACCCGGGTTCGATTCCCAACATTGGTTCAATGTGTGAAGCCCATATTCCTGGAATATTGCTAAAAGTGGAGTAAAACCTCACTCACCCACTCACCCACACACTCACTCACTCGCCCTTTAAACATTGCCATGCAAAATTATGTGGAGGCAATTGTCTTTTGTCTACATGGTAGTTACGCCACTGTCTAAAACAGGTTTCAGTAGGAATTTTATTTGTTGTTGTCAATGTCTGACTGACTTATCACTGACCTTGTGACATAATTCCACGAAAACTCGGAATGTTTTTGTTCCTTTCATGATAGAAGACAATACCTTTTTCGAGTAAGCTTTAAAAAGAAATATTACGATAAAGACGTTATCACGATTGTGTGTTGTGGTATTGTAAAAGATCTGTATTGTAAACATTGTTTTTATGCCTCAAAACACTATTACCTTTTAAAAGGCATTTCTATACTTGAATGGTGGTGTACTCCCACATGCCAAATACTGGCTATACGCACATTTACGTGGGCAACTTTATAGTAAATGTTTCTATTTGTTAAGATACAAAATATCAGCAAAGATTAGAGTGAACAGTATGAGTTTAAATTCTAAAAATGTTGATGTCGTGCCAACTTAAACAAACTTGTTTTCGTCTTTTACGTCATCCGGGCGTTCTTAGGCATACGGGAATGCTAAGTTGTTGCTGTATTTTAAACATTCTTTCATTCTTGCTTACCAGTACATACTTTTCGTGCCTGCATTCTCAGTCACTCACGCATCCTCAGTCATTCGTGCATTCTCAGTCATTCACGTATTCTCACCGATTCATGCATTCTCAGTGATTCACGCATCCTCAGTCACTCAGGCATTCTCAGTCACTCACGCATTCTCAGTCACTCACGCATCCTCAGTCATTCATGCATTCCAATTCATCCAGACATGAATCGTCGCCATATAAGTGCAATACTCTTGGACGCGACGTTAAACCCCATTTCACCACACCTCACCAATTCATCCATTCATTCTCAGTCATTCACGCATTCTCAGTCATTCACGCATTCTCAATCATCCACGCTTTCTCAGTCATTCACGAATTATCAGTCATTTATGCATTGTAAATCATTCACGAATTATCAGTCATTCACGTATTGTCAGTCATTCATGTATTGTCAGTCATCCATACATTCCAAGTCATCGATACATTCTGTCATTCATGCATTCCAAATCATCAAGGCATTGTCAGTCATTCTGGATTGTCAGTCATTCATGCATTTTCATAAAATATAATCCACAAAATACTTTCCATAATCATGAGAAGTATCTGCTGAATAGAGTCCACTTCTCGATTCCGACGATATCATATACATGTGTTCGGTCACTCTGAATCTCTGTGACGGTGGACTAGCCTAGTAGTTAAAGGGTTCGCTCGTCACGCCGAAGGCCTTGGTTCGATTCCCCACATGGGTATGTGTGTGCCCATGTCTGGTGTCCTCCGACGTGATAAGGGGCGGTCGGGTAGCCTAGTGGTTTAAGCGTTCGCTCGTCACGCCGAAGACCCGGGTTCGATTCCCGACATGGGTACAATGTGTAAAAACTCATTTCTGGTGTCCCCCGCCGTGATATTGCTGGAATATTGCTAAAAGCGGCGTAAAACCATACTCACTCACTCACTCCGACGTGATTTTGCTGGAATATTGCTAACAGCGGTGTAAAACCATCCTCATTCACTGACACACTGAATCTCTGTGCATAGGTCTAAATATTTCACACATGTACATTCCGTGCCATCTGATACAACTGACGCATTAAGAAACCATGACTGAACTGTCTGAGCCTTCGAAGCATGCCATGTGTTTCTGCGACAATAACACTGAAAGGGATCCCGTAATTTGGCAGTAAAATGTACACTCCGTGGTCTAGTGGTAGAGCGTCCGCCCGAATAGCGGAAGGTACGGGGTTCGATCCCCGGCCGCGTCATACCAAAAGACGTTAAAAGATGGTACTTGTTGTTACATAGTCTGGCGCTCGCAATTAAGGGGCTAAAACAAGGACTGGTCGGCTCGGAGTCAGTATGCTGTGTTTGAGTGGGGTATTCATGCTAAACTGCGGCATGGTATTTCAGTGAGCTAGCACTATAAATCGACATCAGTCCGGACTAGTACAAGCAGCCACATATACACACATACGTACATGCACGTCGCTATATAAGTGCAATAATCTTGGACGCGACGTCACATCACCTCACATCTAAATATCTTCTAAAATGTTCCATACAGTTCTGGATTAGTCTTGATGCTCCATAAGATTCCAGATTGCTCTTGAATATTTACATAGACAAATAGTAACTTCCACAACACTGCTTACATAACATAGTAAAACATTTCTGACGTCAAATATTTGTTGAAACACAATGTTATGAACGCCTACTGAATCTTAACAGAAACAATTCAATACAATCACAAAATAGTCTAACAATAAATAAAACTGCCACATGACATTCACATGAATTTGAAACTCTAACAGGATCTCACGATGACTTAACATCTGACTGTATTGTTTTCATCTTCATCTCCTGAGAAAATCATCAAATATTTTCGTCATGTTCAAATGTAGACATAACGTTTCCTTAAAACCACGTATTGTGAACACAACTTGCCACAAAATGATATAAAGAAGATATTGTTGAGCTTTTTTACGTATTGCAGCCTTACCTATGACATAGGTGATGTTATTAGTCAAAAACATGTCTAATTCACATTTGTTTGATCACACCTGGTAACGTTAATAGTGATTCTAAACAATTGCTTGTTCTACATTACAGTGCGTCAGATGGCGTCAGACATATAACTGCTTTCAGCGTACCCATGTCGGGAAATGAACCCATGGCCGGGTCCTCGGCGTGACGAGCGAACACTTTAACCACTAGTCTAACCTACCCAGTCAGAACAAGGAAACACTTTAGCAGAGATTTTTATGCCATCGGTTTTGCGTTTCACCCAATCGGTAAATGTTGAAAACCAAACAATTTCTTTGCGCCTTGGTCTCAAATAAATTATGACTGGCTATTTATGTTGCGGTAATAATTCTCCAATTTTTCAAGTTTATAGTTATGTTTTCAGAATCAGATGAACCACAAGGACGCTGTGATAATTGCAAAATCAATAATGCACGTCCACGTTACTTATCATTAAGAGCTGCATATAATATTATGGTAATCAAGTCAGTTTTCAATAACACTGAATAGATGACAAATGTTCCTTTAATAATCATTTATTATCATTAGGAAAAATACCTTCAGAATGTTATTTTATGTATATGATGATGATGATGATGATGATGATGATGAATTAATTCCATGTACTTTCAGTTACGTAAGTTTGACTAAGGTTGGCTGAGTTTTTCAGTCTTCTGTCGCATTGCTGTTTGATTAATCTCCGGTTTCGCTTATATTGCTTCATACAGTTACCCCTTTCTAAAAAATGCAATGTATGTCTTATGGTGTTCATCGATTTCTCTTTGGCAACAGGTGACGAAGTGAATTACCTATTTGTCATGCGGTCATTTGTCACTGTTATATGAACATATTTTGTTGGTCGTTTTTGTGCAGTTAACTACGCAGGATGTATGGGCGGTACGTCATAGGCGTTGCAATACGCAGTTCAAATGAGTCCTATGCGTGGGTTCGAATCCATGCGTAACGGCGTGCCGTTAAAAATCATGGTGATTGTTGTTACCCTGCCTGACGTTCTGCATTAAGTGGAAAAAACAAGGCGTGGTCGGTTTGGTGTCAGTATATTGTGTTAAAGGGCTGGTACAATGTCGAGTGCAGTCGTGTCCAGAGTTCAACGACACTTCGGCAGCGAGTAATTTAGAGTTATTCATCTTTGTTGTTTACAAACAAACAGACAGAAGTGATCGTTCAATAAGTTTCGGGATGGGAATTTTTCCAAGGCAATTCGAGGCCTTTTTCGACCTGACGTGTGTCATATTTACTGTGGGGATTCAAGTAAGGAGTGGATACTTATCTGAAAACAGTGATTCCTACCAGCTTCCAACACTATTCTTCATTCAAGAACGGAGAAATTCTACAGTGCCAAGTTTCTGGAAATTCCAAAAATATATTTGTTAATTGTAGTGAGTGAGAGTGAATTGGACGATTCGTCGCCTTTAGCAACAGTCGAGCAACATCACGGCGGGGGACACCGGAAGGGAATCTACCCATGTAGGGAATCGACCGGGCCTTCGACATTCCAAAAGAACGCTTTAACCACTGAGCTACTACACTGCCACTTTGGTAGGTAAGACTGTTAAAATGTAACCTCATTATGTTATCGAAACATATCGTATCCCTACGAGAGATCCATGAAGGGATGGCTTACTCAACGAGCGTGATAAGGTGAAAGTTAGGGAACTCTTAGGCTTAAGTTTCATGGAACAGGATCATGGTGTCTAAGATACGCAATTCTACATATTAAGTTTCATACATAAGTCGGCACCTTAGGCCGCGTCATACCAAAAGACGTTAAAAGATGGTACTTGTTGTTACATAGTCTGGCGTTCAGCATTAAGAGGCTAAAACAAGGACTGGTCGGCTCGGAGTCAGTATACTGTGTCTGAGTGGGGTATTCATGTCAAACTGCGGTATGGTATCTCAGTGGGCTAGCACTATAGATCGGCATCAGTACACGCAGCCACACACACAAACACCCGTGCATGCACGTCGCTATATAAGTGCAATAATTTTGGACGCGACGCTAAACCCCATTTCGTCTCACCTCACCTTTCAGTCAACGTACAAAGGATCATGAATGCTGCAAAGAATTGATTGCTTGCTTATACAGTCAACAGGATGATGCGTAAGCCTGGCTTTACGTCCATCTGAAGAGTCAGATTTATGTCCAGGAACAGCCTGGACCAAAGTCGTAGACCAAAGAACACGAATACGGTCCTGAAAAAGCCCAGGTTTAAGCATGTTGGTGTTGATTGTTGTTTAACGGTGCACTCGGCAGTATACCAGGTATATTACGCCTTCTGTAAATATCGAGTTTAGATCTGCCAGTCCAGTGATTGATATCATGAGCATTGATCCACGCAATTGGTATACGATGACATGCATCAACCACGTCAGCGAGCCTGACCACCTGATCCCGTCGGTCGCCTCTTATGACAAACATGTGTTACCGAAGACCCAGATCTTCACGGGTTCCAATTTTATGCAACAAGGCAAGTATTGGAATTGAACCCATGTTGAACACTGTACACATACTCGTGATTTTTGATACGTTCACCACTGAACGTGATCGGCATGCTGAACGTGATCAACATACCGAACATGAATAACATACCAAACTTGATCAACATACTGAACATGATCAACATACTGAACGTGATCTACATACTGAACGTGATCTACGTGCTGAACGTGATCTACATACTGAACGTGATCTACGTACTGAACGTGATCATCATACTGAACGTGATCTACGTACTGAAAGTGATCTACATACTGAACGTGATCTATGTACTGAACGTGATCAACATACTGAACGTGATCTACGTACTGAACATGATCTACGTACAGAACGTGATCTACGTACTGAACATGATCTACGTACTGAACGTGATCTACGTACTGAACATGATCAACATACTGAACGTGATCTACATACTGAACGTGATCTACATACTGAACGTGATCTATATACTGAACATGATCTACGTACTGAACGTGATCTACATACTGAACGTGATCTACGTACTGAACGTGATCTACATACTGAATGTGATCTACATACAGAACGTGATCAACATACAGAACATGATCTACGTACTGAACGTGATCAACATACTGAACGTGATCAACATACTGAACGTGATCTACGTACTGAACGTGATCTAGATACTGAACGTGATCTACGTACTGAACATGATCTACATACTGAACGTGATCTACATACCGAACGTGATCAACATACTGAACATGATCAACATACCGAACGTGATCAAAATACTGAACGTGATCAACATACTGAACGTGATCTACGTACTGAACGTGATCAACATACTGAACGTGATCTACGTACTGAACATGATCAACATACTGAACGTGATCTACGTACTAAACGTGACCTACATACTGAACGTGATCTACGTACTGAACATGATCAACATACTGAACGTGATCTACGTACTGAACATGATCAACATACTGAACGTGATCTACGTACTGAACGTGATCTACGTACTGAAAGTGATCTACGTACTGAACGTGATCAACATACTGAACGTGATCTACGTACTGAACATGATCTACGTACTGAACGTGATCTACGTACAGAACGTGATCTACGTACTGAACTTGATCTACATACTGAACGTGATCTACGTACTGAACATGATCAACATACTGAACGTGATCTACGTACTGAACGTGATCTACATACTGAACGTGATCTACATACTGAACGTGATCTACATACGGAACGTGATCTACGTACTGAACATGATCTTCATACTGAACGTGATCTACATACTGAACGTGATCTACGTACTGAACGTGATCTACATACTGAACGTGATCTACATACTGAACGTGATCAACATACTGAACATGATCTACGTACTGAACGTGATCAACATACTGAACGTGATCAACATACCGAACGTGATCAACATACTGAACGTGATCAACATACTGAACTTGAAAGTATACACCGATCACCTTACAATCTCTCTTGTGTTACTTGAAACCATTTATATTATTCATTAAAATTAAACACGCAAATGGAAATTGTACCTCGTTCTTCCCAACTACTAGCACAATATGTTTCAGGAAAGAACAGCTGAAGAATGTTGTTCCCGTGTCTGCGCCGGTTTGTTTGTATGGTGATAAGCCACGCATCGTACAACCTTGTATTATTATAACTGGGAACAAATAATTCCTTGCTGTAGATAAGCTCAGGTAGCCAGCTGTTAAGTGGCGGCGCGATTGGGCTGGCGCAAACGTTATTATTCGCTTGCTTCAGACACGACTAGCTACAGAACGCAGGCTCAGGGCCATCTTTAGCCGAGCAAAAATAATGCCAAATGTCACGTAACGTTCAGTCATACTGAAGAACTGATCACGAGTCTTGCGTCTTCAGCCAAAACATATAAGACGACCATACTCAGTGAGTGAGTGAGTGAGTGATTGAGTGAGTGAGTGAGTTAGTGCTTTCAGTTAAATGTGGAGAAAAAACGCAGGTTTTAGACATCCAGAGAAATTGTGCCAAGAAAGCAAGAAACACAACTATGAAGAATCAGAGATTCTAACAAACTACCACTCACTCACTTACTTACTCCATAGTAGATATCCTGCAAATAAGGGAAGAACATGTTTTTTTTATCTCCATTCACTCCTCATTTTGGAGGCATATTTGAATTTTCTTTTTATCAAAGCAGCAAAGCGGGTGCTGTGCCACCCTGAGCAAAGGTGACACTCCGTTTATTGTTAGGATAACATGATTGCGTAATGCAAAATGGTTTCAATTCCTGATCTACTGTTATTAGAAACAGGTGAAATATGAAATTAATTATTATTATAATCATGTTATAGCACGGTAAATATAGGCAACTCTGTTCAGTGTAACTGCTGCGTTCGGGATCCTGCATGATTTGGGGTTTTCCCTGAAAGCACACCCTCATTCACTCCCTCATGAAATCGAAGATGCTGAACTCAGAAAACTTGCCTAGGTTCGGGAGGATGAATACTTGTTAAACTGCATTGTCAAAAGGACGAAGTCATTGTCTCTGAATTTGAAACGTCTTTGTCTGAAGCTAGTAATTACTTGTTCCGTTAAGACATGCTAAATGTTTTTTTCCTTCTGATAAGGATTTCCAATTATCCTGTCACGACATAACTGGGAAACCAAACTCATTGTTAACCACTATCACGAAGCAGGAAATCATGTCATGGGAACAAACCTGACATTATAATCAGGAAAAGCAGAAATGAGAACACGTGAGTGTGCCCAGAAAAGCAAACAAAACAAGGCCAGCTAATGATGTGACGGTACCTGTATATGAGCTCAAAATGCAACCTTCACTTCGAGCAGGTGTTAATTTGGCGGGACCTTTTATAAACCTCCACGGAGGAGCAAAGAGACAAAAGCCGTATTTAACGTCTGTTGGGGGTACGGGTGGCCCAGTCTTCTAAGGCGCCGCAATTCGCTGTGCAGAGTTGCGTCCCTTGGGGAACCTATGATTGTGGGTTCGAATCTCGGTTCGCCCCGATTATGTTTCTAGGTTTGTCAGCACCATACCCGTGCTCGTGGGTTTCACCGAAGTGGTAAACGTCCGAGACCTGCATCACTTGGGGATTTCCTCCCACATTAAGCTAACACGCCGCGATATAACTGGAATACTGTTAAAAGCGGTGTTAAACACAACTAACTCACTCATGTAATTTTCTTTTTTTAGGGTAGTATATATTCGCTTTATTCGTTAATCACTATGTCGGTCATGAAAAGTTAACAAATTTAGTGGCAATTTATACAGTAATCGCCGATTCACTTTGCTTACATTGTTGCATGTTTGTTTCATGTACCGCTATTAATATTGACAATGATTACAAGCGTTACAACTGACAAAAACATGAAATGTCTCATCCTGGTATTGGATTCAGATGACGTCACAATACCTTAATGGTTTGATGTTCATAGTAATAGAAAAGACCATTAAAGCGCAACACTCCACTTCGTGCGGCAATGTGCGAAGGGAGTTTCATTTATTTATTATCTAACAGATCCTCGTGTATTCCAATAGCATGTTCAGCTCCTTTGGGATCATACAAACCAAATTGTTCTTTACGGATTGCATCCACATTACCGTCTCATCCTACCGAGTGAGTGAGTGGGTAATTATTGCTTAACGCCGCATGAGCAATCTTTCAGCTCTTCGCGTCGACCTACCGAATGAAAAGGACTCTATATATCGAATAAAAACGACAAAACCCTTTCCATATTCACAAGAAATCTCCCCCCAAAGCAGAGTCGACTGTACGACTCCGACTATATCATGAGCATGTGTCTATGAATCACTATGAAATAGTGGTGATACCATGTGTCCGCCAAAAGGTGTCCCTCCGGTGACACCCGTCACAAACACAAGCAAAGGCAAGTCAAATTCACCTGCTTGAGAGACACCGCTTGTTTTGCAACATACATGTATGTTTCAGCATTGGATAGGGCCGTGGGGAAGCCAAGTGTTTAAATTGCTTCCGTAAACCCTCTCTCCCCACCAGCGTTTTTTTAAACATTCATATTTTGAGCATAACAATTCTCCGTCATAGTGTGCAAATATTCCAAACAAGCCATCCAACAATTTCGGCAGGTGAAAAAGCAAGTATTGTCCACTGGTAGCAAGTGTCGAAATTAGGAGCCAGTGACGAAATATACAACAAAGGGTTGCATTAGTCAGTGATCAATCCAAAAGGTCAGACCTCCGACCTCCGAACTTAAACTTAATTACATAATCTATTTTAATTGGTATGTACACGTATTACGTGTTATCATTTACACGAACAACATGTTGTTGTTTTGTTGTTGGTGTATTGGTCAATATAGGAATGATCTTTTTGTCAATATTTGAAAGCGAACATTAAATCCTGGAAAATGAGACGTTGGGTTCTAATCGACTTTGACCCTAACCCCGGAAATGATTCCTCGTCAATGCTTGTCATTGGTCCCCAGATATCACTGTTCGGGAGCATGGTGAACCAGGATCAACTTCCCAGGGCAATTTGTACTGGAGTACAATGTCCCCCGGGACTTTATTATGTAGGACACTATCTTGACAGCGTGCCGGGCCTTTTCCACAAAGCAAGTTCAGCTTTAAGACTGGCGTAACGCCCATGCTTCAACAAAGACTTACGATAATCTTAAAGCTATGGTTCTTTGTGGATCTCAACGAGACTCATGACGCAAAAGCGTTGGGAAGGTTTATATTGACCAGAAGTGTGGTTGCTCCTTGAAGTTGAAAATACGAAGCCGGATTCAAAGAGAAAAGAGGTAATGTACGTGGACATTTAATGTTACCCGGAACAGGAAATATTATCTTCATTAAGATGCCGGATCTGAAACCAATAAATCGAATTTCACACAATACAACAGTGATTCCCTGGTAGGCTGTGGGTTGGTTGGTTGGTGTTAGTTGAATCTACTAAATAATGCACAAATACACCATATTTATATTGTGTAGCCATGGTTGAAGTCAAACCTTCATAAACAATCTACTCCCGGTATATACCGTAATACATAGTTAAAGCCGATTGATTTCTGGAACCTAAGGTATTGAGCAAAGTCTAAACAGGACAATTGAGACCCCGGACAATGGTTCGTCAGGCATGACTACGTTGGCAATGCTCATTCGACACTAGGGACAATACCAACTAGAATGTATTGTCCTTAATGCATTGTCAACATGCTGAATCCCTACCGATATAGCCTGCATACCGACAAAGCCTGTTTCAGAAGTCTGATGTATGAATGAAATAAATTTCACACAATGACGGGGGGGGGGGGCACGGGTGGCCCAGTCGTCTAAGGCGCCGCGATTCGCTGTGCAGAGTTGCGTCCCTTGGGCACGCCAGAAACCTATGATTGTGGGTTCGAATCCCGGTTCGCCCTGATTATGTTTCTAGGTTTGTCAGCACCATACCCGTGCTCGTGGGTTTCACCGAAGTGGTAAACGTCTGAGACCTGCATCACTTCGGGCTTTCCTCCCACATTAAGCTGACACGCCGCGATATAACTGGAATACTGTTAAAGGCGGCGTTAAACCCAACTCACTCATTCACAATTACGGGTTATAAAAATATAAAAACAGCAACGCCAGCCATTAACCTGTCTCGATTGTCCGACGAAACAGACTCCATGGGGCACAAAGGGCAAGCGATGTCGTATCCTAACAGGTGGAACAGTGTGAAAAGAGCTTTACAATGTTTAGTTTTTCTATAAAGCTGAATTAATGATAGTTATAACAGAAAGGAGAGACAGACGAATGACATGGATACCTAGTACGACACGAAAAAGCCGTAAACCCATGCGAAGACCGTTATATCAAAATCATTATCACCAACGTAATAGGGAATGGTCAGAAATCAATGCCATTCCCCTGCGGGGTAACAGGGAAACGGGAGATATAAGTTGGCATGATAATGGAATGCTTGTGCTTGTCTTGGATACCTGGGCTCAAAAACAGATAATATTCCTAGGTTTATGTTATAATGTCCTGTGATCTCACCATGCGACCGGTAGTACAGGTCGTTGTATTGCCCTGATTGTTGAATGCTTTTATGTGAATATTGTTTACGCTGATTGGATCATAGTTGAGGGGATTAGTTTGGTTTAATGTCTCTTATTGTTTGCAATATGTCAGTATTATCACGGACCCATGAAGATCCGGGTAGAGGAACCCGTAAGAGACGACTATACTTGTCGTAAGAAACGACTAACGGGATCGGGTGGTCAGGCTCAATGACGTGGTTGATGCATGTCACCGTATCCCAAATGCGCAGATCGATGCTCATGATATCAATCACAGGATTGTTTGGTCAAGATTCGATTATTTACTGACCGTCGTCATATAGCTGGAATATTGCTGAGTGCGGTGTTAACCAACATTCATTGGATTCTGGCATGCCAAAGGGATACGACTCTGCATATTGAATTACAACGCATTAGACGACTGGCCATCCGTGCCCACGAATCTGTTATATTTTCTGTACAGACTGTCTTCCTTTCAGAATAGTGATTTAGTTAATGTTGTTTTAAAGCACAGTTCCATCTATGTGATCGTGGCCTGTAAATAGGTATGCCTTGGACAGCCAAATCAGTGATTGATAGCATGAACAACGACTCATGTCGCAGGGTTCCGATCACATACATGTAAAATCACCCAAGTCAAACTTGCGATAGCCCTGTTACAGCAGTCCTCTCTTCTTAGACAAGCAGTGGTCACTGCGAAGACCTTATTTGGCCCGAACCAGTGTTCTCCACAATAAGACGGCACAGCCGCTATTGGTGAAACCCCGATAGTCTTAAAGAATCGTTTCCCGTACTATCGCGTTGGGGATGTCTATATATATTTACGAATACCCGATGGCCCGGGTTCGAATCCCTGGAATAGTGCTTAAAGCGGCATAAAACCTCACTCACTCACTCATTCAACCATCCAAACTCACTCCCATTTACGTACTCTCACATGGTCCACATAAAGCCAGCAATACACTATGACGTGAATCGATACCAATATAGACCTACAGAAACACATCATTAAAACCATTGGATACAGGTACACTGTAAATATTCATGCTCGCGATCGACCCGTGTTTAAAGGCTTTATAAATTTTTCATTACACATCACTGCTCCTCGGGGAGTGTTTAGTCCGGTAAAAACGTTCCGCGCGATATAAACCTGAAACTAATCACGATCTTTGTTGTTGAAAGAACGAGGCATGACAAAGTGGTTTTGTCCACAAAACTGCCGAGATAGTGACAACATAATGAATTCACCCATATCACATCTTGTCCAGGATCAGCATTTCTGCCATTGTCTGCTCATGTTGCTTGCAATGGATGTTTACTGAACGTTTCGACCCGTGAAGATCCGGGGTAGAATAGGTCTTCAGCAACTCATGCTTGCCGTAAGAGGCGACTATGCTTGTCGCAAGAGGCGACTAACGGGATCGGGAGGTCAGGCTCGCTGAATTTGTTGATGCATTATCCGAATTGCGTGGATCGATGCTCATGATGTCAATCACTGGATTGTCTGGTACATGTGGTACAAGTCAAAATAGGGACATCATTTTTGTCACTGATGCCTCAAATTTGGAAAATGTCCTCCACATGTCTACCATAAAATGTTTCAAAAGTTTTGCTGAGGCCTGGAATATTGTAACCCTGATCAAACAACTATTGAGCAAGAGTCGTATGACGCTCTTTGAAATCGTCGTAGATTGTTCGATTGTGCCTCAACAGTTGTGAAATGTAGACACACAGGCTGGAGCTGCTGGGACATTGCTCGACATGAAGGGAAAGTTCAGCAATGGACAGTTGACGTCATATTCTTGTTGCCAGGATGTACAAGACCATGGAGTCGTTAATGAGCCTGGCTATCTCCGTTTGTTTTCCCGTCAACTGTTTTCTATACGACGGGAAAGAATTTACATTTTGTAATTTTAATGAAGAGTTGACAGACACATGTTTCGTAAGGACATTTACGAGCTAGGTAGGGCAAACCAATTACAGACCCCAGCATTTGGGATTGATAGTATGAGCAACGTCCCTCGTTGTTAGTATGCAGTGATCCCCTGAAGATCCGGGTTACAATAGGTCTTCAGCAACACATGATTGCCATAAAAGGTGACTATGCTTGTCCTAAGAGGCGACTAACGGGATCGGGTGATTAGGCTCGTTGACTTGGTTGATGCATGTCATCGATTTCGATGTTTCGACCCGTGCAGATCCGGAGTAAAATAGGTCTTCAGCAAACCATGTTTGCCATAAGAGGCGACTATGCTTGTCGTAAGAGATCGGGTCGCTGAATTTGCTGATGCATGTCATCGACCCCAATTGCGTGGATCGATGCTCATGATATTAATCACTGGATTGTCTGGTCCAGAGTCGATTATTTACAGACCGCGAGTCATATAGCTTGAATATTGCTGAGTGCGGCGTTAAACAACAAACCAACAACAACAAAAACAGTGAACCAAGTCACAAATCCGTTTAGAAGCCCCATCATAGGTTGTTTGGGACCTATTCTAACCAGAAATCCCTTCGGGGCAAAGTATGTCAGAATACATAGGCACTGTATGTCAGTATGCTAAGGCTTTGTATGTCAGTATGCTAAGGCTTTGTATGTCATTATTCACATAAATTGTATGTCAGTATACGATATGCACTGAAATTCAGTCTGCATAGCCGCAGTAATGCAGCTCTGGACCAGACAATCCATTGATTGACATCATGTCTTGATCATCGATCCACGCAATTGGGATGCGATAACATGCATCAAACCAAGTCAGCGAGCCTTACCACCCGATCCCTCTTACGTCTTTTCTGGCAATCATGGGTTGCGGAAGACCTACTCTAAACCGGATCTTCACAGGTAACACTGTTTGTCAGAATACATTGACACAGGAAGTCAGTGCACAGGGAATAACGGCACTTATAATTAGGACGACGCGGCCACCCGTGCCCCAAGTACTGTTGTGATGTATGCTAGTGCCTATTTACATAAGCATTCCAGAACTGTGTGAACGTGTCTTGTTCTTGGAAACAATGAACAAGAAACCTGCAGGTGAGGCCAATAGGTGCGGGAGTATAGATTCTAGTTGCTCATTGTAGAACGCTAAGTCTCCCTGTGGCATTGTACTGTACTCGGGGGTTGTGAACCAGTCATTTAGTATTCCATTTCACTGTTCGTTTGTATCTACTCTTGGCCATTCTGGGGTTACTGAGTTTGGATTCCGTGGGAACTTGGAAAAAGTGGTGAAGGTTGAACGACTTTGCAAGTTTGTATTGTGCCCATGACGGTGAGGTGTGTGTGTGTGTGTGTGTGTGTGTGTGTGTGTGTGTGTGTGTGAGAGAGAGAGAGAGAGAGAGAGAGAGAGAGAGTGTGTGTGTGTGTGTGTGTGCTAGTCTCGACTAATGCCGATTTTATAGTCCTAGCGAACGAAGATACCATGCCGCAGTTTAACACGAATACCCAGCTCAGACACAGTATAGTGACTCCGAGCCGACCAGTCCTTGTTTTAGCCCCTTAATGCCGAGCACCAGACAGGGTATAAAGAAGTACCATCTTTTAACGTCTTTTGGTATGACGCGGCCGGGGATCGAAATCCCGACCTTCTGCTCTCCGTATGGACGGTCTACCACCAGACCACGGAGGTTTCATAATTGAAACTCACAGTATTTTCATCTGGAATCTGGAATATATCAATATACGATGAGGTCTTACCTGGAAATCAGGGAGGACAACAAGCCGAGTGCTCTTTTTGGCTGTGTGAAAATCAGATGATTGTAGGTTCGAAGCCCAGATTCAGATTTAGATCATGGGTTTGTCTGCACCATGTCCGTGCTCTTGCATTTCAGCACACTGGCGTCACTCTGTACTTTACTCCCACATTGGGGCAGTGGGATAGCCTCGTGTTTAAAGCGCTCGCTCGTCGCGCAGTAGACCCGGGTTCGATTCGCCATATGGGTACAATGCCTGAAGGCTATTTCTTGTGTCCCCCGCCGTGATATTGCTGGAATATTGTTAAAAGCGGCGTAAAACCCCACTCACTCACTTAACTCCCACTTTGAGATGACTCACCAGGCTATCATTGCAATACTGTTCAATGCTGTGTTAGACCCAACTCACTCAGGCAACAATTGTGGATATTGTGGGATATGAAATTCGTTAAAATACATTTCAAATGTATGTTGCCCTTCTCAAGGACATGCGTCACAAAACGTTACGATAATAGACTTTATTAATGCATGTTTAATAATGTAAACAAAAACTCTTATATCTGTTTTAGTCCGAATTAGTTATACGGAAAAGAACCAGCGAGGACGCACCTGATACCCTCTTGCGTGAACGCCTTTCACTGTGACGTCGGATGTGTGTGCAAAGTGCACGGTGCATTTCTAGCCATAGCAAGGATTTAAAAAAGTTACGTCCAAAATATTTAGTTTTTAGCAAATACGTGCAAGACAACGCGACAACGACTTAGATACTCAGTTAACCTTGTGTATTTCTTAAGTTCTGTTAAGAACAGTTATTTTAGTCTACGAACAATATAATCGAAACAAGCATCAGTGTTTGCAAAAGTACCATGAAACCTCGTTATTACGGACCTCGGTTGTAGGGAAACCTCTCAAAGAACGCCCTCACAAATACAAGTTTAACGCGCCCATTCGTTAATTCGGAAATAATTAAATCCGGATAAATTCCCTGAGGAATCGTCCCAACTGGTTTCTCTATCATATAACGTCGCGACAAAGGGATGCAAGACGTGGACGTTTGACGTTATTCCGAGACCCAGAATTGTCATGTTGCTTGAACACAGAGGAATATGACTAGACAAACTTGGCATTGGAACCCATGGTCATTGATCCTCTCTGCTAAAGCATCCGTGCCAACAAGACAAGATGTGTCACTTTATGCAACTTAATCCTGCCAGGTCACTGTGTCTTCTGGCTATTGACATCCGTCCTTCACCTTGCTCCCACTTGTTTTAACCTGACTAATACCGTATTAGCTTTTGTACTCGTATTTTTGTAACGTGAGTAATATCAGTGCAGGGAGTTTCTACTTTGACATGTGTCTGTGGTCTTGTCAACATGTTTGTATCTCAAGGACAAGTCACTGACACGTTTTTTCTTGAACCAACAATTGCCGTTTCTCTCATAAGAAAATAGAATATATTTTTAATGAATTATTGACACCTAAAGAAACCTAAAACCGCATTTCCTATTACTAAAGCCATGAATGAATGAAAAATTATGTTTGTTTTCTCTCGAAACAGCACTAAGAAGAGATTATAAATTCATTCAAGGTCAACAAGAAAGTCAGCACAGCCGCAAAATGTAATAAAACATTCATGGCTAACATGACCAGTTTCTCATAAACAATCTTTTGACGGGGTTTTATTACCATGATAACTTCTGCCTCGACTCAACTGAGTAGTATCTTGTAGTCCTTGAATGACATTTAGAAGTGAACTCACATTTAGTTTTAAGAGAGCGAAAATATGAATGTCAACGTCTTTATTACGAGGAACACTACGTTTCGGAATATATGCTTACTCCTTCATTCACCTAATAAAGGAGTAAGCATATACTTCGTAACGCTGTGTTCCTCATAAAGAAGTTGACATACATATATTCTCTCTCTTACTGTATCTTGTACTATTAATAATGTTGCCATGTGTCCATGAATTCCACAACATGATATGTATTAATGAACGTGTCAGTGTGCACGTGAACGTGCATTGGCGTAACAATAGTCATGAAAATAACAGCTATATTACAACCACAAGTCGTCCTTCATAAATTCTCAAAGGATATCAAAACTTGGCATTCAGTTTTTACATCTGTGTCTTAATTATTAATAATGATATAAAATGAATTGGAAAAAGAACCGATACGAAAATGTCCACACTATCAATAAGACACAACAATGAAACTCTAGTTTGCTATGGTTCAATGGAAACTCAGCCAACATGACAATTTGTGTAAAAGTTGAATTCGATCGCTCAAATATTTAAGAAATGACTTTATACCATAAAAATATAATTCACGAACAGAAGGCTTTACAATCGGTATAAGGGATCGGAATATATGCCCTGGAGCATCGACATGTAGCATCGGAATTTACTATAAACCAGACGAAGCATGTCACGTTTGAGAGGAAGGCCCTTGGTACAATAACTCCTGGAATGTCTTTAATATGCATGCAAGGATTACCAAATTATAAATGACTTTGGATTGATACAAGTGTATATGTTTCCATTTCGAAGCAACATAAAACATTCTCCTCCTTTTTTGTGACCATTCTTGGATTGATGGCAAAGGACCACTTTACTTCAGCAGCACAATCATCACACAAGAAAAAGTATATCATAGATTGGTTTATTCGTATAAAAATGCCAAGGAGAAAAATAACTCCTTAACTTTATTTACATTTGTACGTAAAAAGAATATACAAGATGTGCGTTTCATCTACAAAATCTTCATTTGTAAACAATCAAATGAAACTTAGGATTTAGTTGTACAACCATGAAAATAGTACATTGTCAACAAAGTCTCACAAACGATTTGAAGTTATTATTATTCGTACAATAACGAACGTCTAAAAACGTAACACAATGTTACTTCTCCAAACAAAATAAATTATTTCAAATTAAATTTGAGACAAATTGTTAACAAACATAAGGGACAAAATTCTTATTACGATTATTTTGGCCAGTAACAAGAATTCACGAAAGTACTATTTTCATCGTTCATTATCACTACGTTGACTACCAAACTAGTAGTTACCAATGAAACACATTCATCCGCAGATAGGAATGGTACGTGCAAAAATTGGTATCATGGTCGGAAATGTTTCAGATTTCTTATAACGAGTCAATATGTTCAATGATCAATGCAAACACTGATCGGGGGTGTTATGATCGATTATCTCTACTTGAACAACACCATTTTCCTTAAGTCCGAAATAGGTGGTAAACTGCACCGGATATTTGGATCTCTTGATTCGAGGTGTTGAACCACCACACCAGAAGAAAATCCTCGTTTGCCTACAGTCATATGATAATCATGTGATAACTCTTATTATGAGTCCAGATGATGATGATGATGATGACTATGACGGCGACGACGACGATGATGATGATGATGCGATGGTGATGCTGATGGTGATGGTGATGCTGATGCTGATGACGACGATGGCGACGATGGTGATGATTGCATGAAGGTATTAAAGAGTTCATTTTGTTTGACATTTGTACGTCTTATTTGTTCGTTTTGTCGAATGCTTGTTTTCTTTACACGGGGATGAGTACAAGGAGAGGGAGTCAAAGTTCAGGCTCTTTGTCACTCTGATATCCACTGAGTTGCTGTTCCTCTTTGACTTTCCTTCACGATCTTGTTTCCACTGGCCATCATTAACCTCGATCTTGTTCCTCGTGAAATGGTTCTTGAGGAGGTTATTCTCTGTCATCTCATCACACACACCACAAACATCTGTTTCACTTCGACAGTTCTTTGAACTCTTCCTTGGCAAGTAGGGTGACTTTGCCTTTGACCTTTGTGGCGGTAGTGGGGACACGGGCCTTGACCGCCTTCCGGCAGGGGATTTCAAAGAGTCTTTGGGATAGTAATTAAAGTTTTGGAAAAAGGTTGATGAGACATGTTCATCGTTGACGTAGTGGCGTGGGCCGAAACTGGACTCGGAGATAATCGACGTTGAACCATTTAAGGCGTTCAGGTGCATCAAACCGAATCCGGAATCACTGTCCCTTGTTACACTTGTAAGAGCTGGAGACATGAACATGGTTGCTGAAATAAGAAAAAGAATCATAAGTATTGATATACATATTCATTGATGGTTTAATTCAGAATCAGCAGTACGTAACACATCACATCGGTAGACACCAATAACGGGCTCACACATTGTAACCATTTTAAGAATTGAACCCATTTTCGAAGTGACGAGCAAACGCTTTAACTAGGCTACCCATTGTCCATCTGATCAAAGAACACATAGAATGTTTTAGCCACAAGAGAAAGTGCATTTTGTAGGATGATTTCATGCATAGCTGACACAAGCCACCAGTCACTATATGCTTATAACCGATCCTATCAACCCTTTTTATCATCGTTTTAACTTGACGTTCTGCTAAATATCACTGGAGTAAACAGAACATTGCACCCAGCATGCAGCTTAAGGTTGTTAGATTAAGCAAACAGGGTAGACGAGTTCGACGCACCGTTACAGGCTTTAGATCAATAGATTCAGGTATATAATAGCATATATTAGGTTCAATCGATTTCATTAATCACATTGGGATAAACAGTCTCACTTAAGCATGCATCGCTCTTCTTTTATGCCTTTGTTTTCCTTGAGAGAATTCAAGACATAATTGCTAACTATGCTCTTCAACATTCGAAGGAAACACTAACACGCTTTTTTCTTATAAGAATGTCTATATCGATTAGTGCTAATGTCTTTCTCTTGGTCATTACCATTACAAATCTAGCTTAGCAAATACCGAGCACCAAAACGAATAGTTTGAGGTTATTAAAAGACATTGCTACTATTAGTATTGAATATTTGCGCATTAGCAACCGATTAATTATTTGCATACATAGTGTAACATTGTAAATGCTGACTGGTCCATTTACTAATTCAACGTCAATGTCCCTTACAAAACATTTACCACTTAGCAATTTCTGTTATGTTAGTTGCTACAAAAACAAAGTACAACAGGAAGAAAAATAAGATATAAACTACTCTTTTTAGCATATCGATTTAACATTATCTAGCTTTCCTCAAACCATGACTAAGAAATCCATGCAAACCAGAAAAATGATCCCGCTTGTATTTCTCAATGGTTTCGAGAACATCTAGTCTCAGTTTTCAGGCAGCCCACGCACAAAATCAGTCTAGCAACCGTTGCTACCTATGTATGACTTAGCCTTGTAACAGTTGCGTACATACATTATTTTACATTAACACCACCGATAACATCCTTCATACCATGTAAGAGAGTGAATGAAGTTTTATGCCGCGTTTAGTAATATTCAAGCAATATCAGACATGTACAACAAACATGGACGTCACACACTGAAGTATTTATAGGAATCGAACCGGGCCATCGGCGTGACCAGCGACCGCTTTAACCAATAGGCCAACCACCGCCGTGTGTTCCGAAGTCTAATTTCAGCCCCTGTATTTGTCGGAACTATACGATTCTGTTTATATTTAAGAGATAATTTGTTATGATAAGGGTCGACCTAACGTGTAAAATGTCTTGTTTACTGTCCAACCCCAAAGACCTTTCAGCAACTCTGAACTAGGTCGTAAGCAGGACACTCACGTCCTCGAGCAAGTATCAAATCGGCTTATAGGTCAGACTCAACCCATTCTCCACCTTGGGCGGATTTGTTCGACCGTTGTAGGTAATTAGGTGGTGTCTCTTAATCACCCTACAAAGGCAGACACATGGCTAACAACATAGGTCGCGTAACCTGTAGTATTGGGTGCAGCTGTCGCTTGAATATACGAGTTCGACTGATTTCTTAAGCAGGGCGTTACGATATAGCTTTGATATTTATAACGCAGCCAGTGTTCGCAACAACACCAGCTTCTAGCATATCGATCCATAAATCGAAAACCATTTGCGTTTTTAGATATTTTCTGTTCGGATTTGCTTGATCGTGACAGAAATGTTTTCATGTTATCTATGATGATATGTTGTTGATGCATCCTTCAGCTGTTATTGAAATCGATAATTTGTGAATAATCATACGTGTACATTGTTGCAATAATATTTTGTTATCCCATGATAAATATGTTTGTGCTTCGACAGACAACTGTTTTACATCACTGATAACGGAATTAATATATTTTCAGAACCTAGCTTTAATAGCATATTCAGACTAAATATTGATAAAAAAACAACATCTTATACGAACCAATTTATATGAAACAATAAATAAAAAAATTACCCTGAATATAATTTTCAACTAATAGCTCACAGATCAAGGATATTTTGTGTGAGCACATTTCAGGGTTACGGATGGGGAAAATGGGCATTTAGTAGTAGTCAGAGCATGGATCTTACAAAACTATATAACGATCAAATTATACATTCACCCAGCGTTTGGTCAATAATGCTGAAAGGTCGAAAAGGCTGCACAAAAGTTTTATCGACAATGCAACCGCAAAAGCGTCATCGACTCACACACAAGAAAAGAAATAATCTCATTCAATCTTTGAATCTGAATAACAATAACCCTTTATATGAATAACGCTTTATTCATTAACTGCAGGGATTCTAATATTCTGTTCACGAATATAAATTGTGAATTATTTACCCGCTGCCATTGAAACCTTTCTTGTTATTAGTCTTTCAATCAAACCGCTATATCCAAACCGTCACATAGAGTTTTAGAGTTTCTACATTATGTAGAAATGCCATTGGTAACATATAGGTAAGCACAGTGTGTGGGATGACTGTCTGCATTAAGCCTTTTGACGTAGACTTGAAGCTAATTTGGTATTACCGCAGCTGACGTCTTCTCGACACGCCATCACAAGCTGAAGAGTATATAGCCTTGGGTGGCACCAGGTCTTTCATAAATGCTTCTAGAACTCCTTCAAGATACTGTATAAATATAAGTGACCATTTCGCTATTACTACATTCGGTCTGAGGCATTAGTGAGTGAGTATGGTCATATGCTGCTTTTAGCAATTTTCCAACGATATCACGGCGGGGGACATGAGAAATGGGCTTCTCACATTGTACCCATGTGGAGAATCGAACCCGGGTCTTCGGCGTGACGAGCGAACGTTTTAATCACTAGACTACATCACCTCCCTACTGAGGCATTAGCTAAACGTACAGCGACTCACAACAGTCTTCAGAATCGTTTGAAACCATTTCTTCACATAATTGTCAAAAGTATGCATAACCATTTAACCATAACCATTACAATGGTATGCCTTTGTTATTAATGTTTTTGCGAAAGGACAAATATGGACTTTTATCACATTTCATTTGAAGGTTAGGTTAATTTAGAACAAAGTTTTAAAGAAAGTAGCTCAAATATTCTTTACAAATTTGTTCTACAACAAAATCAGAAAGTATTTGCACAACGCTAACGTAAAGCACAGATAACAGAAAGAACTTCAGTCAAGGATGTGAAAATGACAAATGTCCTTGAATATTTTCAAACACGATTATTTCTCTGACATCTTTCGAATTTCTAATCAAACCAATGCACACAAATACATCTAAAACACTTGTGATAATGTAGGCAGAATAATCTCTGATGTTGACGTTTTACATTTACTTACATGAAGTAACTGAAATTTTCAAAAGACCTTGAGAAGCAATACAGTTCGTATACATATACAAACGGGTAAATAAGGGTAGAGTTAGAAATAAAACATCACCCACCTGTATAGATAGACAAAGTTGCTGGGCTATAGAAGTCCGGCACCCTGATATGGATCAGAGTCACAAAATGCTGCAGTTGCAGACAGAGCACATTCCACTAGTTGCAGATGTGTAGAGCATGCGAGTCACAAGCGTTCTGGCAGCGAGATTTCGCGGCCTCGCTTTTCTACCGTCAGATAAGCGTTGGAGGATCGATACCGTGCAGGCTTCAGCGATGGCCTCGCATCACGATGCAACTGCCAGTGTCAGCTTACATCTAGTTAAAGAGTCACACGTTTTCTGTTCCGTTAGGTATGAACTTTAAGCCTCAGGGTCGAACTGGAGGTTGTACTCCATATTTGGAAAATGTATTGATTTTACTTTCCCGAGTTTAGTTTGAGGGAATCGTTGTTGCTGCGCGGATGGATTAAGGATTGCCCGATGGATGGCGGGTTGGATGGTGTCGTGTGGCGTTTCATCAGTCAAAGGGGGTGTAGCCTTTATTAATGCTAAGGTTCATGATGATGCTCCTTATAGATTAAGAGGATGAAATTTAACGTGAGTCGTTAGATTTGCTTGTTGTTGTTGTAGCTTGTGTATTCGTATCCGATGTGTAATTAGTAAGGCTTGGACATATGTCATTCTAAGAGGTGTTATTTTTTATCTGGATTATCTTAGACAGGACTATGAAATAAAAGTATAGACGAGGAAATACCCCTGAGATAAATACGTTACGGTGAGTTCTATCACGTTTCGTCGGTAACGTTCAACTGGACGAAGGGTTCGTTTGTCAACTGTACAAATACAAAACTTAACTATTTGCCCTGACATATATCACTGTCGTCTTGTCTGAACAACACGTTTATTTCTTGTCTGGCCATCTTAAATTTCATAAAATCAATCAGAAAGAGACATTATTCGTCATTCGATACGAAAGTATGCATATTATGATTCCTTTATGAACGAGAAACGTGTGACCTCGACTTAAAAAGACGTCATATCTTGCAGTTTTGATTATTGTGGCATATAAGGTGCTCTCGAGAAGGACAATGCAACTTGTTCGTCTAGGAAATACACGTTTCGCTATACACGGCGAGTAATTTGTAATTAATTCCGGATCAGACGCTTCAGCTCGCAGTTTGGACGTTGATCGGCGTCATCTTGATGCGATGTCTGTTCTTTTTATTCTCTGATTGCTATACTATCGATTGCAACTTGTTCCGTCCTGAAAACCTCAGGAAGATAGTTAAACCGTAAGCAGTTTTGAATTCCAATATGAATTCGCAATTATGAAAATTCCGATATATGTTTTCCTCGACCATGGTGTGTTCCGAATGCCCCAACCCTCTTGAAACCAAAAATATATTGTATGACATTTTTGGAACAATGTTTCCAAATTTATTTTCGTGTTGGATTTTGTGGTTTTCCTTGTTTTTGAGTCATTTGGGACATTATTTACTTGTTACCACAAAACAAATGCCACAGCTCCAGTCTACAAGATATGTTATGGCAATACCCTCTATACATGTTTGGTGTTTTTGTGTCTGGACATTCAGGGGATACGCTATGCACATCTCCCGTGGAGTAGAAAAGGTCCTTGCATCGATTGAGAGCTGACTTGCAATGTGTAACAAGGCTACGTGTCACAATGCAGATTCCGACACTGAACACGTGAACATTGATCACCAGAGCAATACATGGTCTATGGCCAAGTGTTAACGGGTGACCGTTCCAAGTGACAACTAAACGTGTGGAGGTACTGCTTATCCGAAAATTGCCAAGAGGCAAATAATTACTTCCAAGATAATTTCAGGATGTGGAGGCATCTAAATGATATAGAATGCAGGAATGGTTTTCCCGGCTTGGAGAAATAGCAGTAATCTTGTAGTTTAGTTACCACCTGTCAAGCTTTTATTTCCTAATGTTCTCCTAGGTAAGATTTGTTCATGGGCTGTGTATACTCCCTATCACATCAATCAATCAATCAAGCAATCAAGCAATCAAGCAATCAATCGGTCATTGATCAATCAATCAAGCAAGATTGTTGTTTCAGATTGTCCACTCTTGAATGGTTTGTGTGATTTATGTAATTTTCCCAGTGTTCTGATTCAATTCCGATTTAAGGCTGTTCTGATATTGTTGAACTATGCCGGTACAGCAATATTTGAATCGTTTACAAACTTATCAATAGTTGCTCACGTGTTGACATAAATGAAAGCTTCACTCCTAGCAACCATTACCTATATGTTAAGTGGTGTGAAGTTAATGTTCTTTATCGTCACTGCTGCGACACGAAGCGATAATAATAAACCCGGTCTCTTTTTCAATGTCGATGCAGCTAGAAAAGGAGAGTTGACATTTTTTAAACATAAACTTTTTACCAAAGCGACTATTATTAACTGGAGTATCTACTTCGGTGACAATGCGACAAATATAGAACAAACATTCTTCACGAATGAACGGTTTTCCCGGTAGAGAGACATAGCAGCTACGTAACAGGTAAATCTGTACAGATTTCTCTCTCTCTCTCTCTCTGTCTGTCTCTGTGTGTGTCTCTCTCTCTCCCTCTCTCTCTCTCTCTCTCCTAGCATTGGCTCAGCCACTTGTACTGTCTGTCTATCTGTCGTGTTGAAAATAAACCGTGTATATTGCATTCAAATAGACAATGCATGTTGAGTGAGTGAATGAGTATTAATCAACACCGCATTTGAACATATTTCAGCAATGTCACGACAGGTAATGCATGCTGAACACATTGTGTCAATGTATGTCCAATAGACACCGTATATTGCACACAGATTGACAACGTGTGTTGCACGCAAATGGACATGTATGTTGCACACAAATAGACAATGTATGTTGCACACAAATAGATAATATTTTTTGCACACAAATAGAAAATGTATGTCGCACACTTCACAATCTGACGCATCAGTGAAGAAATTAATGTCTGATGCCAATCCTTTTTTCACTTGTATCTTATATTCCCGACGAATTTTTAGGTGAACAAATGGCTTGCCTTTGTATGTGTATGTAACGGGTGCCACAGGTGGGACACGACACGCTTTCTTTTCCGCTGTCACCGAGTATCATCACTATTATATAGAGAATCTCACCAGAGTGTCTTTTGATATCAAATATATCAACACGAGTTGATAAAAGTGGTGAAAATCCGAGGCCTGCCGAGGTTTTTTTCCACTTTTATCAATGAGTGTTGATATTTTTGATATCAAAAGACACGAGGGTGAGATTTTATTTATCATCCAACATCATTCTTCCAACTTTTTCAGTTTGTAGAAAGTAATAAGCTGTGTCTTAAGTGTAAAAGGTACTGCTAACAGCTTCAGAAGCAGCGCCATTAGTGAGGTCATTTGTTTGTGACGTCATGGTAACCAATGACGTCACAATGGTCTGCAAAGCATTGTGATGTAATTTTATTGCAGCGATATCTACAATATAGATATCGCTTAATCTCACCAAAGCGATATCTCCTGTGGGAGCCAGTTTTGGATGATAAATAGTGATTCGTAAACACATTCTTATGATGTAGTCGGAACAATGGACTCATTTTTAGCCGAGATTTCGCATGATCAAGGATATTGTAGAACTCGCTTAAGTCTACACAATAATGCTTTATCATTGCGAAAGAATGAGCATCGATCGACACCATTGACGTAGGATGACAAAATCAGTCACAGAACCCCAGTAGCCCATCCTTATGTTAGTCGGCTCTTCTTACAAACTCAAAGACCTTTTCTGGCCCGGAGTCCAACCAGAGCCTTGTCCAGTGATGATTGGTTGGTTTGTTGTTTAACGCCGCAATCAGCAATATTCCAGCTATATGACGGCGGTCTGTAAATAATCGAATCTGGACCAGACAATCCAGTGATTAATAACAATGGGCATCGATCCACGCAATTGGGATCGATGACATGCATCAACCAAGTCAGCGATCCTGACCACCCGATCCCATGAGTCGCCTTGTACGGCAAGCATGAGTTCCTG
Source organism: Haliotis cracherodii (assembly GCF_022045235.1). Taxonomy (NCBI): domain Eukaryota; kingdom Metazoa; phylum Mollusca; class Gastropoda; order Lepetellida; family Haliotidae; genus Haliotis; species Haliotis cracherodii. The sequence continues at coordinate 36,074,465 of NW_027266265.1, forward strand.
AAGACCCAGTGAGTGAGGTTGAAATACTCCTGCCATCAACCATGTCACCAAGCCTAACCACATAAACATCACAACACTATAATTACAATACAAATCGACAGTACCATTTATGTACTATATACCCAATTATAGGTTATAGAACATTTACAATTAGAAATAATTACATGTATACCATTCTTCAGACTGAAGTTCTCGTCACGATATGCCTGGACGTTAAATTGTAATTCACTCCCTGGACTGAATGAAAAACGTTTTCAGTTGTGCCCCCTTGTATACACGAAAGGATGTCAACAATAAATATTGCACGAGATCATAACATAGTAAGAGGTCGGTCCATTCAAATGTCATTCCCTTGGGTATTCGTTCATCAAATGGAGACCTAGACATGAAAATGCCACACTCATCCCGGGGAGACAATTGATTTGCTGCCTAGTCCCTAATGGTCAGACACAAGGACACCAGAGCTTGCAAAACAAGCACGGGATCAAATCGTAGTTCAGCTACTTGGACGTCGCGGTGATGCTGAGGGCAATTTAAAGATGTGTTTCTGAGACTGAATTGGTAGATTTGAAAAGGATGAGGTACGATAGGGGACTGTTTGGGACTATAACATTTAAAAGATTGTTTGTTTGTTGTTTAACGCCGCACTCGGCAATATTCCAGCTGCAAATAATCGAATCTGGACCAGATAATCCAGTGATTGACATCATCATGTGCATCGATCCACGTAATAGGGATGCGATGACATGCATCAAACAAGTCAGCGAGTCTGACCTCCCGATCCATTTAGGCACATATTACGACAAGCATAGGTTTCTGAAGTTCAATTCTGAAGATCATGAACAATGAACTGATCCAACACAATTATCATTAATAGTTAAATCGAAAAACACTCTAAGTAAGTCTAGACTTCAGATAAATTACAACTGTAAATTATTCCAGCATAGGGCGGTGGGGTAGCCGAATGGGTAACGCGTTCACTCATCACGCAAAAGATCCCGATTTGATTCCCCACATTGGCACAATGTGTGAACTCATTTTTGGTGTCCCCCGCTGTGATATTTCTGGAATTCTGCTAAAGCGGCGTAAAACTATACTCAATCACTGTGGTGTGAAAACATAATTGTTTATCCGTACTAGTGTTGCTGCACTATTAACTTACGTTTCAGACTTATACTATTTTATCCAATATTAACACAAGTGGAAGCCTCGGTGGCTGAGTGGGTTAGATCGCTGACTTTGTGTGCTGGCGATTAGGTGCCTCACCCTGGCAGGTGTGGGTTCGAATCCCGGACGGGACTCAACCCAAGAAAGTACTAGAATCTGTACTTTACTAAGAAAGTGTTATCCCAAATATAACATTAGTTACAATATTAACACAATTATACATCAAGGCTTTGCAGTTCGATTGACATAAACTACAGGAGTGAGAATACAAGCGTTTATGAAACAAGGATTCAGTTCTTGCGGTCTTCTCTAATACCAATGTACAGTATCGAGTAGTTGTTTCATACATCATCGGCAGCTGTACAAACGTACTGGTAGTGTCATCAACACCCTACCTTTGAATAATTGATAAATACCCAATCAAGCGTAGTTATTGATTCCCCGTGGACTAGCTATCACCCGTAGATGGTTCTGAGTTCAATCACCAGTACTTCAAGAGTCCAACACCTGTTTGTTGCATTGAAACAATCACAGACAAGCAGGTTTCTCTGAACACTGTGTGTTGACGAACCTGTTGTCCTCCAGTCACATCTTCTAAGACAGGCCATACATCAGGAGAGTGGGTTATTGCCCGCTAGTATCTGATGATGAAAGGGCCACGGAGCACAATTAATGGTGTCCATTTGCTGTCGTAGATGCTGCTTAATCCAGTCAGTGATATGGTGGTGATATTAGGTCACTACAGTGCGATCATTACAATGTTATGATTTGAAATTAATGCCATGTTGCTTTTCAAATTATGGAATGCTGTCAGGGACATTCTCGCGATCTCGCCATTCTCGTGTTTTGGGCATATTTAGCTCGTTTCCAAAGGTCGAGATCGCGAGAATGTCCCTTCAGTATTCCATATCAATTGGAGCATTCCTATATTTGTTTTGAAGCTTGTCTGTGCTCTTATGTTAATGCTAAGCATTGGCGATACGTTGGTTTTGGTTACTACAGTAGGGCCATTGCAATGTCAAGATTTGATATGTGTTTGTGTTCAAATGAAGCGTCTATTAATTTGGGTCATAGTTTACAGTAAAGGAAATCGGCTTTTTTTTTAATATATCCGATGACTTGTGGGGTCAGACTTATGAATCAATATTGTACAATGTTAAAAACAAATTAATGGGATCAAAGGAGACTTGATTTACCATTACATTAGGCGTGGTGGGGTAGACTCGTGGTTAAGGCGTTCGCGCGTCACGCTGAAGGTCCGGGTTCGATTCCCCATACGTGGAGGGAGGTGAAGTGGCGTTTAACGTCGCGTTCAAGATTATTGCACTTATATAGGAACGTGTATGTCGACTTTATAGTGCTAGCCCACTGAGGTACCATGTCGCAGTTTCACATGGATACCCGAGCTGACCAGTCCTTGTTTTAACCCCTCAATGCCGAGCACCAGGCAGGGTAACATTAAGTACCATATTTTAACGTCTGTTGGTATGACGATCTGTCACTAAATCACGGAGGCGTTCCCCACAGGAAGGAGTTGAACAACACCTCATCTTTGATATTACTATATAGTTAATCTGCCACGGCAGATTCACTAAATCAATTTAAAAGAATCGTGTATTCTTTAAATTAGTATAGTATACAATTTCAGATTAAAGCTCAAAATTAGTTACATAAACGTGTCCGTACGCCTTACGTAAAATGTATTTCGGTGTTTATTGTTGTCATTTGAGGGTAAACATCAAGTTCTGATATTATTGGAAGCCCATTTCTGGTGTCCCCCGCCTTGATTTTGCTGGAATATTGCTAAAAGCGGCGTAAAACCATACTCACTCACTCACTCACTGATATTATTGAGTCGTATGTATAGCAAAAGCAAATAAACAATGCATAACGGTACGTAAAGTACTGGCAATGACATACTTTCCTTATGTTTTCTGCGGCTGCCAGGTTACCTTCAAGAATACGCCTACCCAATGCTCGCAGACTCGAAAAATGGCTGAAAGTAATCATTACCACAAAGATTACATTTACTTACACACTAACCTCCAGAAACAAATCCCCAGGCGTGGGTATCACAGCTGCAGATAAATATGAAACCTGTCTTAAAATAGAAAATTATGTAAGAACAGTTTAGATATAGATATGATCTTAAACATTGACAAGTGGGCACAAACACGTGCACTTATTATTCCCAAGGATACATGCAATGAACTCTTAATCAGTTTTCTTGTTGGTATCTCGCATTGATAGATTAATGTAATTGTACTACAAAAGGAGAACATCTGATGTTGGTGCAATCACAGCTCTGATTTCATATAACCACATGTATATAAATAAACAGTGTACTGGAATGCAACATGCTTACGATTGACACGTGTTCGGAGATGTTTATGCAACAGGAGCAGACTCATGTTTCCAGACAATATGACATCTTACGTCCATTCAGACCGAGCCTAGATATCGACGTAGACAGCAAAGTGACGACGAAGCCTCATAAATATAAACATTTGAGGATATAGCCATAATTGCAGGATGAACTCTGCTTTTAGCAGTGATTTCCTTTGATTATGGAAAGTGAGTCAGTGAGTCGGGTTCAGCGCCGCTCAACAGTATTCCAGTTATATCACGGCGTGTCAGCTTAATGTGGGAGGAAAGCCCCCGAAGTGATGCAGGTCTTAGACGTTTCCAACGAGCACGGGTATGGCAGCGAAATGGAGCGCTGCCAAGCGGAACCCACCCAGAACTTTTCAGAGAATGTGAAGACTTCCCAACACTGCAGCCTTCTGCATTACCCAGATTGTCAGAAATGCTGTATTCCTGGTAGCAAACACGGGAACTCTCCCAATGTCAGTCAACAGATTGGGAGGAACCAAACCTAAGGCACCGAGAACAATGTGGAGTCAGACAACTTGGTACCACGGATGCAAGCGTGATATTCCGAAAACGAGGTCCGCATATTTGACATGCTTTTCAAGAATCTTGTCAATCACATTTAGTGTCAAAAGGGACAGAAATTCAATAACAAACAAATAGGACAAGGTCAGGTTTGTTGTCCTGGATACGTCTGAGGCTGTGTACAGGCCGTTTAAAAGGTGTTTCTATTTATCATGTTCCATGATGCCCTCTGGGTCGCACGATGGATTGACCTCTGTGTCAAAACCACAAGCATGGCGAAGACGGTAAGAAAAGGGTCGCGTCACTCCATCATGTCGCTTAAGATACTGTGTTTGTGCCATAGCTGGGCATCCACTGACAATATGTAGGACAGTCTCATTAAGTTCATTGCATTGTCCTCATTTCATTTTTAAGCGAGGTCCGCACATGTGCCATGTTTTGCAAGAATCTTGTCCATCACATAAGTGCCAAAAGGGACAGAGAATTCGATGACCTAAATGATTTCATTGGATTTATCTAAAAGGACAAGGTCAGGTTTTTGTAGCTGCCAAGTTATCTTAAGGAATACGCCCACCCAATGTCAATGTCGCACGCTGACAAGAATACTGTCACAAACGTAATCATTACAACAAAGCTAACCTTTACTAATTCTCTATGCGTAGGCATCACATTTTCAGAAGAAATATGAAACCTGGCTTAAAGGAGGGATTATGTAAACAAGAGTATAGATCTAGACATGTATCTTATAAAATACTTACATGCGGACATAAACACGTGAGCACTATCGATCCTCAAGGATACATCCGATGAACTCCCAGTTGGGTCATCTGGATATCTCACATTGATGGATTAGTGTACCACAAAAGGAGAACATCTAATGTTGTTATAATAACTGTATAATAACAAAGTATATATCAAGTATTATTATACTGGAATGCAAAATGCTTGTGCGCGACGTGTGGCTTCCGAAGTTTATGCATCAAGAGCTGAAGATTAAATCAAGACTCATGGTTCCAGACAATAGAACATCTTACGTACATTCCGACCGAGCCTAGTCGATACATGGCTTGATATCGACGTAGGCAGGAGACCATCGACTAAGCTTCAGAAAAGTAAATATTTAATGATGCAGTCGGCATCGTACGATGGCCTCTGCTTTAAGCAGTGATTTGTTTGTTTGTTTTTTACGCCGCACTCAGCAATATTCCAGCTATATGATGGCGGTCTGTAAATAATCGAGTCTGGAACAGACAGTCCAGTGATTGGCATTATGAGTATCGATCTACCGAATTGTCTGGGCTGGGTGTGGAGGGAGCAAAGGCCCTGAGCTGATGATGAGCCTAACAAGCGACATGATGTTGTAGGTCGACCCTTTATAATCGTCTTCGCCATGCTTGTGGTTTTGACTTAGAGGTCCATCTAAGGTACGAAGCGGAATATGTTGAGGACATCATGGACAATGATAAATACAAAATTCTTTGGAATAGGCCAGTTTACAGCCTCAGGGCAACCAACCTGATCAGCCAACAAAAGCTGCAGTGTTGAGGAGTCTTCACATACTCCGAATAGTTCTGGGTGGGTTCGACTAGGCAGCGCTTCCTGGGAGAAATCCCATGTCGGCCATTCGCTGTCTGGGCTGCGTGAAGAAGGGGCAAGGGCCCTGAGCTGATGATGAGCCTAAACAAGCCTGACTGTGCCAAGATCACCCAAACCCTCTTTGCTGCATTTTCTTATTTTAATCTATAAATAATAAGTCAATTTATAATGCGCCAGATTCCATTTATCAAGTTAATGTTGTGTTTGAACTATCAATTTGTGATATTACCCATCAGACTATTGCAATAGTCAAGCATTTGACAGGAAATCAAGACCTGGCCATGCGATGTGCAGCATCATTTGTGAGCAGATGTCACAGATGCAGATGTTCCGTAGATGAAAGAAACAAGTCTTGGAGATGTGGCTTACATGCTGTTCCATTGAAAGGCCGCAATCGAGATGATCCCCAATATTTTTCACAGATTCAGAGAAGGCAATGTGGGAGTCCCCAACGAGAATGTCGTTTACTCCCACCTGTTTAAGCTTTGGTTCCAACCAGCACTGCCTCAGTCTTGTCGTTTAATTGCAGCCCGTTTTCAATCATCCACGCCTTGATGGCTCTCGTGCAATCTTCGATCTTTCGAAGCTCTGTGGCAGCTTCAGATGGTTTGAAATTCCTTGTCAGTGTCATCGTCATAGCAGTGGTAACTCGCGAGGCGCTTGGTGATGATTTGACTCATACTTTTCATTGTATAAAGTGAAGAGAATTAGCCCGAGAACTTATCCTTGGGGAACACCACACATGAGGACTATTCCATCTGATATTGCTTGATTGACAGTGACTGTGTCTATTCAAGTATGACCAGAACCATTTGAGAGCATTTACTTTTACTACAAACGCTATTACTACTACTACTACTACTACTACTACTACTACTTTTACTACTATTACTACCATATATAGTGTCAGGCGCCGTGATATTGCAGGAATGTTGCTAAAAGCGACGTAAACCATACTCACTCATTACGTCTACTGCTACCAACGCGGCTGCTGCTACTACTACTATTATTGCTTCATGTACTACTACAACAATAATTACTGCTACTCCATGTACTATTACGACTACACTGTTACGAATAATAGCATCCAAACATGGTCAAAGCAGGTGGAACTATTACTAGTGCAACGGAGCAGTACCGATTTCAACTTAATTCTCAGCTCCATGGGGAGGATATAACCCACGAGTATGTTTTTATGACATCCTTCCAGGCATTATGTTGTACCGGAATATTTTTATAGTGTGTGTGGCTAATATACTTTCCAACCGGGCATTCGTCATTCTCAGATGTTTAATATATAATCAATACAATTGATAATTAAAAACATTCTGTTGTTTAATTGAGTGGACCAGATATATCTTAAGTTTTGACCGAATGCTCATTTACTGTCACCATCAATATACATAAATTATTTCAGAAACTATTATTAAAACTTGCTGAAAATGAATTTAAAAAATTCAAATTTTAAATTTTTGTTTTGAAATTTGGACATCCTGGTCTGACTTTTTTGGTCAACATCTATAACAACCATCCCCTAAAACTCTGTCCTAACTGGCTGGAAATAATCATATGCAGACCAACCTCATAACCTGTGTTCAGTGTGTTAACATAAATTATATCATGTGGTAAAAATTCAATTTCATAACAAAATACAGTATCTGTACAGTATATGAACTTTGACATAATTAAACCATTGTGGTGACTAGGATCAATATAAATTAAGTGATATAATATATTAAATACTATATTATTATCCTGATGCAATAATGTTACAGGTGCACTTGTTGTTACTGCGTGAGTGTGCAGTCCAAGGCAGATTAGCTGTGCTGTCTGGATGTCGCTCCCATCAGTAACAAGCTTGATACATGAACCTCTGACTGCTACGGTTGCATTATCACTCACCTTGGCCACCATAAGTGGAGATGTACCAGAGCTCAATTTTCATATGAAAATATGCCCTGAAATCTTTGATAAAATTCTTTGCTTTGTGAATGTCATGCTGTGGCTCCAAATGAAGTTTCCAGGAATCAAATACTAAAGAAAGGTGGAAACAGATGTGTATGTCTCAAAGGAATGACCTTAGAACTCCATAATCAAGGAATGGGTAAATCATAATTATAATTCTTTGGTGTTGTTCCCCCCAGCAATCATCTGGAACGGTTTCAGATTAAAATGGTTTTGCATCCTCAATACGTTCAGATTTATCAAATATGCAACCATTTTTTATATGAGTGAGCGAGTAGTGTTTTACACTGCTTTTAGCAATATTCTAGCAATATCACATCGGGAGACACCAGAAATGGGCTTCATACATTATACCCATGTGAGGAATCGATCTTGGGTCTTCAGCGTGACGATCGAACACTTTAACCACAAGGCTACCCCACCACCCTTTTTTTCTGAACACTTGAAATAAAGTTAAGAAAACATATAATATGATTTACTTTCTTCAATTAATTTGATTATACATTTGAAGATCTATCGTGCAAACCAGACAGATCTGGCAAGTAAAATAAATCTCCAGTACCATAAATATTTATTTGCGAGACAGTTATGAAAACATAATATTATGTAACTTGTAAGGTTATTACATTACATCAGTGATATTGAAACATGTCCACAATATATCAAGACGTATTTAAACCAATAGAAATAAACACATCATGTCAACATGACAGAAAATGAAACTATTTTGGTTACTTTTGAATTATTAAAATGGTATAAAAAGTATGCATATATTATCAATATAAGTTGTTTCTTATATAGGCATCCCTCCAGGTTGAATGACAAAAATCTATATTTAAATGGTATGATATTTTTGTAATGTTTTGTATTTTGCAACTAATAAAAGACACTTTTTCATTTCAGAATCTATCTACACCTCATAAACAAGAGATAGTTCAGTTCAAGTACAGTTCTCTTGTTGAAGACACTCATATTTTATGACTTGCAGCTCTGCATGAAAATAAACACCATTTGAACACAATAAAAATGGATCTTAACACTAGGAATTTCTTCTGATACTGGCGAGGATACTCTCACCTTTCGCGAACACCTGGTATCATCACTATTTGATAGCGATTCATTAACACATGCTTATGATTTTGTCAGAATCGTACACTCGATTTCTTATGAGAATGGAAAGGGTTTTGAAGCTTTTTTTTCTTCCATATAATTATTGAGGGACCTGAAAAATAGAACAGTCTTTTTAATATACATTTGTCAAAATAATATGTACACTGACTAAGTAATTGTAAAAGTAGGTGGTAATAGTCATTCACACTATACTTTATGTCATCCACACTATACTTCTATATCAAAAGACCATCGTATTACGATATAGATATACAAAATAATAGATATACAAAATATTTCAATACAGAAATTATTTGCATATAGTGTTAAGAATGTGTGATTATTTATTGTCAAAATATTATTTTGTACCTCATACTGTGAAGCAGGGTGTGCCATGCTTCTGGTGTACACTAGACAGCGACTGTACACCATGATGGACTGAGGTTTCTCGGGGGACCTATACTTTCTGGGCATCAGCCTTTGGTATAACGTGGCTCGACACAAACACTTTTGTCATCTATATCTCACTATCACTAAGTATAAAATGGTAACTTGATTTATTTCATATATGAATGTCTTATAAATTGTATAAAGTGTATCAAACATGAAATATGATGCCCAATCATTGGATATCTTAGTGTAGTGGATGGGCTATGTATAGAGACTGGATATTTTGTCAGCTACAAACCAGCAAAAACAAATATTTTTCTATCTTTTTGAATATAAAGTATAAAGCCTAAATTGAAAAAAATAAACAATATGTTGCAATGATTATACATGATTATTTAAAAATTACGACCTCCCCCACCACCACCACACGCCACCCAGAATATCAATGAGTTTATATAATTTGTGTTACTGTGTTATTATGAAGTTTATTAATTACCGAAATGGGGGCTTTGTGTTTATTCCATACCAGAATGGCTGTCAGACTAAAACACCCATGGAAATTACATAACACAACTTACTCCACCAACATGAATGAGCTACATACTGCAATGATCAGCTGAAGATGGAGCATCGCCATAACCATGCAGGAAGTGAACATGTGAACGAGACATCAGCGGATATTTATGACCTTCAAGTGAAACTAAGAACAAATATCAACCTACCCCTGCTAAAACACATTTCTTAAATACTACTGTGGTTTTTATCTGTTTAATAACTAAACAGCAAACTTACCTGAGTTACTTTAACTTTACGGCATTTGTTTACTAAATAACAGCCCAGTCCGGGGTGATGAGAATGCTGTCTCTTTAGCCCGTTTCCATATAAAGATCGTCCACCATTCGCTTCCGATCAGTTTCAGAACCAGCAGGTTTTAACTCTCACGGAACACGACGGCAACTCAGCAAGCGCAATTCATACAACGGACGAAATAATTTTAGAGTGCGGAGCGTTGTATTTTGAACAGCGCGGCAGCGAACACACCCGTAGGCTGCGCATCTGAGAAGATAGAACCTTACACCTGTACCTACACCACGTGAAACGGGTCTAATAAAGTCTTTCGACGTCATTCCTTTATCAATTGGCACAAATGACGTCATATTGCAAGGGGCATAAGCCATGTTGTGCTTATTACGGAAATACAACTCACGGTAAATGTGAGAGATATTATATGAACCGACTTAATGAATAAAATAAATTATTTGTTTGTTTGTTTGTTGTTTAACGCCGCACTCCAGCTATTCCGGCTATATGACGGCGGTCTGTAAAATAATCGAGTCTGGACCAGACAATCTAGTGATTGACATCATGAGCATCGATCCACGCAATTGGGGTCGATGACATGTATCAACCAAGTCACCGAGCCTGACCACCCGATCCCGTTAGTCGCCTTTCACGACAAACATAATCGCCTTTTACGGCAAGTATGGGTTGCTGAAGACTTATTCTACCCCGGAGTCTTCACGGGTCTAAAAAAAATTAGATACTTTTGATATTCGTATTGTTTTGCCTCTGAAACTAGGTAAATACTTTTCATGATGAAAAAGCACAAGGAAAATAGGTTTATGTTCGTGTGAACTTGCCCTTTAAACAACAAACAAGCAAGGGGGAGACCACAAGCTTCTGTTATGGGTCAAGGGAAACAATTTTCATTAATATCAACATGTGTCGAAGGTTAGTTCCCGAGTTACAAGAGTAATATTGCATGGAATTAAGGCTACCAGGTTTAATAGCAACCAAACAGATGTTCGTGTTGGTCTTCTGTCAGGTGATGCTACCTGGATCCACCATTATGATCATGTGAGCAAACATGAATCCATGCAGTGGAAACACTTCAGGTCTCCGAAAACCAAGACGTTTAAAGCAACCACATCCACTAAGAAAGTTAAGGCCACAGCAAAGATAGCAAAGGCATAAAACACATCGATTTTAGGTTTTGTGAATAAATATATATTTGTATCTCTCTTTAAGCAGAGATGTTCAGAGAGTTCCACAGTCAGTGGGATAATAATTGACACTAACCGAGCACCACTTTCAATAATCTCAGTTGATGGTAATATCACACCAATCTAGAACAATTCCAAATTGATCAAAAACCAAGAATTTGAACGAGCACTGAATTTCTAAACATATCCTTTAATGAAGTTGAATGATAATAGCTATACCTTGCAGCAGAAAAGTCCACACAGTCAAGTAAGATATGCTTGAAAGTGAACTTTTCATCAATAGAGACACATAATGGAGGGGGGCGGTCGGGTAGCCGAGTGGTTAAAGCGTTCGCTCGTCACGCCGAAGACCCGGGTTCGATTCCCGACATGTGTACAATGTGAGAAGCCCATTTCTGGTGACCACCGCCGGGGTATTGCTGGAATATTGCTAAAAGCGGCGTAAAACCATACTTACTCACTCACTCACGCACATAATGGAGGATTTTTGCCCTTCAGTTATAATCATGTGTAAAATGTGTACGGCCAATGCAGCATCATGCCTCGAAAGGCAAGCCAAATAGGTGCAGCCTAATTTGGCTTTAAATTCACGAGGTTTACTTGTACCTTCTTGAGTGTCCTCTCTTTTCTGCATCAAACTGCGAAGAGCTGATTTAGCTGCAGCTGTGTTACCAACATCACTAGGTAACAAAGGCCGATGTCGTATCGGCCAGTGGCAAAAGCTTTGCATAATTCTAAACTATCAACAATTAGAGGAAGATTCCTCTTTGCCTACAAATGTGTCAACCATCTAGCTCCAGCCTACTTGACAGAACTGATTCCACCTTACAAGAATGTGCGCTCTCTGCGGTCCCAAAACAAGCTCCTTCTAACAGTGCCACCTGTGAAGACATCATCATTCGGCATGCGATCCTTCGCCTACACAGCAAACTCCAAATGGAATGAACTCCCTCTTTCCATATAAAACTTCCTCATCACTCTCCTGCTTCAAAAATAACATCAAAACCCACCTGTTCAAAAAACACTCTCACTGACTGTAAGTTTCACTGCAGCGCACAGAGCATACATATATCCCAGAGCGATATACAAATGCATATATCATTATCATCATTATCATTATTCGAGCTGACATTCGTATGTGCATGTACACATAGCAAGGAATCAGAAACACGAATGAAGTGTTTTCAAATATTGTGTTTTTGAATATATGCCACAGCTGTTTAAATGGACTTGGCCTCATCACCAAATTTGGACTATTGCCTGCTAATCTGTAAGTAATAACTTTTTATCCAATGATGGTGACACTGGCAACTTGGCCACCGTCATTGGATCCATCAGTGAAGATTGAGCATCGAGAATAGTATTTAGATCATAATTGTACATTAACTGGGTTGTTGCAGATATTTTAAAATTTGTAAGTGTTAGGTCTACTTCTTGTTTTACTAATTGCTAAGGAGGTGTAGAGACATTAGTCGTTATGGTGCAATAATGCAAAGATCAATATTTGCTGCTGTTATGTGAGGTTTTATTCTGTATTTCCAGAAGTAGAACCATCTTCATTTTAGTTTGAAATAATTCCTCGTTGGGAGGATTAAAAGCGCATTCATACGCTGGAATTGACGGGCTTGATTTTAATTCAGTAATATATTGTAATCCAAGTTTCCTAACGACATTGTGGTAAGAAAGGCTCGTCAGCCTCTACATACCGTCTGTCAACGGAAAGATCCTGAAATTTCAGTCTCATTCCTTGATGATCTATTGAATCTAGTTTTTGTTAGTTACGTTTAAAGGCTTCACCATAAATGATGGAACCGTAATCCAAGTTTAAGCTGGTCAGTGATCTGTACGTAAGGATAAGGGTTGTCTGATTCCCGCTCAACTCAGAATTTGACAACTTTCAGCAAGTCTGGTGCTTTCTTAACTTTGCCTTGAGATAATTTATATGTGGGAAGACTGTCAGGTGACTGTCGAAACTAAGCCTACAAACCTTGGTCTCCTCAACTACTTTGACGGGTGTACAAATATAAATAGTTCAATAGTTCAAATAGTAACAAGTGACCATTTGTGGACTTTATTGAGGTACAGTCGCAGTTGTCTCCTAAAAGTGTACATGGTTTTATCGCGACAAGAAATGCTGAAATCGTCCACAAAAAGCGATCCATCAACTGAATCATTCAAGACCTTTCACAGACGGTTTATCTTGATACTAAATAATGTGACAGACTACAAACTGCCTTAAGGAACAGCCTGATTCTGATTAAAATGGTCTGACAGAGGGGAACCCATTCGGACTTGAAACTGTTATATGAAATGAGACAAACGGCCTCTCATACCAACATCATGTAAATCCATTGGAATGTTATGCTTCAAGGTAGTACCATGAGGTCATAAAAAATAAATCTACGTGTTGGTTGTTTACAATATCACTTTTAACAAAGGATTCTAGTCGTACTACATGGTCGAAATTACTCTGATTTTTGCAGAAACCACATTCAAGATTTGTAATGATACTTATTTCCAAATACCAACTAATCTTTATATTATTTATGATTCGATCCATGATTTTACAGACACCGGTTACAGCGGTTATTAGAAGAATCTGTATGATCCGGGCTAGGCTTGTGTATGGGGACTACAATGACATTATGCTACGAAGGAGAAAACTTCCCCGATATCCATATTAATCAAACATATCTAAAATGGTTCGAGAACTGGCAGTTGATATCATCAGCTCCTGTTGCTGCATCCTTAAGTACGTGTAGGCCCTACCTTTCACGAGATGGTCAATAACTCCTCCCCCAAGTAAACTGACTCTACGTTTCAGATGAAGAATGTCAAAAGGTCATGCCGATATCAGTCGAAAAGGAGTTCAAGTTCAAGGTAATACGTGTAAAGGAGGTGAATAAGGGGTGTTTGGGATCTGTGCTGAGGAGGTCCAGGATGAGAACCTTCCTCTGTGCTAAGCAAAAAGCTTAAAGGATATAGTGGCAAACAGAAAAGCTCTGAAATATTCCTCTTCTAATAGAAATGGGTTCAGAAGTCACCACCTGCCCTTGCGAATACATCTCAAGTTAAGTTGAACAGCAATGCAGTAAAGACTTGAGTAAATCCTCCCTATCTAAGTAGTAGTAGCAGCGTGGTGGAGGTCTCGGGGAATTGTGATAACACAGTGGTAAATTGTAATAATACAGTACTGTGAATGGGAAAGGCCACGGGCTGTATTGGCATTTCAAAAGATGTACAAACACCGAGAGAACAAGGTGATTATGTCAGTACTTTTGGAAGTAGGGAAATATCAATGGGCGATATGAATAGAAACCACGTTAGAACGGACGGTCATATTGTCCAGAATCTCCGACGTATAAATAAAAGTGAAACGTTTATTGTCAGTCTCTCAATATCCCAGATTGGTTATACTGGGCTGGAACCAGTTAGCCACAATGACGGGTTGATACCAAGGTGTCTCATGATCCTAATTACATACTGTATTTCTTCTCTCAATTCTGGATATAACATTACAATACTGTATATCACATGAGGAGAACGTGTTGTGTGAATTTTAGAATATCGAGATAGGTCACAAGACTTCCATACTTCTTCCTCGTGGGTAGTTATTTCATTTGACACAATCTTTCTCCGATAGTCTTCGCGGGGAATTCCCCTGTGCGAACGTAGTGAAATACATGCAGAAGTAGCTTATATTTCCTAGCTGTTGAAAGCAACACTCCACATAAACTGTGTAAATTATTGTTATGAAAGTAATAGAGTGATGCCCAGAAAACAGTTTTACAAACTGAGACACGTGAGTTTTTGCAGAGACGCCCCAGCAGCTGAAGTCTACATTTATCTTTATAGCCAACCATGCTCCAAAGTCCTAGGTTAGCATTAGTGGCATCAGTGGGAGAACGTTTGTCAAAACCTTGTACAATCCTTGCAAAGTAACGCTGGGTGCTTTCAGCTAATTCGGGATCTTTACCCAGCAGAGGAGGAAGTAATTCACATTCATAACAACCTTTTCCATATATCTATACTTGCATACTGATGTAAGTCACTTCTATTTAGACCAACATAGAGGAGAGAATTAATAGTACGCTTTTGTGCACCTCTCTTCAATATATAATGTGAAAGAAAGATTACTTTGTAGAACAACACCCGCACCTGCACGGTTACATTATCAAAATCGGATATGTCATAATCCCCAAAGCGATAAGCATGCGTACACAATAATTGCTTCTTTTTATGAAACATTAAATTTTACTTTTCGGTGCATTATAAGTTAATCGCCATTTGAATGCGTATTAAACAACTGCATCTAAGGCTGTTTACAGTCCTTTAGGGCTGTAACTGTGTAGTATCATCAGCAAGTACCTCGCATGGTAAACTAACATTACATATACAAAGTCCTGTATCTAACTGCATTTTTACAGTGTCATGAACACTCTCATGTATCTTTGTTTCATTTGCTCAGGGTGATTGATATTACCATCGAAGCCATGATTACTAGTACTATAGTATTACAGAGAAGGAACATCCGGTAGTATTATTAGGAGGACAGGGCCGTTGATATTCTGGGTGGGATAGACACTGGGATATTTTTAGGGGAAAGTAATATGTCTTTGAAAACAATAAAACAATAATTTGGCCTCATGTATAACCCATATATACAAATACAAATTGCTCACGGGTTCAGGATGGGTGTTCTTAAAAGTCATGTTTTGGACAATGATGATATGTCTTACAGTGTTTACTGAATTTTTTTTTTGAGGTTTCAAACAAAAATCCACGACCACTACCAAAAACATACCTAACACCCACCCACCCCAGAATATCAAATGAATATCAAATGGCCTGTCCATTACGTCAGTGGACACGGGGTACGAGTGGTATCTGGAACATAATCCAGGAGAGCCTACAGTCACATGTTGGTACACATGGTCTTGCATGTTCCTGGTTTAGCCGCAGCCTGCCTGGAGGTCATGGATAATCAAGGTTGTTATGTATTGAAAACTATAACATTGGACTACATTTTATATATGTATCTTTTTATACTGTCCAAATGCACTCAAGGACGAAAATGATTTATATACATTCACAATACCGTGGCGTTGCATCTGAACACAATCACGTTTTACATCACGCATGAAATTCACGTGATGCACGTGCACTCAAAA
The DNA here is from genome assembly GCF_022045235.1 of Haliotis cracherodii. Taxonomy (NCBI): domain Eukaryota; kingdom Metazoa; phylum Mollusca; class Gastropoda; order Lepetellida; family Haliotidae; genus Haliotis; species Haliotis cracherodii. The sequence goes on from NW_027266265.1 coordinate 36,090,762, forward strand.
GCCAAAGTCTATAAGGAAACTCACAATCACAAATGCATCTGAGCTAATCACATGTTTAAAACGCCCCCGAGACAATGAACAGACGAAAAAAACGAAATGGGTACAATGTCCCAAGTCTCTATCCCAAGCTGTCCGAATGTTGGCAAATTCGCCTTCTGGACAAGTGCCGTCAAACGGGCGGGGTTGCAATGAAACCTGGGCGTGACTGGGCTAAAACCTGACAAGATCGTCTTATTATACTAATTGCACAGCGCAATAGATTCAAATCTCCTCCTGTTATGAATAGAGAATCCGTACAATTACAGGAAAGTGAATTTCAGCATCTAACGTTAAAAACTGACAGGCTCTTTGAAAGTAAAGCGTTCTGTGAAGGGTGTGGACCTAACAGTTGACCATAGGTGGCAAAGACTGGGCTCGGCTGGGCATATATATACCATCTCAGATGACAAGAAGATGTTTGGGACCATTTTACCAATAGAAACATAGGTACATATGTTCTTATAGGTAAAACTATTGAGGTAACGTACGGAACAGGAAAATGTTAGACACTGATTAATGAGTGGTTGGCACAGGTAGGTAAGACGATGGATGCTGCCAACTGATTGACAGAGAACGCTATAGGCCAGGACAGCTAGGGACTCTCATCACATCTTATATTATACATGCGCTCGGATTAAGTCAATGTTGTTGGTGGTGCCTACTCGGGGCAATATAAAAGACTCTCTGTATTCCAGAACCTGTTATTCGGGACACTTCATCTCCAAGGTTATTTGAAACAATAATCATGAGAGAACAACCCGTGTTTCAAGGATCCAGAACGGAATGACTTATTTTATAAATGAAAAGTAGAATTAATTCTGTTAGGATTAAATATATCTTTGTACATATCAGTCCTATCTACCAGGAGAGGTTTTTTAATGTAGGTTTACTTCGGATGCATAATATTTCTAGTTGTGGAGTATCCCAACATACATCTTCACATATGTACGCTCAGGATACCCATTCCTAAGTTATATTGAGGTGCTCACAGCAGTCGTGAAACATCCTTTCTTCTGTACATATGAAAGATTGAAAGCCTTATGTTGGGGTCAAGGCAAGTGGAACCTATATGATCTCAATAGTCCCTTAGAATAATTAAAAAAATCATGATTTGTTGGCTCAGCACTAAATTCCACAGCAAGTGTTGCTATTCCAGGTTACAGAGTTCCCACACTTTGTGAAGTCACGTTTTGATACATGCTTTTAATATAATCGGAATGGTACAATGGACTTGATTTTAAAGCTTTGATTTTTTACCATTAAGATCATCCAGAATTCAGAACAAAGAAGTTAATTTGACTTTTTGTTAAATACATGTTGGTGTTAACCAACACAAAGTGTCCCAACAAGAGGAAAAGTCTGTGTCTCATGGCGCGCTGATAACTTTCTTGGGTTAGGTTACGCGAGGCTCACGTCGTCAATCGCTGCTGTAGCTCCACGTGAGCTGGTTAGCTGATTTGTCTTGGTCACATGTAGTGTCATGTGCGGAGATTCTTTATCTGGATGTTCGGCTTTAACTTCCATTAGGGTGGCCTCTGAGAGGTCCTGTTGATTTCCAGGGGCGGTCGGGTAGCCTAGTGGTTACAGCGTTCGCTCGTCACGCCGAAGACCCGGGTTCGATTCCCGACATGGGTACAATGTGTGAAGCCCATTTCTGATGTCCCCCCGCCGTGATATTGCTGGAATATTGCTAAAAGCGGCGGAAAACTATACTCACTCAGTCACCTGTTGATTTCCAAAAATATATTCGTTCGGACGTGAACTGTATGTACTCCTTAAGGTATTTTTTTTTTTTATGAAATTCACATATTCAAATGTTTATATGACATGGTAGACTCCCCTTTGAGAAGTGTTTCGTTAAACTTGTGCCATATATGGTATGTGCATCCTATGACCTCTTATCATGGTGTCTGGCCCTTGTGCAAAAAATACCAAAACTGTAGACTATAACTGGTTTGAATTACATTACAATTAAGTACGCATGTACATACACGTGATTCCTAGCAACCCCACCAGCGATCAATATCATTGTATAGGTAAACACTTATTTATTTTAAAAACATTCTCAATTGACAAAAACGATGATGTCATCACATTATTGACACCCGAACCTAAAATAAGTCTATTTGGATGCTCACCCTTCTTTATTCAAGGAACGAAAATGATTTTGAAAATTCCAAAAAGGCCTAAGATTACCCTAATGGGCAGTTTCAGGCACGTGTTGTCAGTTGTTGCAACGCGTGTTATGTCTCATATACATCTCAAGCCTTTGCTGGAATGACGTAGGCAGCAATGACAACAGCATCCGCCACGTGGCTACACATGCGTCGTTGAAGCCTATGTGTTTTCAAGCTGTGTCGAGAGTATCCATAAGCGATTCAAACTCTACCACGTGTTCTTTCACGTGCTTCTCCAAGGGAGAGTTCCATGAAATGTCTGATCTTAATCGGAGGTTGCCTTCCTCGAAGTTTGTGGAGGTCTTGCTTGACGTCTCCCTTTGCATGGGCACGTGTCAAAAAAAAGCAAGGTAAACTTTCTTTGTATGCCTCTACCGGAGATTAAAATGACACTCGGGTTGTGGTGCTTCCGCAGAAAAACAAACATTTAAGACAAAATAACAAAACACATGGCCGATGGTTCAAATAGATTTTAATATCCCCAAAAAATGTCAGTTCAGGGGAACATTATTTGGATGCATAGTTCTCACCTAGGAGCGAACTAAAATTATCGTTTTTTTCTCGTCACCACACACAGCTTAAGTTGAAGCTAAAGTGTTTAATGTAATTCTCAGGATACCCTACTTGTTTCCTGGACCGGAACTCCGTTTGTGAAATCCCGTTGAAGTTGCAGGAAAGGACAGTTTTGGCACCATCCCTTAAGCCCCCGCCCCACAAGTCCCCTGTTATTACAAGACAATTGAGTACCATAATTGACCCCCTCTGCTCCTAATCGTGTTAAACGCAGTAACAACGGGGAAATTGAGTAGACGTCTCTATGACTGTAATGAATTGAATAGACTGCTTGGTTGAATTTTGTCGAATTTAATGAGAATGGCATGTATGTAATTACATTACCTGTGTTTGGACAGCAGACTGGCCTGTCATACAATTAATTGTGTAGATGGGTCATTGTTATTCAATGAGACGATTGGGGAAGCGTCTAAGGAGCAGAGGAAATAACCCCATGGAACTGAACATCCTGACGGGGAGCTACTGGTATTCAGTTAGGTCTTGCAAAATCGGGGAGCTAGTGGGACGGGGGATAACAGGGTGGAGTCCAATATTTGTCTCACGGCACAAGTTGCAAAACCGATCCATAACTAGTTGATCCCAAGTTACCTTTTGAGATGGGGAAATGTATCTGTAAGTGTCCTCTTGTTCACAAATATCGTGTCAGCTTCTACTATATAGTTTATGTTGATAATTTCGACTTACACTTTCTAAAGCTACATTTTCCAGTTCTGTGAAAACAAGCGGCACGATAATGAAAATTAACAATACGCGTTCACTTCTCCATAGCCACTGACACAAATGAATGTTCAGGGTGTTAGTTTCACAGTATCAATTTCATCATTTATCTGTGAATAGGGAGTTTATTTGCAGCAATAAACGCACTTCTCAGATGTCTCTATGCATACAGACACGACTTCATTGCTTCTTATATATCCGTTCCGTGAAGACCATACCATGGGCTTTGACACTGTTGCCGACACGTATTCCGGTTACATATCTCAGCATTCGCCCCACAAAATCTTTGCCTACGAATGTCCACTCTGTTGCCTTTTGACTTACTCTTAATCCAACATCTATATCTATAATTAATCCATTATCAAATTATATTTTGTCCCTTGTCCACGTGATTGATTCTTCAACCAATTTTGACTAAATTTGATCGATTTTCACTTTATGTATTCTTTAACGAATATCAATATTTATTTCTCAGACTTGTTGTGCCATGTGGTTGTTTCGTATCTTCATTGCAAACCGCCATCGATCTTGTGTTCCTGAAAGACATTCAAGAGTGTTACATAAATCTGGTCCGAATCGGTAACACCTTCATCTCGAGATTCATATATTTTTCAAAGGAGTCAGTTTTGAAAGTTCCTGGTTCTTGTGAAACGAAAAATACCCTATGTCTTTATAATATATGTTACAATTTTAACTCTGGTTGTTTCGCAGCCATACACCCCAGTGCCTCTGATTTTCACTATTGGGACATGCAACATCTCACATAAAGATATGTATCTACATGTATATATAGAAGACCACTTCATATTTACTATGGCTTCCTTCAACAGTAACCAAAAGCCTCTCGTGTAAGTGACGCAACGCAATCTAAATTATTCATAAACAATAAGGATACATTCATATGCACCGTAATCCTTTTACAGTAACCAAAAGGTTTCTTTGTGAGTGACATAATCCAATCAAGATACCTGCAACAAGAACATTTCTACATCAGAATATAGAGTTCTCATACACATTCCCCTTTAAAACCTCCATTTTTACGTCGATGACATGTTCCTGTGGTAGCCAAGGGCTACTCCTCTTCAGCCCCAATAAGAAATGAAGCTGTGCTATTATCACCTGTCTAGGGATTTAATAGGCTAAAACCTTTTTCGTCTAGACCTTACTACATAAAGTAAACCGTCTACACTTTTCATATTAAAAATTGGTCTCCACGTTATTTCGCCTTGGGTTTCTCCCAAGGTATATAATATTTAATTGGAGCTAAAGGAACTTTCCCACAACGACCCTACGTTTGAATACAAACAAGTCTTGAAAATAAATAATCTGTTTCCGAAGGTTGTGGGGTTTGTCTTCTAGTTTTGTACAAAAACATTCATTCACTGGACAGGTTGGATGTTCTATCAAAAAGCTTTTGGGTGTTTCTTAAAATTGTTTCGTTCCTCCTTTCTAAGAAATGAGCTGAATGTCCTGACTGAAGAAACACATACGGTCTGAAAGAATCCTGAGGCATCTGTCAGCTGAAGGAAGGTTAAGCCTATTGATGTTAATATGCCTGTCTTTCCCTATCAAATCTACCGTGACGGTCCAGCTTCATCAAAATACACATAGAACTCAGATCAATCGGGTGTCGATGTAATGATTTGCTACATACCAACAATGATATATCCACAAGGATATATTTCTGCCTCAAACATATCTACCAATTTATATGCAAGCATCACCGTGATGCTAGTTGGTATGTACGTTTGGACTCTGTTAAAACTATACATTGCAAATGCTCTCCCCTTGTCTAAGAAACACGTATGTGTCATCAGTAAACCTGTTTAAATTCAGTTCTAACTATAAACATGTAATGTTTACAAATAGTCATTCCTACTTGAACGAAAATATTTTAATCCCACCTTGACCCCTAAAGCAAATAGGTCTTTGAGGTAAATGTTTCTGTGACTTTTAACATGAATGTGGTCGAAGGATTTACATTTTGTAAATGACAAATAATCCTCAGTAGTCTGACAATAAGATTTTCCCAAATTCAGATTGTGTTGTTCGTATGTATTAAGATCAATTTGATGAATCAAACCATCGTTTCCACCTTACTCAACCCAAGAAATATGTTACCGAAACCCAAAGCCGACTCCAGTGTTTCTTGACTTTGCACCATTGATATTATCACCATCCTGATATTGTCCCTTTGCTGTGACACTCGTGTAAAAGAGAAGGTTGGGTAGGCATGTTTTGAGCCCACTGGAAATGTAAAAGTTTTAAAGTTAAGGTAGTAGTGGTTTGTTCTTTCTTACACTTGCATTTGTGGACATTTGACACGATCAGGTACATTCGTATGGCTGAAATTAGTGAAAAACAGATTCCGTTACCCAAAATGATTTCATTTCTACTGTCTTTATCTAAATCTCCTTAGAAAATATATGTTCAACATAAGAAACGCTTCCTGGACATATCTGATATAAGCATTTTGACACATGTGAGTCTGGTCTTTGTTTTCGCGGTTACCATAAGTTCCAAACATGCATGTGTCTATTTCTCATGCATGGGAACGTATCTGATAATTTTCATGATTGAAAAGGTCTAATTATGCATAACCTATGGGCGAAGTAAGGCTCGTACTATAGGCTGTCCTTTTTGGACGCTTCTCTATAACCAGTCATCTTCATTTAATATCAGACAAATTACCGTTTTCAAGATACATCTACAAATAACATTTAAATCTACATTTAATCTACAAATCCTATTTTCATTTGAACATTTTTTTTATCTGTTTATTTATTCTTATATTTGTTCAATTTACAGATTTATTTTTTTGAGGTGGGGCCGATATCATCATTTATAACTAAACTGTGGGCACTAATTCATAGTTTATACACAGAATGAATACAGGCGTGGGCCAAGCTTGATTTAGGAATTTCAGCTTCTTCATTTTGCAATGCAATGAAAGAATACAGAAGATGAAATCAATGCCAACCCTTTCGTTGTTGACACTACAAGTCTGCAACTTCGGCAAGTCTGACCTGTTGACCTGGCGCCTAATCGTACACCGAGGGCGGATCCATTGAGTGATCAAAATAGCAATCACTGGAGTGTCTGGTTCAGAATCATTTATATGCCGTTGTCATACTGGTGGACTATTGCTTAGTGCTGCGCTAACCAAAAAAACCTCAAACATTCTTGTAGTACCAAGCACTTACCCGTACGTGTTCACAAGATGATGAGATCAAAACGTGGATTGTCTCCCCTGAACACCTCGCCTTCCTTCAAAATCAAATATTGCTAGGAAATGTGATGTTGGACGACGTTTGTGTATCATCATCTAGACGAGATCTGTATTTGTTGTTGTCTCCACTTTGATGCAACAGGGTAGTATGATACTCTACCATGAATCTGGAGATCGATTCTGACGTTCGTTTCCTAAATCAAGTAAAGGAGGATAAATGCACAATGAAAACTGCAAATATTAAACACATGGCGTCGCCCTCGTCATTCGGCGATCGAGTCAGAATTAACCATCGGGAATCTGGATAAACTAAAGGGATAATTGCTATCATTATCAAAAGGACAGTCTAATATACTGAAAATCAGTGTCTAACTGTGACGTAGCTAAAGTTTTGGCAACTTTGGAGATATAAATTTCGAAACAATTTTGCGAGGGCACGAGGCCTAGCCAAGCGGGATCAGTAGCCATATCTGTGCTTGTAGACCTCTGCGGCATGAAACCTTCTCCACAAATCAAAATAGTTGGATTTGGCCGAAATATGTTTGAATTGTTACTTTGTTTCGTTTTGTCGCTGTGTGTAAATCTGACTACACGTCTTAACGTTATCACAGGACAAACCGACTGTCAACAACGTCTGACCGTGGCCGTGACGTCTCATAGACTAGGGTTAGAGTAGCTTCCCTTTGACAAAGGGCAGTTACTCTGGTGGACAGACCGATGGATTGCCGCGAAAGGCAATTAAAAACAACTGTTGTTTTGCGTATATGTTGCTTCGCCACTGTATAGGAAACAGATTTCAGTTGGAACTATATTGGCTACTGTCACTGTCCGACTGACACATCACTTACCCCTCTGACGTAATAAATATTAATACGCGCATTCCAGGAAAACTCGCAATGTTTCGGTAATGTTTGTAAGAGAGGGAAAGCGATTTTAAAGCACAGAATTAAAGAATGACATTATATGATAAAGAGGTTATCACGCTTGTGTGTTTGGGGATGGCAAATATCCTGTATTAGGAATAAACACTATGTATGTAGCTCGCCAAGGCTCGCTAAATACAATGTTTATTACTAATGCAGGATATTTACCATCCCCAAACACACTCGCGTGATAACCTCTATATATTATTAATATCATGAACATCAATGTACGCAATTTGGAAATAATGACATGTATCACCAAAGATACCGAGCCAAATCACCATTATCTATCTAATACTGGCCAGGTATCTTCCTCGGGACGCAACTGTGATCTGAATACATGACCAGTAGGTGTTGGCAGGATTTAGCAACACATCGCTTCAATGGGAATTATGGCCAACTGGAATAGTTGGACAAGTGATTGACACCATGAGCATCGATGTTCGCACTTGGGAAATGAGGACATGTATCACCCAAGTTACCGAGCCAAACCACCCCGTTTCCATGACTCACCTCGTACGACAGCCATGGGTTGCTGAAGATCAGTTCTAACCCGGTTCTTCATGGGTCCTTGGTGGCATGATGCCAAGGTACACCTGTAATGCATCTACTTGTATTCACATTGTACAAAGTGGTTTGTTTCTATCTGAGCAGCGAAGTCTGTTCGCAGTGTAAAAGTACAACATGCATGAAAATAAAAAAAGTTTGGTTTAAAAGAAACTAAGAGTCCTTATAAATTAAAGCCACAAAACCCTTTTGTCAAAAGCAGAGTCGACTGTACGACTCCGACTACGCTACGAGCATGCGTCCACCAATCATCAAACAATGATGACACAAGGTGTTCGCAAACAGGCGAGCGCACTCCGTCCCATTGGTGGTGTCCGCCACAAACACACGCAAACGCAAGCATACTGTTAGCCCCGAAAACAGGGGATCACATGGCACAAGTCAAAATGGGGAACCGCATCGGACACGAAAAAGAGTTATTGTCGTGTCGGATGTTCGACATCATTGTTCGTATGTGGTTAACGCCACATTCAGCATTATTCCACCTATATGAGGGCGGCCCGTAAATACAAGTAAGTCTGGACAATCCCGCGATTGATATAAAGGGCAACAACTCGTGAAGATCTGAAGGGTTAGAATAGGTCTTCATCAACCCATGCTTGTCGTAAAAGGCGACTGTGCTTGTCGTGAGAGGCGACTAATGGATATATGCCAATGATGTCAATCACTGGATCGTCTGGTCCAGACTCAATTATTTACAAAACCGCCGTCAAAAAGCTGGAATATTGCTAAGTACGGCGTTGACCAACAAACAAACAAACATTATGAGCAACGATCCACGCCTTCGGAGTACCATGACGTGCAATCTACCAAATCTCCGAGCCTGACCAGCCGATCCATTAAGTTGCCTATACATGTATATGACTGGCATAGGTTGCTAGGGCCTATTCTAAACCGCCATCACCATTGGATCTACACGACATCTACCACGGAAATGAAAGCATTTTACATTGATGCACTCGTTCTGTGACCCGTGAAGAATAGAATAGGTAGAATAGGTCTTCAGCAACCCATGCTTGCCGTAAAAGGTGACTATGCTTGTCGTCAAAAGGCGACTAAAGGGATCGGTTGGTCAGGCTTGCTGACTTGGTTGATGCATGTCATCGTATCCAAATTGCGTGGATGGATGCTCATGATATTAATTTCTGGATTGTCTGGTCCAGATTCGATTATTTACAGACCGCCGTCATATAGCTGTAATATTGCTGAGCGCGGCGTTGAACAACAACCAACCAACCAACCACTACTTCTCAACTTACTATTGCAGGAATTGTATTGAAAAGTCTTCGTCCATACGTAGATTGTTGGTGAAGTTGACGAAGTCACTGAAGACTGTGTCTTTGGGTATGTATGACGAGATATTACCTTTTCGGTTAGAGGCATTCGGTATTCAATAACGGTTTGCTGCTAGAAATCAGGTCCTCCAGTCTTTACTCCTGTTGTTGCTGCTGTTGACATCCTACTGTATTCTGAAACATGGTAAAGTCCGGACAAAAACACACAAACATCGTTATTAGGTAATTTGAAACGCCAATAAGTCGGTGTGTAGTTAAATGAAGTAAATAAAGGCGACAAAGACCCTTTAAATAGCTACAAGACATATCGAGTCCACTGTACCATCCCGACTTTATCATGAGCATGCGTTTATGAATCACTATCGAGTTGTGATGATACCAGGTGTTTGCGAAAAGGTGAGCGTATCCTGCCCCATGGTGGCACCCGTCACAAACACATGCAAAGACAAGTCAAAATGATAGTCATTGTAGAAATTGTTTCGCCACTAGTTTCAGCATTCCAATAACAGTAAATTACGGTTATAACGAACACGTTTATAACGAATTGACGGATATAAGGAACTTACTTTTTTTGTACCAGCTATTTGCTGTAGTTATGCTGTATATATATGCTTATAACGAACTACAGTTAAAACGAACTGAAATTGGCAGTCCCTTATAACCGTAGTCTACTGTATCCCGAACTATGGATCACTCGATATTCGATCATCCGCGGAGTTACCGGGTTTTTATTATAGTTATTATGTTCACCTGATGAAGACGAATTGGGTGTCCAATTCGACTTATAGATTTTGACAGTGCGTGCTCTCTGACAGGCCAATTGCTGAGAGCGATGGCATAACGTTATAAATAGATCGCCAGTAGACGCGAGAACGGCGTATAAACAAATTGTTATGCGATATTGGGTAAAACCCGTGCTGGAATGAGGTCACTTGTATCATGTCCAATACTCTTAGTTAAATGGGGCTATATATGTTACCTGACAATCGATTTCGTAAACATTGAATATTCAATGTCGACTTTATTATTTGAACTGTATATGGACTGGAAGCAGCCGCCGTCGCATTGAGGCAGTGTGGTGCACACACACACACACACACACGCACACACGCACGCACGCAAGCACGCACGCACGCGCGCGCACACCTATGAACACGCACACACACATTCACTACATGACAGAGAACACCAATATGTTCAATATCAGACAGCATTACTACTTAGGATAATCCATGAATCTGTAAAATATCTAATGTTTTTCTTAAGTGTTAAAACAATATACTTACCTAGATAGTTAATTAAGGACGGATTTGAGGCTGGAGAACTTCTTTTTTAGCAAGTTTTCCTGGTTGAGATGGACACAATAATACCTCGGTAAAACTGTCTCTTTAACCTGCACAGAATGAACATTCTATTTTCACATGTCTATAAAAGTCTAAGCCCATATAGGTACATCAATCTCTTTAAAGCGCTAAATTGCTAAACAAATAAATCAGCACAGCCAACCCCTTGATGGGGCCAAACCTATCCAAAACCGTACTTATATAACACTTTTTTGTGCGCAGCATTTTTCCTATTTCACCCTTGCTAACCTCGAACTGGTACGCATGCTTAAGGATAATACTATGAATTACGGCTCGACAATTTCAACCAATAATTAATTATTCTCCCACACTGAAAAGTCTAGCAGGAACTGTCTCAACATATGAAGAGGTAACCCCCCAGTTGTCACAAAGCCCAATTATCAGATGGCTTATACCGGTATCTGGAAAGGTTGAGTTCATTAGTAATTATTACCTGTTTACCTCAGTCGAAAGTGGAACAGTCGTACACAGAATACAGAACCAAAATTTGATTTATTTTTTAAATTATATTTATATTAATAAATTTTAGCAGAATATAAACTATTTGTCATTAATGTGACAGAATCATGATGTCATCATGGTATATTATTAACCATTCTACTGCATTCTTATTCCTTCTAACATTTGATTCATTTGATAAAAATGCAAAAGAAACTCTAAGGTCATTAACTACACAGAGTCCCATGTCCTTTAAGGTTGATGGGATGGTTGAAAACTATTTAATAGTCCATTCTCTGAATAAACAATAACATCTATGAGTATCTTTGGATTTGAGATTAATCATTCGCATAATTTGAGGTTCGTAACTTCCAAATATTTTTCATAGAAAGTGATGTGATGGTCGAGTGTGTTTTTGGCCCAAATGTCTATTTTAGAAATGTAATGCTTACGTTTTGCGAGCATAAACACATTCCTAATTCCTTATTAATTATATCTACTATACGACAAATCAGGAGGTTAATAATTTCGTTATCACATAACACCATTCTGAAACAAATCCATAAAAGGCTTAGCCATTTCTGATTCACTCAGGTACCTTATCTACCATGCCTGAGTACCCCTTCCCATTGATTATAAATAGTGCCAAATTTTCAGCAGCCATGGTTGTTCACAGAAAGCTCCTATGTTTTATCTTATTTGAGGTTATGTTCCGAGCAAATAGCCATCGCATTGATATTTGCAGCTTATCAAAATGTACTTCTGTAAGGCGACCTCCAGAATATTTATCGGATTGTGATACACAGTGTATGGGATTTGTTATCGCATCGACATAGGGTACGACCCGTGAAGAATAGAGTTTCAGCACCCCATGCTTGCCGTAAAAGGTGACCTTAAATACCTTAAATCCTCAACGTATTTTGTAACCATTTGCATAATCTTCACAGCTACATGGAATGTGTTTCGTCGGATAATCGAGGCCAGTTATACTTTAGTAATGACGTTTTATATTATACTTAAATGAGTGAGTGAGTTGGGTTTAACGCCGATTTTAACAGTATTCCAATTACATCGCGGCGTGTCAGTTTAATGTGGGAGGAAAGCTCGAAGTGATGCAGGTCTCAGACGTTTACCACTTCGGTGAAACCCACGAGCACGGGTATGGTGCTGACAGACCTAGAAACATAATCGGGGCGAACCGGGATTTGAACCCACAATCATAGGTTTCTGGCGTGCCCAAGGGACTGAACAGCGAATCGCGGCGCCTTAGACGACTGGGCCCCTTTGCCCCTTATACTTAAATGAAGGTCATACATGACAAATGTACAACGTCCCTATATCGTATCCTTACTTAGTACTCTAACTTCTAAGTGTATCTCAAAGACGTTACATCTTCGATGTTAACAGTATGCTGAAGTCACACATGCATATTCCTCTCTGCCTAATTCAGTTTCCATTCCAAGGTGCGCCATCATCAATATTGCCGGAAAGACATGCATCACAACATCGCTTATGAATGCTAACATTGTGCTTCGATGCCTACGAGGTAACATGCCTTGTATGGTTATCGTATTTGAGTAAACCATATACTATGATTTGTGTTTCTTTTTTAACATAGATAATAAATATATTTTTTTACGCAGTACAAGCAACAATTCCCTTCTTATGTTATCAAATTATTTTATTTACCATGTCCTGTATGGCTTTTAACGTAAAGTTCAAATATGTCGTAATATCTATTTTACGGCTTATAATTGACAATATACACATATATTACATGCATTCTATTTCTGTTTTCTCTCTCATGAAATTTGCCATGAACTCTTTCAAGTAAACAATTCAGAAACAAGGAATATTAAGTTCCAAAGGTGACATACATCTGTCAAATATGTTCCTCTTATATTGAACTGTTGCAATATAAGTGCGATATAAAAATAAGTGACAAAGTGACTTTCAATATTTATAAGACATCTCTGCCAAAGACAGAGTCGATTGTATGATTCAGACTTTATCATGGTCATTTGTTTATGAAAAACAATCAAATAGTGATGATCCATCACACATGTTTTCGAAAAGATAAGCGTATCCTGCTCCACCGGTGGCAACCGTAAACAATCAATTTTGTGAACTGTTGCAACTGACCCGTGATAGAATAGGTCTTCAGTAACCCATGCTTGCCGTAAAAGGCGACTATGCTTGTCGTAAGAGGCGACTAACGGGATCGGGTGGTCAGGCTCGCTGACTTGGTTGATACATGTCATCGATCCTAATTGCGTGGATCGATGCTCATGATATTAATCACTGGATTGTCTGGTCCAGACTCGATTATTTACAGACCGCGGTCATATAGCTGGAATATTGCTGAGTGTGGCGTTGAACAACAAACCAACCAACCAACCAACTGTTGCAACTGAAATGTTGCACCTAATTTGAGTATTGTCACTATTTAATATTCCCTTGAACTTATGTCACATTATTTTAACACATGTTTATGATCATGTTCTGTTTACTACTCTCACCTATGAACTACTACGACGCAGTCGACAACATCAACAGCACATCCCACGTTAGTTCTATATATACAATTACTAACACAGTAAGCATGTGAGTCATAGCTCTATTTATAATGAGTCACATTGTACCGGACACGTTATCACTTGATCTGTAGTAACGACCCATACACATTAGAGAGCAGTCAACTATGTGAAGGAAGTCTCGTACTACAGACAAGGAATAGAAACGAAGAGTATCCACACGTTAACATACGCCAGATTTAGCACATTAAGCTTTACCGTATTGATCGCTTGAAGTCCTCACGTTGTCATTGTGCACGTTCAGCTTTGTTATTCAAAATATCAATGCCATCTTAAAACCAACGCGAACCAGCAATGGCTTTCATGAGGTGTGCGACTGTGACATTCCCTGTGAACAAAAACGCCCATGTCAGTTAAGAGAGAAGAAATTTCATAGCTGCATGTTATTACTCTAAAAGTATATCTAGCTCTTGTTTGTTTGTTTGAACGTTTTTAACGTCACACTCAGCAATGTTCCAGCAGTATGACGGCGGTCTGTAAATAATCAAGTCTGGACAAGACAATCCAGTGATTGACATCATGAGTATAGATCCGCGCAAATGGGATGGATGACATGCATCAACCAAGTCATCGAGCCTGACCACCCGATCCCGTTAGTCGCCTCTTCCGACAAGCATGGGTTGCTGAAGACCATATCTAACTCAACTCAAAATACAACTCGCCTTCAAATTTACTTTTGATTACCCCCCGAAACAGAGTTCATTGAGGTAAAAAGGCAAAATTCTATGGATGGATCAAATCAGTCATGACACCGGGTGTTCGCAAGAAGTGAGTGTGTTAAAATGTAACGTAGCGTCGGCATTATTCCAGCCATATAGCAACTGTTATGACTTGAAGGGAAAGTATGTCCCGTCCAACCGGTCGCACTCGCCACTCCCACAAGATGCATAAAAATTGTTTGTTTGTTGCCTGACCATTGCGCTGTTTTTGAGTGGATTTATATAATCATGCAGCCTTGACGGCGTGGTAATTACTAGTAATATCAACCATTGGATTGTCTGGTTATGTAGAAACCACCTTCATATAGCTTGAATATTGCTGAGTGCAGCGGTAACCAAGAACTACAAAACTAAAGAACTAAAAAACAAAACTTAATTGATAGCGTCAGTACGTGCGTTCCATCTCTGAAAAACAGCTTATAATGTTTGTTTGTTTGTTGTTTAACGCCGCACTCAGCAACATTCCAGCTATATGGCGGCGGTCTGTAAATAATCCAGTCTGGAAAAGACAATCCAGTGATTGATATCATGAGCATCAATCCACACAATTGGGATACGATGACATGCATCAACCAAGTCAGCGAGCCTGACCACCCGAATATCACTTCGACTATCAGTGACTATCGTCTTACTATATATGTATGCAGCTATTGTGAAAATGAAATGCGAAATTCATTCTTTTCTTGCTTGTGCGCATTATCATACCGTCTTGACCAGATTGACGTTAAGGCATTGACATTGACTTTACTGGGTCTCAAGAGTGTGGTTGAATAATGGGCAGAGAACACTAAACACAACTAAAATGCTTGCCGTAACAGGCGACTCTGCTTGTCGTAAAAGGCGACTAACGGGATATGGTGGTCATGCCCGATGACTTGGTTGATGCATGTCATCGTGTCTCAATTACATGAATCGATGCACATGACATCAATCACTGGATTGTCTGGTCCAGACTCGATTATTTACAGACCGCCGTCATATAGCTGGAATATTGCTGAGTGCATCGGTAATAGACCCGCTGTTCCGGATATTATATTCAGACAAACAATTATCAAAGTTGATTGAAATCCAAGTTTAATCCACGATTGTTATTGGATATGGAACGCGTTTTGTCGCTTGTTGCCATATAAGTACTAACGTTTTCTTGTATTTTGTAAATCAATCCAATGAAATTAATTCACTCACCTTAATCACTGTATATCTTAAATGGATATTGACATATCCACCAAAAAGCTACATTTCAAGACACATTTCAGTGCACTTTCATATGGACATCCATCGTTTACTTCCAACAGCCGTAGTAACACAGTTGTGTATTCTTTGTAAACTGCTAACCCTTCAGAAAAATAATAAAATCTCATATTAGAAAACATAATTCTTACGATCCAAAAATCGAAAAATTATCGTTACAATAAAAGTATGCTCTTTGATGGTAAAAAAAACAGTTTGTAAACCAACCAACCAACCCAACCCAACCAACCCAACCACATCTCGACCCACTTCTCCCAATCTTGACAAACCCGAAATCTATGTTTCGCACTTAGATCTATAGCTTTAAGATCCGGTTGAGTGCCTGCTGTTTTACGCCACTTTTGAAATACTCTAAGGGAGACACCAGGAATACGATTTTACCCAACTAATCTGGTTCTTCATGTGGCGGGGCTGTGAGGTAGCCCAGTGGTTAAGCGTTCGCTGGAATATTGCTAAAGGGGACGTAAAACAATACTTTCACCCTCTTCGCGTGACAATCAAATGTATAAATCTCCCGACTATCCACTGCCACAAGCATTTCTTTGGAACTGACATTACAATAACGTTCATCTGTTTACAAACGGCAGTTTATAGGTGACTCTGATCAAAATATGTCAGGTGGTCTTTATCATACTATTTTTAAAACTATTAACAAGAAATAATCAATATAAAGAAACAACAATGACAAATTCATTGGAATATATGTGGCTCGGAGGTAGCTGCTTCGACGTTCTCAGATACCTATCAATGCCAGGAAGGTTGTTCAATTTGAATATCTGACGCAAGAAACGCCCAATCTAATCAAAGTGACACACTCAAGAGTCGTAACTTAAGAATCGCTGCAAAATTCAGTGTTGACACTGGTTGTACGTAAAGCCCATTTAGCAGCCGCCTTGAGTGACAGTTCAGTCCACGAGGAAGACCGGGAAACATTTCTTGAGAACCTTCGCCACAAGGAGTCGGGATTTCAGTGGGCGTTCGCGAAGTGTTAAGCCGGCTGATGAAGATCTTCCTGGATTGTTACTTGGATACCGAATAGGTAAGACGCGTTTTACCAATGTGACTACAGTACAGGAAACTTTAAGGCTCGGTTATCCCGGCGATTGCTAGGCAAGCTGAAAATAACCAGTCACCATCGTGAATCCACAAACGCTCAGTTACTTTAAAGTTTTAACCTGTAATGATATAAAAAATATGTATACCTTTCTTGATAAGTATAAAAAACTTATATGTTAGTTTCTGACGTCGTTTGGAATGGCTGCCCTGGACTGCCTCGCTTATCCCTTTGTACGCTTGAAGAATTGGATCAAGTGTCTGGCCAACTTGGAAATAGCATCCTACCATTGGAAAGAGGGAGCGTATTAACGACATAGTTTATCCATGTTTCATACCTATCTCAGCTTTGAGAACAAGGACCCATATTCTACAGTTGACCAATCTTGACGGGTAGCCCTTAGGAATCTGGTGAGTAGGAGTGAGTTGGGTTAGAACGCCGCTTTGAACAGTATTTCAGTTATATCATGGAAGGTCAGCTATATGTGGGAGGGACGGTCGAAGAGATGCAGGTCATAGACGTTTACCACTTCGGTGAAAACCACGAGCACGAGTATGGTGCTTAAAACCCTAGAAACATAATCGGGGCGAACCAGGATCCGAATCTACAATCAAACGTTACTGACGCGCCCAATGTATTCTTCTCTGCTCAGTGACGCTGAGACAACTGGTCCACCCGTGCACCATGGGAATTTGGTTCCACATCTCTGCGTAATCCTCCTGAAGACTGAAAAAATGTATTATAATAGATATATGATCGAATGAGGAATTTCTGCGAACGAAACAAAATCCAAATATAAACCCTCAACTTTTTCGTCCAAAAGACAAAGAAGTATACCTTCAACTACAGGTGCGCAATTTCAGGGCGATTGCAACATGACTTCGCGTTGGTTATATGGATACACAATCTGCATATCTCCTCCAGTTGCAAACCTTTTTAAGAGAATGTAACGTCTTTGCTCAGGTCGGAGAGGTGATTCTGATATGGGATGAAGACAGTCTTTATATACTGTTTGCATACCACCCACCGCTTGTCAAGTCACTTGCAGATTCACGTGAATGTCAAAGTCACGTTAAGTCAGCGCTTGTAAGCGTACAAGCCGCGGGGCGATATTGATTTTCTGGAAGCGCGGTTATATTTTGTTTAAATGCATATTGTAGCTTCATAAGTTTATAAACATGCAAATGGTACAAAAGGTTTATTAGTATATAATGCAAAATCAAGACCCGACTTTAGCATGACTATTAAGTGATGCTGGATGAAGAGGCTGCATCAACACTTTGCTTGGCGCTACGCCAGCGAGCATAATCAAAGGTACAGCACGTGGAGAGGCGCGTGAAATTTTCAAGTTAGAAATGTTAGAGTGACATCACAAACAGTATCATTCATGCTTTATGTACATTAAAGGCAATGTTTATCCCGCATGGTTTACGTCGTTACGAATACAATATTTGGTTTTGATCGTGTGACGTAGCTGCAGTCTTTACGTGGTTTTCTCTGAAACCAGCTTGTGGGAGTGGATTGTGCATGCAAAGCCACTTTTTTCCTGAAACGTCATGTGTGGGGGATGCATGATAACAAGCTTGTATAACTCTTCGTGTGATTACATAATAGTGATACATTTTACATGTAACACGTCCCATTTTAATTCTGGAAACCCAATAGTCCAGAAACTCTACTGTCTGTACCCAGTCCCGGCCAAAGGTATTTACAAAATTATACATCCTGTTTTCATGGGAACATACTAAGGAATAAAACATTGAGAAAAAAATGTTCAAAAACTGAATATTTACACTATGTCGCCAATGGACCTGCCCACGGGCGAAGTGTGGCCCATGGACGATAATATTTTCATTTACTCAAAACTCTTTTTTTGTTTCGCAAATACATAGATGTATTTCTTTCAAGTATCATGACACAAAACTTAACCCATTTTAACCTAATTCAACGATTTCATAGCGATATTGAAATATTTCGCCCATGGGCGAGAAAAAGGTTTGGCCCATGGGCGAGAATATTTTTCTTTGCAATAGATATGTGTACCCTACGAAGACACATGAGTCCCATTCGACAGTCTACACTAAAAACTGTCAAACAAGTTTGGTTACCGCTTGTGTTCAGGCAAGATGTTTAGTTTTTGTAATTTTAGTTTATTGTTTTATCTTTTTTATTGTTTTATTGTTTTGAGGAACATATTATCAACACTTCGCCCGTATTGAACTTTTTTTCCATATTTTATTCCTTAGTATGTTCCCATGAAAACAGCATGTTTAATTTTGTAAATATCTTTGACTGAGACTGGGCAAAGACCGTAGAGTTTCTGAACTATTGAGTTTCCAGAATTAAAGTGGTACGTGTTACATGTAAAATGTGTTTGTGTTTTGAATCTCCATGTTTTCATGTACATTGTGGAGGAAGAATTGACATCAAATACTTAATCAAATGTCCCTTGTTACAAATTTTATGTAGAAATGTACATACTCATCTACATACACTCCGTGGTGTTTCCGGGTTAGACTTGGTTCCCAGCAAGCTATGAAGGTCGGAAGAGGATTGGGTGGGCAGGCTTGCTAACTTATTTGATTGTGTGTCTTCATACAACAACGACGTAGGACGTTGCTCATGATATCAATCGCATTTGTGTGGCCCAGATTAGACTACTAGTATTTACAGACTTATGATTATGATTATGGGACAGCTTTTATTGCTTTATTTTATATAATTGTACAGCTTAAAATAGATAAATGCAGCAAAGCGGCTTCGAGTGATCCTGGACGTGTCAGGCTGGTTAGGCTCATCATCAGCTCAGAACCTTTGCCCTCTCTACACGCAGCCTAGACAGCGAATGGGACTTCTCCCAGGAAGCGCTGCCAAGTCAAACCCACCCAGACCCTTTTCGGAGAATGTGAAGACTCCCCAACAATGCAGCCTTCTGTATTACCTAGATAATCAGAAGGGCTGTATTCCTAGCAGCGAACCCGGGTACTCTCCCAATGCCAGTCAACAGATTGGGAGGTACCAAACCTAAGGCGCCGTGAACCATTAATGGACAACTAGGTACTTGGGATGCAAGCGTGACATTTTGTGAACGAGGTCCGCATATTTGCCTTGTTTTTCCTGAATCTCCTCAATCAAATGAGTGTCAAGACGTACAGACAATTCCAAAGAATTTAAAATTTATCATTTTCCATGATGCCCTCAACATATTAGTATCATGGGTGGACCTTTGTGTCAATACCACAAGAATGGCGAAGACGGTTATAAAAGTATCGAGCCAATTCATCACGTCGCTTAAGACACTGTGTTTTTTGTGCCAAAGCTTGGTATCCACCGGCAGTGTGTTGGAAGTCTCATTACATTCATTACATAATCTACATTTCATATTTACATTTTGAAGAGACATCACACATTGACGGTTTCGAGTGGGGAGTGGCTGCCCTGAGCAGCAAACAGAAAGCCTTCTGTTTATTATGGATTCTCCTTTGGCAAGAAGTTCAAGCTCCTCCATGTAACGGAGATGTGTTGGGGATCTGTGCTGAGGGGGTGCAGGATGATAACACCCCCCTCCTAAGAAAAACAGTTAAAAAGATTAAGGGACAAACAGAAAAGCAAAGGACTCCATGAAATATTCCTCTTCATACGGAAATGGGTTCCGAAGTCACCACCTGCCCCTGCGAATACATATCAAGTTGAGTTGACCAGCTATTCATAAAAGACTTGAGTTAAACCAGTAGTTGCTCGGGGACATCAATACATTCCAGTGACTTCAAAATCCATTCGTGAGGTACAGAATCATAAGTTTCTCTGTAGTCTATCCAACACATTGAAAGGTTTCGGTAGTACGATTTATCCTCTTCGAGTATCACCTATTCAACCCCAACATCCCTTTATGGCTCCTTTCTGCTCCCTGTAAATAATGGTGGTTGTTCAAAAACAAGGGATAGACTATGCAGTTAAAGTATAATCAGAGTTATGATAATGAATAACCTAAGGACAGGACCTCTTTCATGTATTCAACACATAATACTAACATTTCAATGTACATGTGTAAGCTGTTTCTTATAAAGTTCTAATAAGATAAATGAGATGATAACGTGACGGATTACAGTGCGGGAAGATAGATACGGGCCAGAGTAATTTTATCAAACGCCCCCTCCATGGTAATTCAACATCTTATGTAAACCGTATGCTCAGCAATGGTGGGCGGACATAATTGTAGATTCTGTGTAGTATGGGTCACCATGTATTATACCCTCATAACCCCTTACATGACTCGACACCCTTACGCAATAATGAAGGTAACCGTTTATCATACAATAGATAATATTGATGATATGATAATAGTAAGGGTTTTGTCTATTCATTCATTCATTCGTTCATTCATTCTAGTAGTAGTAGTAGTAGTAGTAGTAGTAGTAGTAGTAGTATACATGTGATAGTGGCATATCAGCGACTTGATTTCAGAAGTGTTATTCCAATAAAAACTACTTTTTTGCAGGACAATGGACTGTACAACACATCACAGACTCCATTAGTGTACATGTATGTTTATAGATGTTGTTGAGATGACGAGATAATACAAGTACACTAATTTAACCTATATGTACCGTGTCATTCACAACGTGTTCCCCAGTTCTCATATACAGAATATATGTACTTTATTGTCTGAGAATAGTCGTATCATCATGTTACGAGTTTGTGTCTCAGTATACGGTAATATGTATTAGCATGCACAATTCTGTCCATAGTGTCGTGGATTATACCACAGCTCTCGGGGAACTATTGTTTTCTATACGTGCCGTAAAGTACCTATCATGTATTGTTTTATTATCTACATGTGTCTTATGTTATTTCTCATGGATCATGTTGTTATCTACATGTGTCTTATGTTATTTCTCATGGACCGTGTTGTTATCTACATGTGTCTTATGTTATTTCTCATGGATCGTGGTGTTATCTACATGTGTCTTATATTACTTCTCATGGATCGTGTTGTTATCTATAAGTGTCATTTGTTACTTCCAATGGATCGTGTTGTTATCTACATGTGTCTTATGTTATTTCTCATGGACCGTGTTGTTATCTACATGTGTCTTATGTTATTTCTCATGGATCGTGTTGTTATATACATGTGTCTTATATTACTTCTCATGGATCGTGTTGTTATCTACAAGTGTCAGATGTTACTTCTCATGGATCGTGTTGTTATCTAGAAGTGTCACGTATCTTCTCATGGATCGTATTGTTATCTACAAGTGTCATTTGTTACTTCCAATGGACCGTATTGTTATCTACATGTGTCTTATGTTATTTCTCATGGACCGTGTTGTTATCTACATGTGTCTTATGTTATTACTCATGGATCGTGTTGTTATCTACATGTGTCTTATGTTATTTCTCATGGATCGTGTTGTTATCTACAAGTGTCATGTTTCTTCTCATGGATCGTATTGTTATCTACAAGTGTCATTTGTTACTTCCAATGGACCGTGTTGTTATCAACATGTGTCTTATGTTATTTCTCATGGATCGTGTTGTTATCTACATGTGTCTTATGTTATTTCTCATGGATCGTGTTGTTATCTCCATGTGTCTTATGTTATTTCTCATGGATCGTGTTGTTATCTACATGTGTCTTATGTTATTTCTCATGGATCATGTTGTTATCTACATGTGTCTTATGTTTTTTTCTCATGGACCGTGTTGTTATCTACATGTGTCTTATGTTATTACTCATGGATCATGTTGTTATCTACATGTGTCTTATGTTATTTCTCATGGATCGTGTTGTTATCTACATGTGTCTTATGTTATTTCTCATGGACCGTGTTGTTATCTACATGTGTCTTATGTTATTTCTCATGGATCATGTTGTTATCTACATGTGTCTTATGTTATTTCTCATGGATCGTGTTGTTATCTATAAGTGTCATTTGTTATTTCTCATGGACCGTATTGTTATCTACATGTGTCTTATGTTATTTCTCATGGACCGTATTGTTATCTACATGTGTCTTATGTTATTTCTCATGGACCGTGTTGTTATCTACATGTGTCTTATGTTATTTCTCATGGATCATGTTGTTATCTACATGTGTCTTATGTTATTTCTCATGGATCGTGTTGTTATCTACATGTGTCTTATGTTATTTCTCATGGACCGTGTTGTTATCTACATGTGTCTTATGTTATTTCTCATGGATCATGTTGTTATCTACATGTGTCTTATGTTATTTCTCATGGATCATGTTGTTATCTACATGTGTCTTATGTTATTTCTCATGGACCGTGTTGTTATCTACATGTGTCTTATATTACTTCTCATGGGTCGTGTTGTTATCTACATGTGTCATGTTAATTATCATGGATCGTGTTGTTATCTACAAGTGTCATGTTACTTCTCAAATATCGTGTTGTTATCTAGAAGTGTCATATGTTACTTCTCATGGGCTGTTATTATCTACATGTATTATATGTTACTTCCCATGGATGGTGTTGTTATTAACATGTGTCAAATGTTACTTCTCATGAAACGTGTTGTTAACTTGAAGTGTCATATGTTACTTCCCATGGATCGTGTTGTTATCTAAAAACGTCATATGTCGATTTGCATGGATCGTGTTGTTATTAACATGTGTTATATGTTTCTTATGATGGATCGTGTTAACTACAAGTGTCAAATGTTACTTCTCATGAAACGTGTTGTTAACTAGAATTGTTATATGTTACTTCTCATGAAACGTGTTGTTAACTTAAAGTGAAATATGTTATCTACAAGTGTGATGTTATTTCTCAAAGATCATGTTGTTATCTACATGTATCATATGTTAATTCCCATGGATCGTGTTGTTATGTAGAAGTGTCAGATGTTACTTCTCATATATCGTGTTGTTATCTAGAAGTGTAATATGCTACTTCTCATGGATCGTGTTGTTATCTGCAAGTGTTATGTTATTTCGCATGGATCGTGTTGTTATTAACATGTGTTATATGTTTCTTCTCATGGATCGTGTTGTTAACTTGAAGTGTCATATGTTACTTCCCATGGATCGTGTTGTTATCTAAAAACGTCATATGTCGATCTGCATGGATCGTGTTGTTATTAACATGTGTTATATGTTTCTTCTCATGAAACGTGTTGTTAACTAGAATTGTTATATGTAACTTCTCGTGAAACGTGTTGTTAACTTGAAGTGTCATATGTTACTTCCCATGGATCGTGTTGTTATCTAAAAACGCCATATGTCGATTTGCATGGATCGTGTTGTTATCTAAAAACGTCATATGTTGATTTGCATGGATCCCATTTGTCATCTCCACGTGTCAAGGATCGTGTTGTCATCCATAGGTGTCACATGTTGATCTCATGGATCCTGTATTTATCTACAAGTGTCACATGTCAATTCTTATGGTTTTTGTTTGTTTGTTGTTTAACAAAAAAAAAATCGAGTCTGGACCAGACAATCCACTGATTGACATCATGAGCATCGATCCACAAAATTGGGATACGATGAAAATCATCAACCAAGTCAGCGAGCCTGACCACCCGACCCCGTTAGTCGCCTTTTACAGCAAGCATGGGTTGCTGAAGACCTATTCTACCCCTGATCTTCACGGGTCTCAATTCTCATGGATCGTTTTTTTACCCGCATGTGTCATATGTTAATTCTCATGGATCACACTGTTATTTCCAAATGTCATGTTTATTCTCACAGATCGTGTTGTTATCGTAATTGTCATCTAGACGTGTCATATGTTGAGACAACGTGCCATATATAGTAACTGATATACCCTGTGGTGCTGATTATATCTTGATTCTCATCAACATCGGGTTGTCATAATGTTACTGACCGTGCTGCTATCCCCATGGACAGTATTATAGTCCAAATATACTGTTTTGTTATCAACGTGGACTGTATTATCACTGGCATGGATCATGTTGTTATCAGCTTTTATCCTATTGTCATCGATTATTTAGAGTCCGACGTCAATTAGCTGGAGTATTGCTAAGCACAGCGTTTACCAACCTCAAAATAAATAAACAAATCGGTCGTATTGTTTATCAATGCTACCCTAATAAGGGTAGAGGTCGGAACATATTCGCATATTATATGGACATCTATGTACGGGTGAAAATGAGTGATTGAGCGAGTATGGTTTTACGCCACTTTTAGCAATATTCCAGCAATATCACGGCGGGGGACACCAGAAATGGGCTTCACACATTGTGTCCATGTCGGGAAACAAGCCCGTGTCTTCGGCGTGACGAGCAAACGGTTTAACCACAAGCCTGACCTCCCCCCCCCCCCCCCCCCCCCCCGGTGAAAATGACCCAGGCGCAATCCAATCAGGTCGAATCCCGACTCACATCCCACATCTAAGGCGTCGCGGTTCGCTGTGCAGAGTTGCGTCACTTGGACACGCCAGAAACCTATGATTGCGGGTTGGAATCCCGGTTCGCCCCGATTATGTTTCTAGGTTTGTCAGTACCATGCCCGTGCTCATGGGTTTCACCAAAGTGGTGAACGTCTGAGAGATCATCACTACGAGCTTTCCTCCCACATAAAGCTGACACGCCGCGATATAACTGGAATACTGTTAAAAGCGGCATTAAGCCCAACTCACTCACACTCATTGTATTTCCTTGTGGGCACCTTTTCCTGAACCAAATACAATAGAGGAATTGAGAGGTCGATCACATAAGCATCAGCCTGGCCAATGTATCGTTTTACACAGCCGTACCTCCCGATGACTTGCGGTAGTTGTGGAAAGGACCGCTTCGGAAGCAGAAGAAAACAGTCACTGCATCATATTAAATCTCACTCACTCACTCACTCACTCACTCACTCACTCACTCACATGTCTCAAACAAGCCCGATATAAGTATCAGTATGCTAAATTGTAATGGTGACAGATTTCCACTGCACTAAGAGCAACAATGTTCGGGTCAGAATTCTAACATAATACGTCAATGCAAGAGAAAAATCAGTCTTGACAATGACTGTGGGAGATCTACAGGTATTTTTATATTCATGTAAGCATGAATACCTATAGGAGACCAAATGTATATTTTGTCAACAGTGGCATCAAAGTATTTCTGTATCACTTTATCTTAGCAATTACAGCAAAGTGAAATCATTGTTACAAACTGAAAGATATTTAACTTGTTAAAACGATTAAAAGTTAATCAGAACTTATTGTAAACTATGAATTTCTTTAAACACTTTTAATGTTAATGTATGTCGCAGGTCCAAAGACGGTGATATTATTAACTCTATTTGTACAAATTACTTATGCGGAGAAATATAGGATGAATACCATGTCTTACTTATATGTGAAAAGTATTTCCATTTAAGGTATAAATTTCTCCCCATGTTGCAAGGTATTTTTGAAGGCTGTCAGTTAATGATAAATCTGCTAAACTCTGAAAATCCTGACATGATCCATGCTGTTGCTGTTTTTCAAGAACACGTCTTCATAATGAGAAATGTGTAAATTTATTTGAAATCTAACCATGTACATAGCGTGACAATTGTTAATATGCAATCTGCATTGTACTATGGGCTTTCATGCCTAAATTACTGAAACAACTCTCTGTTTGTCTGAAACAGATTCCATTGAGGTAAAGGGCATAACAGCTTTATCATACAAAAGGCGCACAGAAAATTAGTGATGGTACCAGGTGTTCAAATAGATTCATCTGATCATTACAGTACCGATTAAGCCTACATCATGTCACTAATCAGACAGAATACGGTAAGGTGAAACCACGAGTAGACCTCAGTTTTATTATCCATTAATGATGCCTCTATTGCTAAATGTCATCAAGTCAATACTAGCGATGTTAAATACACATTGTGGTTTGCCTGATTCATTGCTTGCATCAGATTCACATCAGGATACCTGGGTTCTGTGGTACAACGTTGCTTAATTATTACAGTTACGATGGAACAAAGACATTACGTAGAAGACACTGAGGCTTTCTGTGAAGTGATGTCAGCTCAACACTTGTGAGGGGGACACAAGTAGTCCAGTCGTCTAAGGCGCCGCGATTCGCTGTGCAGAGTTGCGTCCCTTGGGCACGCCAGAAACCTATGATTGTGGGTTCGAATCCCGGTTCGCCCCGATAATGCTTCTAGGTTTGTCAGCACCATACCCGTGCTCGTGGGTTTCACCGAAGTGGTAAACGTCTGAGACCTTCATCACTTCAGGTTGTCCTCCCACATTAAGCTGACACGCCGTGATATAACTGGAATAATGTTAAAAGCGGCGTTAGACCCAACTCACTCACTCACGCACCCACTCAGAGAGTACGTGCGATTTGGAGGGGAGGGTTAACGCATTGGGTGTTCAACTATTTAACACAGGGCACATTTCAACACAGCAATGTCAACAACAACAATAACGATGTTGCTGATGGTTACAGTGATGGTGGTGATGATGATGAAGTTGACGGTGATGAGCCTCGTGTGAGAGGAAAGCCCGAAATAATGCAGGCTTCAGATGTTTACCATTCTGATGAAAGGAAATGGATATAATACTAACAAACCCAGTATCTTCATCAGGGCATATTCGAATTCAGGATAGTCTTATAAAAGATGAGGTTGCCCAATGGGGAGGCACATAACCCATCCAAGCATATCTTGGACGCACCAACTAAAGGCCACACTTCTTGAGTGTGAGAGACCAACAGGGTGGCCACAACTATCACGAGTAAATGGCAAATTATTGAAGCAGCATTGGGACAAAGACATGCCAATGTATTCATACTCGACTGACAAGACATTCGTGACCAGCTCCGGCAACTAAAATAATATGTGTGCCGTGAACCTGGTGAACTAACTGTCAACACTTGCCAGGCGCATATGCATGAACCCTCAGTTCTAACAGTAGCAGACCCGAAATTGCAAATGAACATTCGCATTATTCTCCCCAAATTACCTGATGCAGTTGTCACTGATTACCCACACATGAGCTCCCAAAATGAAATTTCTGATGATGATGATGACCTCGAAGATTTTGAGTTTTCTCCCGATTCCCATCCCTCTTCTGTCAATGTTTTTTTCTGATGATCCGTTGTGTATTTTGTTTATTTTAACATTTCATAATCAAATCATTTCCACAGAATCAACTTGATAATTAAATGACATTATTTCAGTCACTCTTCTTTGCGGACTGTTCTTTGCATGACATTAAATGTTGTGTGTATGCTGCTGCTTCTCGAACACTGGAGGAACTCCATACAGTTCCCAAAGACGAAGAACCACAAAAGTGTAATAAACAAAATCTTCAAAAGTTTCAAATATAACTAAATGACACAAGGAAAGATATATCCTGGATGGAACTTTGCTTGGAATTACGTTCCGCAGGGCAATCAATGTCAAAACGCCAAAAATCAATTTGGAAAAACATAAAAGCAAAATACAAAACAACACAGATTATCTTAAATCAAGTTCCTGATTCTCTGAAGGCAAAGTTAAAGGGTGGGACAGAAAGAAAAAGAAAGTTGGATAAGAAATAATTTCACGAAACGTGAAAAACAATTAAATGCAACCAATGGCCGTGATGAGAAAAGATCCGCCATGGATTCCATTGAAAGGTTATGGAAACATTTGTGGTCTATACTCGGCAACTGTAATCGCAAGGAACCATGGATAGAGGATTACAATAATAATGAACATGACAAAATACAGTCACCATTGTCAGTCATTGCACCCAATTGTCTGAAAAGGGTAATTAAAAAGTCCAAATCTCCCGAATGAACATTTTATTATAATGTATTATGAATTTTGAATAATATCGTAATCGTAATTAAATATTTATCTCAATCTATTCGTGTTTCTTGGGTTGTTCCATTGTATGAAATGGTTAACAGACTAGGGATTAGCAGTGCCATGGACCGTGAACTTTGTTGTCTTAAGCAGTAGGGGAAATGGGATGTTTGGGTTTGGGTTTGGGTTTTGGGAGGTTACCCTTCCGCCCTATTATAATTACTTGTCTAAATACACAGTAAAACATATTTATAGGGTGCCTTACATATCTTGTACATTCATTATATATGACATTATTTACATGGAGCAGAAGGGAACCAGAATGGGATGCTGTGTTGTAAGGATCAATTGCTAGTTCGGAAAATGATCCTTGAAGAGGCTTAAACTAACCACAGTAATCTCTCAATGTGTTGGAAAGACTACAGAAGTACTTATGATTCTGAACCTGAATTGCTGGTCAACTCAACTTGAGATATATATTCGCAGGGACGGGTGGTGACTTCGGAACCCTTTTCTATTGGAAGAGGAATATTTCTGGACGTTTCTTTCAGTCCTTGGCTTTTCTGTTCACAAAATCCTTTAAGCTTTTTGCTCAGCAAAGAGGAATGTTATCATCCTGGACCTCCTCTTCACAGATCTTCAATACCCCTTACTCACCTCCTTTACATGGATGACCTTATTGCCAGTGGAAGATCAACACTAAAAAAACGGATTCTCCTTGTCGAGTCATTTTTCTACTGATACCTTTCTACCTTTGGATTTGACAAATACAACATTCTTCATCTGACACGTAGCAAAGTAGAAGAGGGAGGATCAATCAGTTTACTTTGGGGAGGAGTTATTGACCATCTCGTAGAGGGTCAGGCCTACACGTACTTTGTGATGCAGGTTAAGAAAAAAATCCAGAATGCCCATATCAAGGAAAAAATGACTACAGATGTAGACTTATGAAAAGACTTATGAGTTCAGAGCTGAACGATCGCAATGACGATACAGCCATAAATACCCCCACTAGAGCCCCCTGACGGCCAGCAATTCCAAGATGGCCGCCAAGAGATTGATGGATAGACATGGAATATCAATACACTGTTGGTCTCTGATGACATATTTGAGAGATTTTAACTTTTACATTGGGGTGCCGCCCTCATATAGCTGGAATATTGCTGAGTGCGGCGTTAAACAACAAACAAACAAAACATTTGAGTAAACAGACCCAATGATGCAGTAGAATACTCAATCATTTGTGTAAATCCAACGTAACCACCAAATGTCAATATTTATCTCTTAAATGACATGTTTTTGTTTAAATAGCAATGAGGATTGTTATGGTCTGTACCATGGTCTATCTACTTATTACCATGAAAATAAACGCAATGACAAGTTTAGTCTTCATTCGTGTAAATACTGGTTGGAAAAGTGTATGACCACAAGAGGTCCTCTCAGAATTAACCCAAAACAGTTGTTTCACAAGTAGTCCCAATGAGTTATCTCCCTTGTAGTTCACGTTTGGAAGTCTAAAACCAGCAAATACCAATATTTCATATAAATCTGAAAACATTTGATCCCCTGCTCATTCAGTTTCATGATTCATTAACATTATTACGTGCAGAATAGTTGCAAAGTTGTCATGGTGAATGATGTAGATAGACGTTGCAGGGTCAGTATACCTCGAAAGTCTTAACAGGTTTGTCAGACTTCGGTAAACATCAGCTTGAGCTTCAGTGAAGCTAACTGCCTTCACATTTCATGGCCACGATCAAGTGCACGTGAATGTCAATCACGTAGATTTTTCAGATATCGCGACAACCTTAAAGGCCATCCGTCGCGCCAAGGGAAGGGGGGGGGCGGACTACAGATATATCTAGATCACATGAGACTTGATAGTTGTAAGAAACCCACGTAAATGTTTTCACAGCGGCATGGAGACTGATGGGTAAGGTAGCGTATAAGTTGTAAGCCTGTAAGACTGAATTCTCCAATAATACTAATGCTTCTTTATCAACATGCGTATACCTATGCTTTTTGCTATCAACCGATACAGGTAATGTGCCCCGCAGTATAAATTGCTGGAATACTTTAAAAAGCGGCGTAAGACCACACTCACTCACTCATTACCTTGCAAGCACTCTGGGCAGACTTATTTTGCGAAAACAAAGATCGAAGACTTGATTCAGTAGGCCGGGCAGACTAATGCCGGCCCATGTTTTCGCATTGTGACCTAGACAGGATGAAGCATCATGATAACGTCACACTACTAGAGGTCATTATACAAAAGTATAGAGAAACTATCTTTCAGCCATACATGGTTTATGTCTGTGAAGACCGCCTCAGTGGTCTAGTGGTAGAGCGTCCGCCCGGAAAGCGGAAGGTCCGGGGCTCTATCTCCGGCCGCGTCATACCGAAAGACGTTAATAGATGGTACTTATTTTTACCCTGTCTGGCGCTCGGCATTGAGGGGCTAAAACAAGTACTGGTCGGCTCGGAGTCAGTATACTGTGTCTGAGTGGGATATTCATGTTAAACTGCGGCATGGTATCTCAATTAGCTAGCACTATAAATCGGCATCAGTCCGGACTAGTACAAGCAGCCACACACACACACACGTGCATTCACGTCGCTATATAAGATCAATAATCTTGGACGCGACGTTAAACTCCATTTCACCTCACCATACCTCCAAGGTCATCGGAAAAACATCAACGCCTTCAGCACTGATGGCCACTATCAAGTGCACGTGAATTGCAATCACGTAGCTTCTTCAGTGATAGAATTCACAAATGTCAGGATCTCGCAAGCCATCCAACGCCAAGAGAAGGAAGGCGTAGTACAAATACTTTTGCTTGACATAAGACTTGATAGTTGCGTGAAACCCACGTACTGATTTCACAACGGCATGGAGTCTAACGAGTATGGTAGCGAAAAGGTCGCAAGCATGTCAGACTAAATTCTCCAATAATAATGCCTCTTTTTTACCCTATGCTTGTGGCTATCAATCGGGGGCACGGGTGGCCCAGTCGTCAAAGGCGCCGCGATTCGGTGTGCAGAGTTGCGTCCCTTGAAGCACTTGAACACTTCGGGCTTTCCTCCCACATTAAGCTGACACGCCGCGATATAACTGGAATGTGTTAAAAGCGGCATTAAACCCAACTAACTTACTCACTTTCATTCTGTCCAAACCTTCAACTTTGCTTTCCGAGAATCAAGAACATAATTTTAAGCAAAGTTCTATCCAGGATATGTCTTTCCTTGTTTCATTTAGTTTAATTTGGAACTGTTTTTCTTTGGATGATTTTGTTTATTACTTATAACTGCATGGAGTTCCTCCAATGTTCAAGAAACAGCATACACGCAGCAGTTAATGTCATGCAAAGAACAGTCCGCATTGAGAGTGATAAAAAGTCTCAACAGGTTTGTCATCATTCGGTAAACATTAATGCTCTTCACATTTCATGGCCACGATCAAGTGCACGTGAATGTCAATCACGTAGACTCTTCAGATCTCGCGACCGTAAAGAAGGCCATCCGTCGCCAACAGAAGGGGGGCGTACTACACAGATATATCTGGATCACATGAGAATTGCTAGTTGCAGGAAACCCACGTATAAAGGTAGCCATGTTTGTAAAATGTGAGTTACGGGAATCGACTGGTCAGGTTCGCTGACTTGGTTGATGCATGTCATCGTATCCCAATTGCGCGGATCGATGCTCATGTCAATCACTGGATTGTCTGGTCCAGATTCAATTATTTACAGACCGCCATAATATCGCTGGAATATTGCTGAGTGCGGCGTTAAACAACAAACAAACAAAGCATATACGTCCTGGGAAACTGTTTAAGAGTTAAAAGATTCAACAGTCTAAACACACATTTAGGGAACTTGTCGGCCATCTTGAAATTGACGGCCATCTTGTATTTTTGTAGATTTGTCAATGGTCGAAAACGTTCAGTTGTTGTGATTATCATCTTAGAAGCACAATATGGCTATTTCGCAATACAACGCATGCTTTTTTTCATCAATTGATAATTGGTGGTCATATTGGATTATGCAAATTAGACATATTTCCAAAACTAGGATTTCTTGGGGCTTTTTGTATGTAGTTTGGATGAACTTGTAGAAATGCATTATAGATCTTATCAGCAACCCGTGCTTGTCGTAGGAGGCGACTAACTTGGTTGATGCATGTCACCGTATCCCAATTTTGTGGATCGATGCTCATGTTGCCAATCACTGGATTGTCTGGTCCAGACTCGATTATTTACAGACCGCCGTCATATAGCTGTAATATTGCTGAGTGTGGCGTTAAACAACAACAAACAAACAAACAAAAAGCATTGTAGTGACATAAATTCTGTTGCAAGCTCGCTTACGAACGTAGCCTGCCATTGTCCACAGCTCCCGTGAACTTCGAGGTTCATTCTTCTGCTGATTCCCATGGTCTCTTTCACACATGCAATTCCATTATACCAGTAAACAACCTTTTTTCATGTCACTTGTCACCACATCAGTTTCAGTCGAGTTGACACTGTCTTGGATAGGGGCCAAACAGTATGTATGTCTTTTCTTATTTTGATTATTTGCGTCTTATAGATAGGCATTATTTATTTATTTATTTAAAAATTACAAATGAGAAGAACTGTGATAAATAATTGAATTTATTATGTTTCCTGTTGTTATTTTTCTCTCTGAGAAATGGGCGTGAAAACGTGACCACCCCTTTCCTAAAATGAACCGTCATTAATGGAGTGCCTCGAAACCAGTGATCGGTTTCGCGGCACCCCATATTATGTATGTTGCCGAAGGACATCACGAGAAGACGTTTTGCTTACGACAATTTTGTTTCGTCATGCGCTCAGTAAAATAGTTCCACCTAAATATTGATTTTAAATAAGGTTCATATTTCAATGTAGTTAAAGCGGAGTGTTCAAATGAAAAATTCCCTACATCTATTCAGTATAAATGCAAATCTTACAAAACGAAATTCTTATCACCCAAATGAAGGATAAATGTTTACAACGCGTTTTAGACAATCCGCTTTTTAAACGTCCACAAAAAGTCAAAGAGAAATTCTAAAAGGTTACAAAGAATTCATTTTTATGCTATTTTTAACCATATTTTGCTTTATTGTTCATATACCTTTAACGATAATAGGACACTTTACATCTTTTGAAGGTATATAAATAATAAAAAAAGTAAAATTATTGTTAAAAATAGTATATAATACTATACTTCACATCTTTTGAATCCGGGGTAGAATAGGTCGTAAAATGCCGTAAAAGACGACTATGCTTGTCGTGAGAGGCGACTGACGGGATCGGATGGTCAGATTTGGTTGGTGCAAGTCATCTGTCCGGAATGAGTCGATCGATGCTCATGATGTCAATCACTGGATTGCCTGGTCCAGACTCGGGAGAGGCACTAACATCAAAGACGTTCGATAAGAATTTCATGACAATGTAACATTAAAAAAACGTTTCTAAATAAAAAGTGAATGAAAGGAATAAATAAAATCAACAAACAATGCTGACGTCATGTGTTTGTGAAGACACCAGATCAAATTCAGCAATCTAGATGACGACATACCCAGCTTACATTATTATTATTTTTATTATTATTATTAATACAGATTAAAAATAAAAAAAGCAGCAAAAAGGGTTTGGGTGAGCCTGGCACAGTCAGGCTTGTTTAGGCTCATCATCAGACCAAGGCCCTTGCCCCCTCTACACGCAGCCCAGGCAGCGAATGGGACTTGTCCCAGGAAGCGCTGCCTGGTCAAACCCACCCAGATCTTTTCGGAGAATGTGAAGACTCCCCAACACTGCAGCCTTCTGCTCTACCCAGATTGTCAGAAGAGCTGTATTCCTGGTAGAAAACCCGGGTACTCTCCCAATGTCAGTCAACAGATTGGGAGGTACCAAATCTAAGGCACCGAGAACAATGTGGAGTCGGACAACTTGGTACTTGGGATGCAAGCGTGACATTTCGAAACCGAGGTCTGCATATTTGCCATGTTTTTCCTGATACTTGTCAATTACATTACTGTCAAAAGGGACAGAAAATTCAATGATGTAAATGATTTCATTGGATTTATGAAAAGGGACAAGATCAGGTTTGTTGGCCTGGATATGTCTGAGGCTGTGTACGGGCCTATTCCAAAGGATTTTGTATTTATCATCTTCCATGACGCCCTCTACATATTCCGGGTCGTACGATGGGTGGACCTCTGTGTCAAAACCACAAGCAGGGCGAAGACGGTAATAAAATGATCGAGCCACGCCATCATCTTGCTTAAGATACTATGTCTGTGCCAAAGCTGGGCATCCACTGACAATGTGTTGGACAGTCTCATTAAATTCATTACATAATCTCATATCATATTCACATTTTGATGCAAAATCACACATTGACGGTTTCGAGTGGAAAGTGACTTGTCCTGAGCAGCAAACAGAAAGACTTCTGTTTCACTTTTCAGGCCAGCTGACTTCATCCAAGTGAAGGACTCTGCAAGATTGCCTATCTTCTCAACACACTGCACATAAACTCGATGCAGTGGTCGTTCAGAAAGCCTCTCCTTGAAAAACTTAGTCTGGGCTAATTTGATATGGCACTTCGCTTGGTTGACACTCGTTTCTGTACCGCCCAGCAGTACAGAACCATCAACAAAATCAACACTGACATTGCGATTATGTCCCACATCCTTGGCTCGTTTAAGTAAACTATGGAATGCCCCATTCATCATGAGTTTTGACATGCTTCACAAAAGGATCATCAGACAAATAAATAAAAGTGCACATGAAGAGCCCAAATGTGAATCAAACCACGCCCTCTCATAATGATTGGTAAATATAAGCGATTGAGGGAAGAGCGAGGGTGGTGAGATCTATGATCTGACATGATTCTTCGTGTGAGGGTGTCAATACCCTTAATTTCTTGTTTCGTCCAATCAAACAACACCGAAAGAATATGAAAGGACGGGTACAGCATAAGTATTTGTGGCTTTAACGTTATTGCGGGCGTTCAGCTCTGAACTCTGAATATTATTATTTAAGTTATTATTATTAATTTATTACATTGTGTTTCACGGCCTAGCCAATCTCAAATATCTTTACGTACAACCGTTGTCCTTGGCTCTGTTGTCTGCAGCTATTCCCATGAGAAACCTCCTGTCATCACCGTGCCATCGACCGACAGTGTCATCCGGCAAACTTATGTCTTTCTTCTGTATGGAGGTGTCACAGAAGGCTTATATGAAACTGTTATTTTACCCATCAAAGTCAAATTACGTTTTTTCCATTTGCTTATAATACCATAGATATTATGAAGGCGTTTTTTAGTGTTGATTACCCAAAGGTCTTTTAAGTCAACATTAAAACATATGCCCAAAACTTCAGAGTTGCCATCATGCCAATCTAGCTTTAAGTTAGGACAAAATCGGAATTTACTACCAGCCATACTGCCTATGGGGGAATATACTATAAAGTTGCTATCCGTTTCCCTTCTGATATGTAAAGAGCATGTTTTGTTTGCTTGTTGTTTAACGCCGCACCCACCAATAGTCCAGCTGTATATATGATGGCGATGTGTGGAGTAGACAATCCAGTGAGCATCGATCTATGCAATTGGGATACGATGACATGCCTCAAACAAGTCTGTGAGCTTGACCTGATTCCGTTAGTCGCCTTTTATGAAAAGGATGGGTTGCGGAAGACCAATTCTAGCCTGGATCTTCACGGGGCCTAAAGAGCATAGTCAGCACTGTGGTCTAAAGCGTCACAGTTCGCAATGCAGAGTTGCGTCCCTTTGCCATACCAGAATCCGTTAGTCGTGATTCGTGTATTCGAGACTTCATTTGCCCAAAACATTGTCATTAGAAACATCATGATCACATAAGATAACCACACACTTCAAACTCACGCCTGTAAACACCGCTGGCTGTTATCGTTAATGTGCAGTGGTAACACATGTACGGCATGTCGAGATTATCAACAATCCTATTTTAAAGCTTAGTGGAAACTAGACTTTGATTTGCTTGATCGACACGTTTGCCTCGGGAAGATGATATTGTTCATGATTTGCAGATTCCTACACGAGTTGTTTCAAAACGTATTGTTAAATAAATGGTACCGTAGAAGCACGAGTGCAGTAATTTCTTTCGTGCGCCATTTTAGTATCAAATCGTTCTATATTTTGTATATTCTCATGATCTCAGTGGTGCATTAATACGGTTACAGGCCGGCAAAGCCACATTTCGAAAATAGATAGCCCAAATTGATGTGGCAATGGTTATGGTTGCGTGATTGTATAATGTGGCTCTCGCGGCTATGCTGTCAAAACATGCTTTGTGATTCTAACAGGTTACCGTATTTAACAAAACAAGTCTTGTTTTCTCATTTGTTATTCAACAAGGATAACATATTCATCAAAACTTTACATTGATGAATATGAATAGCATATGAATATCAGAATGGATTTAATGTCATTACTGCAGATGAAGGAGGTCGCCCACGTGGTCAGCATATTCCATCTCACTCAGGTGATGGTTCAGGAGCTGGATCTTGAGGGACGCAATACGTGCATCGATGGCCTTGTACTTCTTTCTTCTGACCACTGGTGAGAGAGTCTCAGTTATTTAACATCGGATTATTTCAGCAATATAGCGACGAGCGCGTCAATACATACCACAACGGTCATCCGTGACCTGTTTTGACATCCAAGGATGATATCAATTCAGGATCTGATACTGATTGATTTGCATGTCGTAAGAGCGACTTAAAGGATCGGATGGTCTTGCACATGACGTCATGGATTGAATGTCTTTGTTTGTTTGTTGTTTAACGCCGCTTTTGAAGATTATTTTATGAATACTTATTCATAATGTTTCATGTGTTGAATACAGCTCACATCTCGACTTGCCTCGACATGCCTATTTTGAACATCTAGAGTCATATGCATTTAGTTTAGCTATTATTTAGGGCCCATGTGTATCTCTGGTTGTTGTTTTATGCTTTGGCAAACTATCTAAATTGATTTAGAACTTAACTGTTTGACTGGCATTCTGGAAGTTTGTAAGTAAATAGGAAAACATACAACATACACCATCAAGCTGATAACGGGGTAAGAATCTACATCGAAACATCGCTGAATACAATTAATACCATTAAACCAGAAGTTGTTATCCATAAAGTTGTACGTTTTCTTAGATATAAAACTGTCAAAAATTAACTCTAGTTAAATCTGGTCAAGATTAACGTAACGTTTGCTTGTTGTTTTAACGCCGCACTCAGCATTACTCCAGCTATATCACGGCGATCTGTACGTAATCGAGTCTGAACCAGACAATCCAGTTATTGACATCATGAGCATCGATGTACGCAATAGGGATACGATGACATGCATCACCCAAGTCACCGAGCCTGACCACCCGATCCCGTTACTTGCCTCTTACGACAAACATGTGTTGCTGAAGAGCAACACGGATCATCACGGGTAATTGAATCACTGACTTGATGATTAATAGGACGTTGTCGTGTAGTTGGAATGTTTATGAGTGAGTGGGTGAGTTTGAGTTTACGCCGCTTTTAGCAATATTCCAGCAATATCACGGCGGGGGACACCACAAATGGGCTTCACAAAGTGTGCCCATGTCGGGAATCGAACCCACGAATTATAAATAATCTGTGAGAAGACACCATGCTTTTCTGGACATCAATGTGTAGATGACCCTTTCTGAAAACAGAGGACATTGCGTCATTGCTGAAACGGATTGACATTTACAGAATACCTTGAATTTCAATGTTGTTTTGTTTCACGTGTTGAAAGGACATTGCTTTGTATTCCTTTGGCGGGTGCACAGGTGGCCCAGTCGTCTATTCGCTGTGCAGAGTTGCGTCCCTTGGGCACGCCAGAAACCTATGATTGTAGGTTCGAATCCCGGTTCGCCCGATTATGTTTCTAGGTTTGTCACCGTGGGTTTCACCGAAGTGATAAACGTCTGAGACCTGCACCACTTCGGGCTTTCCTCCCACATAAAGCTGACACGCCGTGATATAACTGGAATACTGTTAAAAGCGGCGTTAAACCCAACTCACTCACTCACTCGCACTCATTGTATTTCCTTGTGGGCACATTTCCTGTACCAAATACAATCAAGGAATTGAGAGGTCGATCACATAAGCATCAGCCTGGCCAATGTGTCGTTTTACACAGCCGTACCTCCCGATGACTTGCGGTAGTTGTGGAAAGGACCGCTTCGGAAGCAGAAGAAAACAGTCACTGCATCATATTAAATCTAAACTGACGCAGGAAGCTTCTGTTTGTTCCTATGTGTATTGGTATGTGAGCAAGTGAGTTTTGTTTAAAGCATTTGAACAGTATTGCAGTTGTGTCACGGCTTGTCGAACTATCCCCTTATTGATAGTTAACAAGGTTAACAGGTTAACAAGTAACATCTGTTTACGCATTTTGGTATAACACGGCCAGGGGATCGAACCACCTACCATCCGCATCAAAGGTGTAAGGCATTGGCCAGTGGTCTTTCTCGCCGCATCTCGTTGTGCAAAGTTTAGTCGTCAGACCGCCAAAAAATAAAGGTCTTCTAATGGCCATAACCATGTACAGCGGGTGTCTTAAGGATGACTACCTTCGTGGTGTAGTGGATAGAGTGTCTACCCGGAGAATGGAATGTAGGTAGTTGGTAAGAGATGGCACTTCTTGTTAAGCTGCCTTGCGTTCGGCATTAAGGGGTTAAAACAAAGACTGGTCGGCTCGGAGTCAGTAAGCTGTGTCTGAGTTGGGTTTTCATGTAAAACTGCAGCATGGTATCTTCGTTGGCGAGCAGTTTAAAACCGGCATTAGTCCGGGCTGGGTACAAGCGCGCGCGCGCACACACACACACACACACATACACACACACACACACACACACACACACACACACACACACACACACACACACACCTAACCTTCATAGAGCCAGTTTACACTTACTGTCCCTGTGTTATTCTTCCATGCTATGCTAGTACGTCGTCATTTATAGTGAGTGAGTGAGTGAGTTGGGTTTAACGCCGCTTTTCAGGGGATTTCAAGTTATATCACGGCGTGTCAGCTTAATGTGGTAGGAAAGCCCGAAGTGACGCAGGTCTTAGACGTTTACCACTTCGGTGAAACCCACGAGCACGGGTATGGTGCTGACACACCTGGAAACATAATCGGGGTGAACCGGGATTCGAACCCACAATCATAGGTTTCTGGCGTGCCCCGTCATTTATAGTCTGGAAGTTAATTTAAGGTACCGCGTTTACTACAATATCTGAAAAACTATTGGACCTACTCCAGTCAAAGTTGGTATGAGATTATTAAACAGTCATATATAACTGGATATTACATTTAAAAACGCAGGGTAGCATTATGCAGATGGCTGTTACAATAAATGCTCGTTCCACCCGTGACGAACAGGTCTGGTTGTTGATGAAATATAGTGATAGCTAAATAGACAGATTCATGCACCGATTGTCTTTAAATGTAAATTAACTTCCAGACTATAAGTGAAAACGGTGTTTACCTCTAGATCTAGTGCACATTCTGTCACGATTCATATCAATGTCAGGTAATGTCATCTTGGTACAACAAACACCTATCTTGGTTCCAAGTACTCCCTCCTTCGATGAATGCTATTTTTATTTCAAAATCACACGCTCTCCGATACCATGTGCAATGCTTTCATAACTGCGTTAACCCCCACTCAGCCATATCTAGGACATATCCGGCAAGTTATTTACAACACAATATCGATCCTACAGTCACAATTTCAAGGTTGATCTTGACCTTGCCAAGCGTGTTTTCTGTGACTCATCACTACGCTTCGTGACCTTCATCAACAGGTAACAGAACGTTTAGACCATCATGCATCATCAGGCTCTTTTTAAGATTAACCTTCTCTGTTACATTTTAGTTGCAGACAAGAATGTAGACAATCGAAGCTGACATTCTTTACATTTCGAAACAGCTAGATACAATAATACTTCCAGAGCCCAGAGGTTTTTAAGACATGTTACAAGGGCTATGTGGACGAATATCATAATTATATTTTTATTGTCGAATATGGTAACCTTCGACAACAAAATATTCAAGAAAAGTTTCATGTCCATTCAACATGAATATTCTAATGTCAACCCGAGACGAATCACTAATTAGTAATACCGTCTTGTATGCGCAAAGAATCGCCGCTTGACCATACTGTCTTCTTTTTGATTGTTTCTTTGTTGTTTAACGCCGCACTCAGTAATATCCCAACTATATCACGGCGGTGTGTAAATAATCGATCCTGGACCAGACAATCCAGTGATTGACATCATGAACATCGATCCATGCAATTGGGACAAATGACATGCATCAACCAAGTCAGCGAGTCTGACCACCCGATCCCGTTAGTCGCCTCTCACGACAAGCATGGGTTGCTGAAGACCTATTCTACCCCGGATCTTCACGGGCCAATACTCCCAGAGACCAGAGTTTTTTTAAGAGTTTTTTTAAAGACATGTTACATGGGCTATGTGGAGTTTCAAAAGTTTCATGTCCATCCAACATTAACATTCTAATGTCAACCCGAGACGAATGGTTGATTAGGAATACTGTCTTGTTTGCGCAAGGAATCATCGCTTGACCATACTGTCTGCTGGCGACCTTCAGTTGTACCATGGACCGTAGGCCCATACAAACACTGAATAGAGAATTAGCATCATGTGGATTACCAGTGTCGCTGCAGAGACAAGAGACACAACTCAAATTGAATGGACTGTAGGCTTATACAAGAACTACCATTTGCTGTTTGGGAAAACGATTAATCTTACTGCCTTTGATTTAAGTTGATTTGAGCTCCGTGCTAACACTTCCTCTGTAGCTACGCTGGCAATCCACATGATGCTAATTCTCTATTCATACCAGAGAATGATGGCTGCAACGTGCTCCATATATTATATATCTTGACCTTGGCCGACTTAGACGACGCTGTAGAAACGTATGCCTGGTTGATGTCCCTATTAGCATTAGTATCAGTATCAGGCTGGTTGTGACTATGTATCTGTGAGGGGACACATGTTCTGGCTCAGTCCGGTCGAGCAATAACGTATGGTAGCAACTGACGGGTTACTGTTGGGTTGGGGATATGGGGATGTGGGAGTGTAAGGTTTGTGGGTGGGAGGTGGCTGTTAACTTTATAGCGGTACATCTTTACGGTACAATAACGGTACAAGGGTTTGGAGATGCATCACCATCGTACATGCATGCATGTAGACATCCATCCATGTATATTTAGGTCAGAGTTTGCATATTTAGCTGCATACATACATACATACATACATACATACATACATACATACATACATACATACATACATACATACATACATACATACATACATACATACATAATCAGTGTGTGTGTGGAGAGAGAGAGTACTGACCACGGGTTACAATTGGTCACCAGCAAAATATATATAATAACTAGCGCTCGTGAATGACGACTTAATTGATGGTGAGGTCAGGGCTCGGTGACTTGGATGACTGTGTGCCGTCATAAATGACAGAGTGGACCGTTAATATTTATCACTGAATTGTCTGGTCCAGACACGATTATTTACAGACCGCTGGCATATAGCTGGAATAATATTGCCGAGTGCGGCTTTAAACGTCAAATAGATAAACACCCTCACAAGTACCAATACTCACGGAAATTGGGGATAATATGTATATAAAGGTACAGACATACAATAGAAACATATCACAATTGTTACAGCGTAACATTTGAAACCGTATTATTCAGTTACTTCGAAGTTAGTTTTCATGTTGTTCCGTGTAATTGTTAGTCATTAGGGAGGAAGGGTCAGTCAGTGAGAGGGGGTGCACATTATTCAAGGACTGGTCTATTTATTGTGGGAAGTGTGGGTTCATGAAAAAGGTTTACATGTATCTGGTGATGAGGGGGTTGGAGGGGGGGGGGGGGGGCATGGAAAAATGTTACATAAAATAAAGGAGTCCGCAAGATATGATACAGTTGTAAAACTAATCCCACCCCACTCCTACGCCATATAATAAATGAACAGTATATAACAAAAAGCCTAGGCTTAAAATTCCTTTCAATGGTCAGTAGGAAGTCTCCAGGAAGTGGTACTGGAATTTACTTTGTTGACGTATAACTGTAAATGATACGTTCTCCAAGTCAGGGTCGTGACATTACTTGAACACAAATGTAGGGTTAATTACCCTACATATGCAACAAGTCACTTGGGAGATTACCCATATGATTTCTGCTTCACAGCCTTTCGCCTAGAAAGAAGAAAGGTCTTGACATTTCATGCATCCGTGTGTCATGCTGTATCTGTGCACAAATAGTTGGACGTTTAGCGTTAACAGGGCTCCTGTCTACCTTCGTGAAGATCAGGTTTAGAATTGGTCCAGACTAACGGGATCGGGTGGCCAGGCTCGCTGACTTGATCGATGCATGCCATCGTATCCCAATTCGTAGATCGATGTCAATGATGTCAGTCATTGGATCATCTGGTCCAGACACGATTTGATACAGAGCGCCGTCATATGGCTGGAATAGTGCACATTGCGATGTTAAACAAGAAACAAACAAACATAACATTAACGAGAAGACACAGGGTAGCCAATACATCGATGGCTGCGATGACGCGACTGTGAAAGTTGTATTAATTGGGTCTCAGTATCGAGGGAATTTAATTGTCGGAATATGGAGTTTTGTTGGTGGGGGTGACATTGCTCTCGACAAAACTAACACCAAAGAAACAAAATTTCGAGGTGTAGACATGTCTCCGTATTTGTTTACAATTCTACGTACATTCTCAATTACCGAATATGGTACATTTGTTCGTGTTTTGGGCCGCTATGGTTGGGTAAAAGCGCTATATTTACTGTGCGAACCACCACTGGGGCCAGTTTATGGCGTAACGTTCGGAACATGGTGATACACCTTGCTACAATACCGGTATCGTATCGGCAGGTCAAAACTATACTAGAGTGTGAGTGAGTGTGTATGGTTTTACGCCGCTTTTAGCAATATTCCAGCAACATCACGGCGGGGGACACCAGAAATGGGCTTCACACATTGTACCAATGGCGGGAAACGAACCCGGGTCTTCAGCGAGACGAGCGAACGCTTTAACCACTAGGCTACCCGACCGCCCCCCTAATCTGAGAGTCAACCACCTCCTTCCCCTTCAGAACATTAACAGAAAAGCAGCAATAAATTCAACTATACAGATGTACCAATGAGGACCCCGGGTAGAATACACCCTTTAAAAAAGAAACGCACAGGTAGTATGTAGTTCACTGAACCTGACTACACGAAAGATCCGATATATAAATTGGATATATGTTGGTGGCCTGATATTCAACAAACGGTGCGTCAAAACGTAGTCATTGTCGATTTGCAATGTCTTAAACGGCATTGTTTTCACACTGGTTAAAAAATATTATGGAGGAAAACAGTAAAGCACAATGCACGTACAAGTTATGGCATTCGTAACTCGTGATAGTGGCTATAAAAA
Source organism: Haliotis cracherodii (assembly GCF_022045235.1). Classification (NCBI taxonomy): domain Eukaryota; kingdom Metazoa; phylum Mollusca; class Gastropoda; order Lepetellida; family Haliotidae; genus Haliotis; species Haliotis cracherodii. Next base: position 36,135,038 of record NW_027266265.1, read on the forward strand.
GACAAGCATAAGCCAATAACTTGTTATTTAATTGTCAACATTTTTCAAGTTCGAAAATGCCGAGACTCAGCGTCACATAGGACGTATCTAAGAGGGAAATCGCAGTCTTCTGTTGCACGCCACTTTAACGTCCACCACAGCACAATTTGCAGCAACTTTGAGACCGATACACACAGTTCAATCCCACTGCAGACCGTTCGAGAACCGGCCGACAAAGAGTTACCACCCCTACACAGGATCGCTACATTCGACTGTTCCACATCATCGCAATGCCACAGCTACGGAGAGTGCAGGACGCATCCCTGGCTTGAGGAGGATATCGGACCAGACTGTCAGGAACCATCTTCGCGAAGCTGGAATCCGACTCAGAAGACCAGTTGTCGTCCCTGTTTTGCAACAGATCCATCGACAGCGACGCTTGCGTTAGTGCCTTACCTCAAGCCTTGGAATTTGAGGAACTGGAGACGAGTGTGGTTTAGCGATGAATCAGGATTTCTTCTTCACCTGCGAGATGAAATACAACGTGTTTATCGTCGTCGAAATGAACGTTTTGTCCCACATTGTGTACGCGACAACGCTCAACCGCTCACGGTAGACTACCTTCATAATGCCAACATCAACACCTTGCCCTGGCCGTCGAGATCTCCAGATCTCAACCCAATCGAACAACCCTGGGATGAACTCGATCGACGTGTACGTCAACGCCAGAACACGTCGAAGACACTCCTACAACTGGCCAACGCGTTACAAGCAGAATGGCGCAGAATTCCGCAGGACAGACTTCGTACACTATCCAGTCAGTGCCGAGGAGACGAAGAGCCGTGATTGCTGCCCGGGGCGGTCACACGAATACTGAGTTCAGCGCAACCTTGTGGCCTTATGTGACATGACATTGAATACCTTTGTACAACAACAACATGTGACTAACGAGCTTAGTAGGTACAATAAATTTACTTAAAATCTACCTGTGCGTTTCTTTCTTTGAAGAGTATAGGTCTTCAGCAAACCCATGCTTGCCCTAAAAGGCGACTATGCTTGTCGTAAGAGGCGATTAACGGTACGGGGTGGTCAGTCTCGCTGATTCGGTTGATGCATATCTTATCCAAATTGCTTGGATCGATGCTCATGATGTCAATCACTGGATTGTCTGGTCCAGACTAGAGTTATTGTCATGTCCAGACTAGATTATTTACAGACCTGGAATATTGCTGAGTGTGGCGTTAAAGAAAAAGAAACCAACAAACAATCAAACAAAAACGCTCAAAGATGCAAGGGCGGCTTTGATATTTAATCATGAAAAATCCAGTCCATTATCACTATGCCGATCGCATGCACTCTGTGTCTGCTGATTCCGAGTGGCGTGTACATTGTGCCATCTGATCAAACAGGCACACCAGCTTGCCGACTCTGGGTGGAGTGTGATAGAAGGGAAGTAACTCTGATCGTGTTGTAGCTATATTTGAAACTTTTAAGGGCGCTTCAAATTCACATTATCAATGCTGTTGCAACCATTGATAAGCTGATAGAAGCGGCCATGTAATATTCCATGCACTTGAAGTGCGTATGACTACACCGCTTAATAATACATAATGGTTTGTGTTGAACGCATTATTAATACTTTATATGTATCCTTTCGGGAAACGTTCTGCGCACACTTTGGTGAGATTGGATGCGCGTTGACTTATATTTTACTCTTAATTCCTCCCAAAAGACACACACACACACGCATGCACACACGCACGCACGCACACTGAGATTACTGCGAAATGTGTGTTCTTTCCGCAGATTCCATACAATTAGAATGAGTGAGTGAGTGGGGTTTAACGCCGCTTTTAACAATATTCCAGTTATATCGCGGCGTGTCAGCTTGATGTGTGAGGAAAGACCGAAGTGATGCAGGTCTCAGACGTTTACCGAAACCCACGAGCACGAGTATGGTGCTGACAAACTTAGCAACATAATCGGGGCGAACCGGGATTCGAACCCACAATCATGGGTTTGCTGGCGTGCCTAAGGGACGCAACTCTGCACAGCGAATCGCGGCGCCTTAGACGATTGGGCCACAGTGAGACAGGCCTAACGTATAGTTCTTACAGTGAGACAGGCCTAACGTATAGTTCTTACAGTGAGACAGGCCTAACGTATAGCTCTTACAGTGAGACAGGCCTAACGTATAGTTCTTACAGTGAGACTGACAGAACAAATAGTTCTTGCAGTGAGTCTGGCCTAACGTATAGTATAGTTCTAACCGTGAGACTGGCCTAACGTATTGTTCTTACTGTGAGACTGGCCAACGTATAATTTTACTGTGACACTGGCCAACGTATAGTTCTTACTGTGAGACTGGCCTAACGTATAGTTCTTACTGTGAGACTGGCCTAACGTATTGTTCTTACTGTGAGACTGGCCTAACGTATAGTTCTTACAGTGAGACAGGCCTAACGTATAGTTCTTACAGTGAGACAGGCCTAACGTATAGTTCTTACAGTGAGACTGACAGAACAAATAGTTCTTGCAGTGAGTCTGACCTAACGTATAGTATAGTTCTAACCGTGAGACTGGCCTAACGTATTGTTCTTACTGTGAGACTGGCCAACGTATAATTGTACTGTGACACTGGCCAACGTATAGTTCTTACTGTGACACTGGCCAACGTATAGTTCTTACAGTGAGACTGGCCAACGTATAGTTCTTACTGTGACACTGACCTAACGTATAGTTCTTACTGTGAGACTGGCCTAACGTATAGTTCTTACTGTGAGACTGGCCTAACGTATTGTTCTTACTGTGAGACTGGCCAACGTATAATTCTTACTGTGACACTGGCCAACGTATAGTTCTGACGGTGAGACTGGCCTAACGTATTGTTCTTACTGTGAGACTGGCCAACGTATAATTCTTACTGTGACATTGGGTAACGTTTAGTTCTTACAGTGAGACTGGCCTAACGTATAGTTCTTACCGTGAGACTGGTCAACGTATAGTTCTTACTGTGACACTGGCCAACGTATAGTTCTTACTGTGAGACAGGCCAACGCATAGTTCTTACAGTGAGATTGGCCTAACGTAGTTCTTGCAGTGAGTCTGGCCTAAAGTATAGTTCTTACTGTGAGACAGGCCAACGTATAGTTCTTACAGTGAGACTGGCCTAGTGTAGTTCTTGCTGTGAGACTGGCCTAGCGTATGGTTCTGGCGGTGAGACTGGCCTAGCGTATGGTTCTGGTGGTGAGACTGGCCTAGCGTATGGTTCTGGCGGTGAAACTGGCCTAGCGTATAGTTCTTACTGTGAGACTGGCCTAGCGTATAGTTCTGACGGTGAGACTGGCCTAGTGTATAGTTCTGACGGTGAGACTGGCCTAGCGTATAGTTCTTACAGTGAGACTGGCCTAACGTATTGTTCTTACTGTGAGACTGGCCAACGTATAATTCTTACTGTGACCCTGGCCAACGTTTAGTTCTTACAGGGAGACTGACCTAACGTATAGTTCTTACTGTGAGACTGGCCTAACGTATTGTTCTTACTGTGAGACTGGCCAACGTATAATTCTTACTGTGACATTGGCCAACGTATAGTTCTGACGGTGACACTGGCCTAACGTTTAGTCCTTACAGTGAGACTGGCCTAACGTATAGTTCTTACCGTGAGACTGGTCAACGTATAGTTCTTACTGTGACACTGGCCAACGTATAGTTCTTACTGTGAGACAGGCCAACGCATAGTTCATACAGTGAGATTGGCCTAACGTAGTTCTTGCAGTGAGTCTGGCCTAAAGTATAGTTCTTACAGTGAGACTGGCCTAGCGTAGTTCTTGCAGTGAGACTGGCCTAGCGTATGGTTCTGGCGGTGAGACTGGCCTAGCGTATGGTTCTGGCGGTGAAACTGGCCTAGCGTATGGTTCTGGCGGTGAAACTGGCCTAGCGTATAGTTCTGACGGTGAGACCGGCCTAGCGTATAGTTCTGACGGTGAGACCGGCCTAGTGTATAGTTCTGACGGTGAGACCGGCCTAGTGTATAGTTCTGACGGTGAGACTGGCCTAGCGTATAGTTCTGGCGGTGAGACTGGCCTAGCGTATAGTTCTGGCGGTGAGACTGGCCTAGCGTATGGTTCTGGTGTCGAGACTGGCCTAGCGTATAGTTCTGGTGGTGAGACAGATCCAACGTGTTCCGACTATCAAAACTACTATTTTACTACAAATAATCAAAACCACTAAAACATTGTTAAAGAAACAACAAATATTTATTAACAATATATTCAAATAAATGGCAATCTCATTTGGCAATGAATGCAGGTAAATGTACAAGGATGAGATTGACGGTTCTGTAACAGAAAATAGCACCTTCGAGATCAGACGTGGGTAGACTTCGCATTCGCTTAAATTAATTAAGACTTTTACTGACTCAAAAATACAACTTATTGATAATAAATAACATGAACCGTATTGTTTTAATATTGTATAGGGTTATCGCACGGTATCCACACGTCTCCCCATGCCATTTATAGTTCCATATAGATCCATCTATTGCACCAATTGTTGAGAGACAGATCTGTGTCTGACTTCGCTGGCCACGTTTAGGAACCGACGCAGTTATGTCCCTTGTCGTATTCAGTGATGACAGCTTGACTTCCGCGCCATTGTCATAATGAGTAATCCGTGTTGATCGCCCAGCTCACTAGAGGTGTATGTAAGCCAGTAGCCCTAGGCTGAAGGACGCCACGACACAACATGCCATTATGAGGTATGTCGTACCTCGAGGCAGGGATGTGCACTTGTCTAGGCCTGGTTTGGACTGGAAAGAAAATAGACAATCTGTATCATCACATACTATTCGGGCCATAACAGTGAACGCTTTAGATTATTATTTAGACTATTCGGACCAATACGTATTAATATAGCTATTCAGACCAGGAATAATTAGGGATATCACTATTCGGGCGAGTAAACATTTAGGGATATCACTATTCGGGCGAGTAAACTTTTAGGGATATCACTATTCGGGCGAGTAAACATTTAGGGATATCACTATTCGGACTAGTAAACATTTAGGGATTTCACTTTTCGGACCATGCGCAAGACATCTAGTATCTCTCCTTATTCCCGTAGTAGCTTACTTAACGATGTGCGTGGGACTGTACAACGGATATCCCGTTTTCAAGTAGAAATACTTACATGCAATAATTAAGTGAGTCAACAAGGAGTAACGCCAAATATAGATAACACAATTGCGAATGTTATATCTTAGATAAGATATACATACCACGTAGGACAAATCTTGGGACATGAGACCCGTTCCTCCAAATATATTTGATCTTTGACCTTTGACCGGGTCATACACTGGAGAGTTCACGTCAATCGCGGTCGCATCCCCGCTGGTGAGGAATCTGCCGGGTATCCAGGCAGGAGGGGCCGCCATTTCACTGGTGAGGTCAATATCGATCAGAGTGGCGGTAGACATTTGGTTTATTCTGAAAAGATACAAGTAGATATAATTATACTACTACGGTAATGGACACGACAATGACAGATATCAACGACAAGATATCGGTATCGGGTCTCCGGACTTCAGATTACCTTTTACCGACAGGATTAAATAAAAGCTGAGCACTGAACACACTGCACGTAATACCGTCAACCACTAGGCGCGGACATTCGCTATTTGTCCGACTAAGTCTATGTAAAATCAAAACGTTACTTTCAAAGCAATGTACAACACTTTGTAATCAGCTGATATCAAGCATACATCATCTGTCCGTTTTGGGCGGAGTAATCCATCAGTTGTCAGACAATAATTCGCTTACGGTGTTCTTGTTTAATGCAGTGATTAGACTATCATTGAAAATAGCCTTGTGCTATTTGTATATGTGACGGCTCGTATGGTGAAAGTGTAATCACTCATAGTTTCGTTTTACCAGGATGTAGTTTCGTTTTACACGGATGTGTTTGTTTATAAATAGTAAGGGGTTTTTCGCTATTATTTACGACACATCCGTTTGGAGTCAACATAACTGGAAAACACGGGGATCTAGGTAGCTCGGTATTTTTTCGGGGAGAGAGGAACGTTTCACACATGGTGGCTAGGGTTTACACATTGGTGGGAGGTATTTCACTAACACCATTTAAACGCCCGTCTAATCCCTCAAGCGAGTGACATTAGGTAACATAGATCATGATTGTTATTATTCACTGGGTTGTGAATACTGTGGCTTACACAATAACTCCCCCTGGGGTAAAACCTGTCTTTTTTCATGGGGCTACCAGATCGAATCCTTCACATTACCATGGTAATTAACATTCATTTGACACTATCGTTTTAACCGATGTATATTATCGATATACTATCATTTGAAATGTTGATATATAGCAATTTAATCTGTCCTTGATATCTTTACGCCGCTTTTGGAAATATTCCAGCAATACCACGGAGGGGTCACCACACATTGTACCCATGTCGGGGATCGAACCCGGGTCTTCGGCGGGACGAGCGAACGCTTTAACCACAAGGCTACCTGACCGCCCGATATCTGTCAGAATTAATGTAAATATGGATAGTTGATTTGACTCAAGCTGTAATTATGATTTCCCGGATGATAAATATCCCACAATAACAAGCGATTGAATAAAATAAATGGATACTCGCAATACCATATACTGAAATATCATACCTGAAATTATGAAATCACATTAACACAACATTCCAAAAGATTACAAACATACCTTTTTCTTTCAAATATCTGTCCAAGTTTACATAATCTAATACTGACAACGTCTTGACGGTTCAACCTATACACACTGGCTTCAGTATTACAAATGGAGCGAGGTGTGGAACCCCCGTCACAGTAAACTGCGTGACGCAAATCACTCCGTGATAAATAAACCTTTGCGGTAAACCCAGAGTCCGGAATCTAATTATAGCCACACGGCGTGGGTCGTGAGAGGATAGGACTGACGCATGTCGTTGTCATGGTGACATCGACACGTCTTCCGTTTTCGCGACAGATACTTACTTCGCGACCCGTCGTGATGCACGTGTTGATGCCTACTGGGCGACACCGTTAATTACATCTTAGAAGAAATGGGATATAATTGATCGTCTAGCGTGGTTAATTAACATCAGTCGATACTGTATGGTATTTACCGAGGCGTCCGATAACGTCCCGCATACAAGTGAATCACATCGCACGTGCTGCAAAACACGTGACAACACCATGACATACTGTATATGAATATGAAATCTACATGCGTTATTCGTGTTATTGTATGTGGAGCTATAGTTGAAATCAAGACCATGTCGCTTGTATTAACAAGGTTTATTTTTATAATTTCCCGGGAAATTGTTATATAGTGTATTGTGACATTTTTTGCGTGCTTGTAGATCGTGTGATATCATATAAATTGAATAATTAGCGGTTTTTAGTTCTCAGGAACGGATCATTAATATATGATTATGCAACCACGAGATTATGGACACAGCTAAACTTACTCAATACTTCATGATCGATGATTATTGGTAATTATAGGTAACATTGCTGTAGCGTATGTAACGTTGCGGCTAATCACTGACGATTGCTTGCACTTGATCGGTCAACTACCTGGTTTCGTGAAAAGTTGGGTCTTCAATGATAAAGCAGACATAGCACCACGATCCGGATGTTGTACACAATCTGAGAACCGTGAAGATTCCGGGGTAGATTAGGTCTTCAACAACCCATGCTTGCCCTTAAAGGCAACTATGCTTGTCTTAAGAAGAGGCGACTAACGGGATCGGGTGGTCAGACTCGCTGACTTGGTTGATGCAGGTCATCGTTGATAACTTGCGTGAATCGATGCTCATGGTGTCTATCACTGGATAGTCTGTCCAGACTTGATTATTTACTGACCGCCGTCATATAGCTGCAATGTTGCTGAGTACGGCGTTACACTATTATGCATAACATAATATATATTTGTTGATAATAAAATATCTTCGTTTAACCTTTCAAACAGTCGTTTACGTATTGGGAACTATGTGATAAAATGTATAAATAGTTCTCATTTAAACTATTGTGGAAATAGCTATTGTTGAAACCATCGCTGCAGACACTTCGACTCCATGATAACACAATTTGGCAGTTAGGAAACCGATAGTTTATAATGCTATTATAAATCTTATAAAACCGTAATTTCTGTTAGTACTAGTCTACTAGTCTACAAAATGGTGAATAATTTAACAAATTGTGGTCTGGGGTTGTGTGTGTAGCTTGTACAAACGATCAGATCCTCAATCGTTTAAATGATTATTATAACGTATCCGTTAATGTGATATCCATTTTCAATTGGAACACTGGAATATTGAATCAGTTAAAGTGTAAAATGATATATCTACCTTGTTATCAACGCTTCGGGTTTACAATGTAGACGTCCACTGCAGAAACAGTTTGTCTTGAGTCTCTGGGAGTTGAAAATATAGCCAGTTCTTCTATGTGTTTTGTCCGCTCAGGCGAGGTGTGAGTTTACAGTGTCAATGCCAAAACGAAAACTGACGTCATCTTTTATACACCCAAGTCTACATTGGCATCACAACACAGGGCGCCCGTACTCCTGTTAATTTGTCTGTTTACATAACGTTGCACTGGCTGCTCATTCATAAAGGTAATTGTCAATTTCACATCTCGGTATTGAGACTGAGGTGCCAATCATTGTCACAACAGCGCGTGATGGGTGATAACAGGTTTCAGCTGTGCTTATAACAACAGTGTAAATTGACAATACACACCGAGACAACCAAAATCCTTTAAACCCACAATAAACGGATTAGGATTTAAACATCTAATAGTGTAATAAATTGTAAAAAAACCCATGACGAAGATTTCTCCACTACTGAGGAAACAATAGACACTACTCCAACTAAAACAAACCAAACTTCCCAACCAGCCAACACCCCAAACCTAAATAACCTCACCTTACTCCTAGCATATATGCATAGTCAAAACTCACCAAAAGCTAGTATGGAATCCTTCCACAAAGTAGCTTTCAATCTAAAATTAACCGATCTTCCCTTCTTCCTCTTTAACCTCCATCTAAAAGAACTCACCGAATAAAATAAAAACTAAAAACTAAATCACCAATCACCCGAAACCAATAATGGAAGGACTAAATATTTTTCAGTGGAACGCCAACGGACTCACCTCCCACGGCCATGAACTAAAAACTAAATTTAAACTAAATAAAGGCCCTCACATTGCTTGTATACAGGAAACCAAATTCTCAAAAAAATCGAAATTCACACTACCTAACTACAACTCAGTTAGAACTGACAGAGCTAAACCGAAAACAAGAAGAGCCGCAGGAGGACTAATCATATTTATCAGGGAAGATATAAATTACGAAGAAATAAAAATAGACACGCCAAACCTAGAAGCCAACGGCATTAAAATCACATTAAATAACCGAAACATAAACATCATAAATATTTACCACTGGGCGGAACAAAAAGTCCAACCTGAGGATCTAAACAAACTACTCAAAATAAGCGATAAATCTACTATATTCCTAGGAGACTTTAACGCTCACCATCCTACATGGAGCATAGATGATAAAATAGATAATCATGGCAAATTAATCTCCGAATGGATAGAAACAAACGACCTAGTACTCCTTAATAGCAACCAACCCACGAGGTACGATAAGATAAACAAAAAAATGTCGGCTATCGACCTAACCATATGCACCGCAGATCTAGCCCAAAGCACTCAATGGGAAGTACACGACGTCCCGCTAGGTAGCGACCACTTCCCCATAAACATAACCATAGGAAATACAAACGTACCAATCCAAACAGAAAACCAAGAACCAAAATTCCATTACAACAAAGCTAACTGGGACCAATTCCAAGATATCTGCAACGAAGCTAACTTAAACGAAATAGAAAATAATGATCCAGAAACCTATTGTAAAAACCTAACAGACTATATAATAAACGCAGCCAAAACCTCCATCCCCTTCAAAACATCTAAGACAGGCAAACCGACGGTACCATGGTGGAATGAGGAAATAGAACAGACTAGACGAAAACGTAAATCAGCCTTCAATAAAGCAAAACGCGACTACAAATATTTAAACATAGCCCACGAACTAAACCACCAGGTTCAAAAACTAGTCCAAATAGCCAAAAGTAGAGACTGGAAAAAATTCTGCGAAGGTATAAATAACCGTACAGATGCCAGAACGGTCTGGCGCAAAATCCACGCCATTAGAGGCTTAAAACGACATAAAAAAAACCCTAACATTAACAACTCAACCAACCCCGCCCAAAAAGCAAATAATCTCGCCAACCACTTTTCGGCCGTTAGCAGTAACAGCAACTTCAGCCAAAAATTCCAAGATAAACTTAAAACAGAAAACAAACCCACAAAAGAACCAAACAATAACAATCTAGAAATAAATCAACCCTACACAATGGAGGAGCTCCTCTACGTAATCCAAAACAGGAAAAAGGGCACAGCCCCAGGATTAGACCTAACCTCTTACCAAATAATTAAAAAACTCCCCCTAAAACTGCTCCAGGCACTACTCAAACTATACAATCTCATCTACCTAAACGGACAGGTTCCTACTCCCTGGAAACAGGCCCTAGTCATACCAATCCCTAAACCTAATAAACCAGCTAATCAAGCTAACTCATATAGACCAATATCCCTAACTTCAAACTTATGTAAAGTAATGGAATCAATGGCTAAAAATAGATTACAACATTACTTAACCCAAAATAACACCATAAACCCAGATCAAAGCGGTTTCACTCCTGGCCGCTCAACCCTAGATAACCTCGCCCGACTAGAACAAGATATTAAGACAGGACAACTAAATAAACAATATACCACAGGCATCTTCTTAGACTTCTCTAAAGCTTTCGACATGGTATGGCACGATGGGCTAATACAAAAACTTAAAAAAATAGGACTCAAAGGTCAGATAATAAACTACATCCAGGACTTCCTAAACAATCGTAAAATAACCGTGTGTATAGACCAAACTCTATCGGACCAATGTCCCCTAGAAAATGGCACTCCACAGGGCAGTATCCTCAGCCCCACCCTCTTCAATATAATGATAAACGATCTATTCGAGGGTCTATCCCCTAAAGTAAACACATCAAAATTCGCGGATGATGGAGCCATCTGGATCCGCACTAAAAGCATGAAAATGGCCAAAAATCTACTCCAAAAATCTCTTAATAAAATACAACAATGGGCTGACAAATGGGGCTTCTCCCTTAACTCAGAAAAAACAACAGGAATAGTATTCAAACATAAAAACATGAAACCCGCCTCCCCAATCCTCCAGCTAAACAATCAAACAATCAAATTTCAAAAACAAACCAAATTCTTAGGACTTATTTTCGATGAACATCTCACCTGGGATGCTCACATCCAAAACCTAACAACTAAATGCAGTAAAGACCTAAACACCCTAAGATGCCTAACTGGCTCTAACTGGGGAGCCTCCAAAGATACTCTCCTCTCTCTCTACATATCCCTAATTAGATCAAAACTAGACTACGGCTGCGCCATATACAACACCCTAAACAACTCTCTATCTAAAAAACTTGACTCAATACAATATCAGGCTCTCAAACTCATTACACGCACCCAACATGGCACCTCCTACACCTCACTTCAGGCCTTAACAGGAGAAATGCCACTAAGTCTACGCAGGGAACAGCTAAGCTTAAATTTCTGGGCCGCGTCCCAATCAAACCCTCTCATCCAAAACTTAATAAACCAAAACATCAGCCCTAAAAACCAAGCTCTAGCTCGTAAACACCCCTTACTTACCCCAATATCCCAAAGAATAACAAACTACCTAAATGAACATCAAATTAAAAATCTTAAACAAAACTGCAAACAATCAAATATCTTCACCCCTAAACTTAAAATACCCAAAATAGACACAACACTAGCTAGCCAAATAAATAAACAAACCGACCCAAACATAGCTAAAACTACCACACTAGCATACATACACAAAAATTGGCCAAATTGGTGTCACATTTACACGGACGGATCCTCAGATCCGACCTCCAAACACACGGGTTTCGGAGTCCATACCACACAACCAACTAAAACCACACAATCCTTCCGACTCCCAAATAACCAATCAATATTCACGGCCGAACTAATGGGCATGGCCTCAGCCCTCCACAATCAAGAATCCAAAAACAACCAAAAAATCCTAATACTTACTGACTCCCTAAGTGGACTACAAGCCCTCCAAAACAAAAATACCAAAAACCGACCTAAATTAATAAATCAAATACTTAAAAGCTCCAACGACCTAACAAAAGCAGGCAAACAAATAACCTTCTTGTGGATACCCGCCCACGTAGGAATATACGGTAATGAAAACGCCGATAAAGCAGCTAAACTATCCCTCAAAATCCCAGAAATAAGCTTAAACTTACCCATCTCAAAATCAGAAATTAAAAGTGTAAACAAACAAAAAATCACAAAAAAATGGCATAACCTATATCTAAACTCAAATAGCCAAATCAAAAGAGTGCTCAGCAAACCACTAACCAAACCAAAAATTCTCCATCCATCCAAAAAAATCGACAGAGTAATCACTAAACTCCAAACAGGACACACCAACCTAAATAACCACCTAAAAAAATTTAAAAAACACACTACAGGTAACTGCCCACACTGCAAACAACCAGAAACCCCAGAACACGCACTCATCCACTGCACACACTACCTAACACATCGAACCGCATTACAAACCACCCTCAATCTAAACAAGGCTCTCTCTCTAGAAGCAATACTAAACCCACAAAATAAACTAGAAAACTTCAAGGCCTTAGGCGTATTCTTAATAAAAACGGAAC